>NC_045434.1:151924081-152116737 GCF_002776525.5 Piliocolobus tephrosceles
GTGCCTATTTGCAGTTTTCTATCTTCCATGTATAGAATTACCACTAGGAAACTTACCTAAGTTTCATCTTCATGAAAACATTTAGGGCAACACAGCCTTTTCAATAAAAGGTATGCAATTTATTTTGTGCTTTTAACATTACCCCCTAAACAAATTAATTACACAACTTTCAAGGGCCCCATAATCAAATAGCAGCTATCATTTAATGTCCCAGGCACCAAAGGCTACATTTTAAAAATTACTGTTTTACAGATACAGATGGGGTCTTGCTGTTACCCAAGCAGGAGTGCAGTGGCATGATCATAGTTCACTGCAGCCCCAACTCCTTGGGTTCAAAGTGATCCTCCTGCCTCAACCTCCACAGTGGCTAGAACTACAGGTGTGCATCACCACACCTGGCTATTTTTTTTTTTTTGTAGACAGGGTCTTGCTATGTTGCCTAGGCTGGTCCTGGGCTCAAGCACTCCTGCCTTGGCCTCCCGAAGTGTTGGGATTACAGGCATGAGTCATAGTGCCCAGGCAACAACTTTTATATGCACTGGGAAGCCAAAAAAATTCACGACTTGCTTTATTGTAGTAGTCTGGAACGAAACCCACAATACCTCCGAGGTATGTCTGTACTTTACAAGGTAGCAATCACTTCCATTTTACCCCTAGGAAACTGAAGGTAAGGAACAGTTACCCCAGCTCTATGAAATAAAGACCAAATGCATGACTGGACACTATCTTTCCATTTAAAAAAAGCTCATTGTATAGCTACCACCTCTCATTTACTCCTAAAGAATTTAAGCAAATAAATAAGGACAAAACATTTTTCTAACAAAAACCACTTTTATTTTTAAATCAATTTACTATCAAATACAGAACAGAACTCGGTGTGGAGGCAGTGTTTGATTTCAACTGGTTATCTGTTAAAAGGCTTGTGTCCCAGTGCAACACTACCTTTGTGCAGAAAACTTTCACTGAAAATAAATATCCTAAGAATGGATAATCTTCACTGCAGCATCTTGTCAGTGGCACTACTTTTAAAAAAATGATTCCCTTTAGAAAAGCTAGTATATTTGTATTCAGAGATTACAAGTGAGGGAGCAGACTGTAAATGTTACTAGGTTTACCATATGTGAAATTTGTTTTTGTCTTACAAAAATGGCCATGTCACATGGTTCACCTTTTATCTACTGAAGTTTAAAACAAATGTCATTTGTGTTCAACTTTGTTTTTTAAAAATGCAGTGATTAGGACCATTATTAGAACTTCTTTTACTCACTATAGACAAAATTCCTTTTGATAAAATCTTTTAAAAAGTTACTACAAACCATAAAAACAATGCTGCTTTTCTATATGGCATTTCAGTTTTTAGGTTAAAAAAAAAATTCTATTTATACTCAAAACTTGGATAAAAGCTACAATTCCAAGTCTCATTTTCCCTTAACCCCATCCACCCAAACACTACTCATTTCATAAATGAATACACTATTTAGTACTGTACAGTAAATACATATCATTGACAGCTTCTATACTACTCCAGAAAAGGCAAATATCTATATTTCACTGAAAATATAAATCTGCTAGATATAGGTGGGATTTGTTTATACTAAAGTTCATTGCTTTATCCAACCCCATTCTCACACAAAAAATAAGCAGTAAAATGATACTAAGCTAAGAAAAGGACTGTTTTGGATAGAAATTAAATCATTTTTGACAATTTTGATGGCAATTATCACTACAGTGATAGACTTCCTCTTTTTACTATACTGAAACATGTGGACAGAAAGGGAAATAATTTGTAAAATGAATGAGGTAAATGTCATACATTCAATAGTGTAAATAAATACAAATACGGTTTTACAGGAACATGAACATAAGTTTAAGGGTTTTATTATCAAAGTCTTGTAAAACAATTTCAGAAACTGTACATCAACATGGCACAGACTGTAGCCTACTTTTGTTTCTACTGCACAAAAGTGAAGCCTGACACTTCTGTAACTAAGAAAACAGTTGCCTAACTACTTTGCATATATAACATGAAATCACCATGTGCATAAGATTACTACTGCAGTAACACAAATTTATTGGTTTTATACAACTTGAGATCAAATAAAGGTACATTATCAAGTAGATTTGTCTTATTTTAAAAGCATATGAAGGTCAACTTAAAATGCACTACCCCTTTTTTTCCAACACGGAGCTTAAAACAAATTAATCAAAGAGTGGAAAATTAAAAATAAAGGCAAGAGATAAGTTTTTTTTTTTTTTCCCTTTAAGATGGACTCAGGATAGGTAGATAGCTTTCACTGATGTAGATGTGGAATAAATTATTACTTCAGGAAAAAAAATTCCCAAACATCTTATGAAAAAGTATACAACTCTACTTCAAAATATGCTGCTATTTACTCACTGCCAAAGACAGTTTTATTTGAAATCTTGTTTCTGTATTTAAACCCTAATTAGCCACCAAAAAAGGTTAGTGCACAATAACCTTTCCAAGTTAAATAAAAGCCACAAAAATTTTGCCACAAGGCTTAAAGGATTATCTATTTCAAATGCTCATTTCCAGATGTAACTATAAGAATGTTAATTTGTGATGTCAACAAACAAGACCATAAGCAGATCCATCATGTTGGAGGATTTTAATGACATTTAGGATATTCTTGCCACAATAACATGCAATCAGTGCATTTCCTACATGGCCCTATTACGGTAATGAATCAAATTATAGAAATACTATAAGTGAACTTACTTAATAAAGGAGATCATACGACATAAACAATCCATGCCTGCTGTATGTAGATGCATGCAGCTTTTCATTTTTGTTATGAAGCAGCACCAGAATAGTAAAACTGCTTGGTTACTCGATCAGATTTCACCATAACAAGAATTGGTTACCTCGTACCATTTTCTAAAAGCTTTTTGATGTAAATAACTAATATCAGTAACAGGAGCTTTATAACCATTTGTAACTCAGAGCTGTATACATCTAGGTTTGAGATGAACAAATACAGCATTAAGAAATCACACAAAGGAATGACACTGATGCAGGTATACAGTTGGATTCCCACAGAGGCAATATTCAGTCACTCATATCCATGTCTTCTTCATGATGATCATCCCCATTCACTTTGGATTCTCTTAGTGAATCACCAGTTCCCTTTTCCACAGAACATTCCTTTGTTTTAGGGGAACCTGTTTCTATTGGTTTCTTCTCTTCCTTTTTCTCTTTCTCACTGTCATACCCCTGTTCTTCTTCATCATAATCCCGTGTAACCTGCTTTGCCAAGGAGAATAATACAAGTAAACTTCTCCAAAGAAAAATAACTTCTGAAAGTACCAACATCAACCCAAATATAAAAATAAATCAATTTGTAAACATACTTTTACATCTTTATCACTCTCTGATTTTCTTTCCCGGTCCTTTTCCTTATCTTTACTCTTCTTCTTCTTGCTTGTTGATCGTTCTCTTTCATCCCTACTTCTTTCTTTGTCTTTATCTTTCTTCTTCTCCTTTTTATGTCTAGAATGACAGTAAAATGTACAGCAACAGGTTTAACTTGTTTAGATAAGCCTGACCCGACTTCACAGGATGTAAGTAGTACAGCAAAGATCCAACTTCAAAATCTTGGACCATCAAAGTACACAAGTAACATAGGCTACAAAACTAAATTGGTTACAGGACTAAAGTGTTCAATCCTTCATGGTGTTTAAGTCACAAGTCAGAAAGAGAATACATTAAAATATTCTTAGGAACTGTAACTGCTGAAAAGAAAAACTATAGGACAGTTTTAAAATGAAAAACCTCTGAAAAATACAAAAATATATTTGAATGATTAACATTCTTACCTCCTAGGGGATGGTGAGCGAGACAATTTTCTTTTAGGAGACCGAGGCTTTTTAGGAGATCTTGTTCCACTCCTGCTCCTTCGTCGTCGTCTCTCTCTAGAATCACAAATGTGCAAACTAGGTTTTAAAATACAGTGTGATCTTAAAAATGCAGACACATCATAGATGGTTCTAACAATGAAAGAAGTGGCTGGGTGTAGTGGCTCACGCCTGTAATCCCAGCACTTTGGCAGGCTGAGGTGAGGGGACTGCTTGAGCCCAGGAGTTCCAGACCAGCCTGGGCAACATGGTGAAACTCTGTCTCTATAAAAAATACAAAAAAATTAGCCAGGTGTGGTGGGGCATGCCTGCAGTCCCAGCTACTCAGGAGGCAGAGGTAGGAAGATCACTTGAGCCTGGGGAGGTTGAAGCTGGAGTGACTTGTGATAGGGCCACTGCACTCCAGCCTGAGCAAGAGAAGGAGAGAGAGAGACCCTGTCTCAAAAACAGATAAATGGAAGATTGTTTCACAATACTGGTATGAACTAAACAATTAAATGAGTAATGTAAACATCTGCAAACCATGTACCTTTCCCTTTACTACCCTCAAGAAAACTCCTAATTTCTAGCAATTCTTTTAATTGTTGACAAAATGTTAGAAACAGTAAGCTTAAGAAAAAATTGATTTAACAAAACTAATGTGAGAGGGGTGACGTGTTAAGTAAACTATTACTGAAGAAGTTAGTTTTTGGTTCAAACATTCAGTGTTCAAAGTAAGTACAGAATAATTCAATAATGTGATACAGAAGGTAGTTACTAATAAAATATCCCCATATTCACCTTTAAATCATTAGATGAAATTCAGAGAACTAGTTAGAGCAAAGGTAGAAACCCTATACTCTAGCAAAATTCCCACCCCCAGTACCCCAACAACCCTGCTTTCACCAATTACTTGGAAGATATACAGCCTTCCCCTTTTTACTGTGACTTAAAAAAAAATTGTTCTTGATTCTCAAAAGTTATCAGACTTAAAAAACCCTGCACTTAGTTGTCTAGTTTCCAAATGAAGCTTTTCTTCTACATATATAGCCCTCTGTGATCCTTGTCCTGGAAACAATACACATAACTGAGTATTCACTTATCAAACATTGTCACGACTGTGTACCTTATACTTTTTACTACTGTCTTGTGTAACTGAAACTCCAAATTCTCTAGATGGAAGAAATATTTTATATTACATTTCCGTGTCCCTCAATAGACTGTAGCACGACTACAAACACAGTGGGTATTTAATAACTCACAGAAGATGCCTTAATTTAGAGCGAGCCAATAATACAGCATGAGAAGGCACTTACATTATATAAAGCAACAGGTTAAAAAAAAAAACAAAAACGCCTCAACAGTTTTTAAGGTAAGAAAATACATGTAGTACTTTCCATCTTTTCTATCTGTCACCTATCCCTCAGGCCTGATGTAGCATTTCCTTCTGTATTGATATTTGGTTTCAGTTTCATCCTTAAAAATTTAGTTTTTAAGAAAATTTTCATCACCCCAAAAACTTCTTAACCTTTAGCTATCACTCCAATCCTCCCTATCTCCCCAGCAATCAGTAATCTACTTGGTATCTTTATGGATTTGCCTATTCTGAGCATTTCATATAAAAGGAATCACGCAATACATAGCCTTTTATGGATGTTTCCAAGTTTCATCCATACTGTAGCACGTATCAATCTTATTTATTGCTGAAAAATATTCAGCTGTATAGATATACCATTTTGTTTCTCCATGTGTTAATGATATTTGAGTTAACTTTTTGGCTATTACGAATAATGTCACAAACATTCACGTAAAAGTTTCTGTGTGAACGTTTTCGTTTTTCCCCAAGAGTACAACTGGAGGATCAAAAACCTCTTATGTTTAACATTTTTAGGAAATGCCAGACTGTTTTCTAAAACACCTGTATCAGTCTATATTCATACTAGCAATGCATAGGGTTCCAATTTCCCCATATCCTAATCAACACTTACTGTCATCTGTTAGGCTCGGCTATCATCTGTCTTTCTGATTCAAAACCAACCTGGTGACTGTGACGTATCTCACTGTGGTCTGGTTTGCATTTCCTTGGTGACTAATAATGTTGAACAGATTTTATGTACTTACTAGATATTTGCATATCTCCCTTGGAGAAATGGCTACAGATTCTTTGCCATTTTTAAATTGGGTTGCCTTTCTATTGCTGAGTTGTAAGAGTTCTTTATATATTCTATATTAAGTTCCTTCAGATATATAATTTGCAAGCATTTTCTATCTAACACTTCAGGTTTTTACTTTCTTGATAGCATCCTTTGGAATACAAATGTTTTAAATTTTGGTGAATTCCAAAAATTTGTCTTTTCTTCTGTTGCTTATGCTTTTGAAGTCATATCTAGGAAACCACCAAGCTCATGGTCTCAAAGATTCACTTTTGTTTTCTTCTGAAGGTTTTACAGTTTTGGCTCTTACATTTAGGTCTTTTATACATTTCAGTTAAATTTTTTATATGGCATGAACCTCCTCGTGAATTTAAGTAATGTTGATGAATAAAACAAGCACTGCAGCGATACATGTGAATGAGATCTGAAAAATGGAATGAAGTCCAGCCCTTACTAATATCTTACAAATCCCAAATTAAGGATGAAAATGTGCTTTTCGTGCAGTTTGTGCAACTGAAAGTCTGCAACATTTCAATTTTCACTGACAGCTTAAAGACAGAATTCATCTAAGAATGACACAAACCAGAATCTGCATTACCTTCCCATTAATTCAACAATCATTAAAAGAGATAGAAAAATTATCAAGTACTAACATGTAGATGATAAATATAGCTAACTATAATAAACTTTCTTAATGGAACAATTTAGTATGGTTTAGCCATTAAAACTTAAAACTATAAAGAGAAAAACTCACCTCTGTTGAATTCCATGTTACTTCAAATATACTCTAGACCACAAAATATTAAGTAAAAAGAAAAATAAACTACATTATTCTTCACAAATTGCCTTTTAAAAACTTCAATAACGGCAAAATGTAACTTTTTTCAACATTGAAATACTTATGTTCTGGAAAAGACTTCATATTCACAGCATACTGATACTGTTAGAAGCAAAGTTAAAAAATAATTGCCAAGAATTCACAATGCCACCTTACCTGCTTGCACTTCTAGAACGTCTAGCTGTGCTGTAACTTTTTGGTGGTGTTTTAGAACGTTTCTTTTCTTTGTCTTCTTTCTTTTTGTCTCTAACAAACGAGCACAATTGATCAATGCATTAGAAGACTCAGCTGATGCCAATTTATATAGCACTACATACACAAGAATATAATCAGCTCTAATCTCATTCTTAAAAGCATAAATGTTATTCTGACAGAAATTGTTTTAAAAATAATACTTCACGTGGCATATCTGAAGTACAGTAACTTCTTTTAAAATCCTATTTTCCTAGGTTTTCTCCTGAGTAGACTAGACGATGGGTGAGAAAGTAACTAGGATGTTGGCTTGAAATATGTCTGGTAAACACCAATAAGTTAACTGTCTCTAAGCTCCTCAAGACTCCTTTTTCTCTCAGCTGATGACCACTTACCCAACTCACCACTCCTATCAGGCCAAAACCCATAGAGCACTACCAAAATCATTCATCAATATCATGAATATTCTTCCAAGACACATATCCCCTGTCAACCTCTATCATGGATCAAACAAGCTTTTATCTTTTTCTGCTGCTATGTATTATGAACTATTCAGGGCTTATTAGAAAAATATCATTAACAGATTGTGACTATAGCCATAACTCAATTTTATTTTTTTACAGATTCCTATAAATTTTTACTCCTCACAATATTTTTTTCCCCAAGATCATCATTCTCCCCAAGATGCTGAGCAAAGAGTAGATAAATGATATATATTTGTAGAATGAGAAGTCTCATAACCCCCCCCTTAACTACTCTCTAATTTTAGGAATCAAAGTATCCCTCTCTTACTGTTCTAAGCTAATGTTTCCACTCTATATTCTCTATTTCATTTTTTTCCCTTCTTTGGTCATCCTCGGTTCCCTCTTCATTCAATCTTTATCATTGGTTCCCTCTTCATTCAAATCTTTATCATCTAACTCCTAGATTACTAGAATAGTCCCCTAGTAGGTTCCATAAACTGATTCCGTACTCTGTCATGAATCTTTTAAAGTACAAACCTAAAAATATTAATTCCCTGTTCACCATTTTCAACTCATTCCTGTTGCCTCCTGGATCAAGTGCATAGTGTGAACAACAAAGCCTTCCATGATCTGTCTCATTATATTTTCCTGACCTCATTTTCTAGTCCTACTACACCAAAATACTGTTATTTCAAGAAACACCATTCTCGACCTGAAAGCATGCCCCACGTTGAAGTCTAGTCAAATCTTTCAGAATTTAATACTCTAGTCATTCTCAAACTTCTTCCAACATCAGCAAGTAGCAATCATCATTTAATGGTTCCTCGCCTGTAATTAAATCCATCACACCTCTTCTAGCAATCAGAAAGTCCTTAAAGAAACGCTTAATTCCATTGTATAACTGTTCTATTGACGTCGTTTGATTCACTCTGTAGCACATAAGGGTTTAACAAAGATAGTAAAGCTACCCCCACTCTTCTGTTCTCAACAGTTGAGTTTTATGCTTCCCAAGAGTAAGTTATATTGTTTGTGTCCCCAGCTATACTTAATGACATGATTTAACTAAATATATAAATGAACAAAATAATGCCAAATATAGTTGCTTCTAGAAAATTAAGATATTTTAGCAAGAGATAAAAAGCAGTTGCTAAAAAAACTAAGTGCTGTGAAACTGTATGCCTCACAACTATAAATGATTGGGGGCATACTAATTTAAAAGTGCTTGGCTCTACACAAAAAGACTGGTTTTTGAATATATTTTTAGATGGAAATAAAACGTTAAGGTGTTTCTTATGAAAGAAGGTAGCAGGAAAGCTAACAATTCCTACTACTAAGAAATTTTACTTACGCTCTCAGCTATAAGCTGAAGTTTCAGTTTATAATGAAGCACCAGAAAAATAAATGTCAGCCTCCTCAAACTCAAATATTGACAGTTTCTTCCCTTGTCTAGCGCTATTTCTCTGCCCCCCACCCCAACCACCTCTTTTGTTACTAAGTAGCACAGTACTGGTGATACTGGGAATCCTAAAATTTGCTTTCTCACCCAATGCTATACCTTGTTTTTGATGTGCTCCTTGACCTTCTACCTCTCTCTCTGGAATGCGATCTTCTCCGTCTTGGGCTTTTGGATCGTCGCCGACTCCTAGACTTAGAATGTGACCGCCGTCTCGATCTGCTTCTTGACCGCCTAATAATGTAAAAGGAAGCCAATACATGCGTATAAATGTAAAAAGACTATAAATTTTGTGCTTAGTATCAGACAAAAGATTCAGACAAATGGACTAAACAATTAAATGGGGGATAATTCCCTTCCAGTTGCTATTATTTAGCCCACAGAACAAACACCTTCAACACCTTAGAAATTAGTAATACCTTTAAACATTTGGAATTCCTCAGCTTTTAATGATTTGCTCAAACTGTCAGATAGGTCCTTCTATGCTCACTGTACTTACAACTCCAAGGTTGAAACTACTACTAGATCATGAAGGAGAATAAAAATATGACTTATTTGCATCATCTTATACAATTATATAGCATTTTAGCATGTATTTCTTATTTGATTCCTCATTACTGCAGCTTAAACCTTCCTCATCATAAATCAAATACTTATATCATGCTATATATAAACTATAAATTGGTCTCATTAGTCCATAAAGTAAATGCCACTATTTTCCTATTTTATAAAGAGAAACCACTTACTGTGTTGCCATCTCCTATTTCAAATTTTTCTCTTAAACAAATTCCTCTCCTTTAATCCACAATTTAGGAAACTCCAGGCAATGCAAACATTTTATAAATATATACAATGTGTATAAACTGCCTCTTTTACTCTCTTTTTTCCCTGACATATCTGTTTCTCTACTCCCCACACCGAGCCCCCATCCACTGTGTCCTGACCTGGCTCTTCCAGGACGTAAGAAGCACATTTAACCTTCAGATATTGTCATCCCCGCTACTGCATTAAAATACTCATTCTTTTTTTTTTTTTTTAAGTGATGGGATTTTGCCATGTTGCCCAGGATGGTTTCGAACTCCTGGGCTCAAGCCACTAGCCCACCTTGGCCTCCCAGAGTTGGGATTATAGGCATTAACCGCCACACCCAGCCCATTCTCTTCTATTTTAAAAACTAAAAATAAGTTGCAGTCCTTTGCTTAGTCTTGATCACTTTTACTGACCATTCAACTTCTTTCTGTGCAACATTTCAAATATAGTCTAAATTTTCTGCCTACTTTTCAAGGTATGAGAGTATGGACATCTTAAAGACTTGTGTCAAACTCTCATTTATAAGCCAGGTAACTTAAGAGTATCATCTAACCTCTCTAACCTGGTTACTTCAGCAGTCAACACCTCCATCACCAAATAGTGGCAACACCTCCATCACCAAATACCAGTCAACACCTCCATCACCAAATAGTGGCAAAGATAGAGTCTAGCTCGGTGCCTTAGTGTAGGCACACACCAGTGACCCTTGAATAACATGAGCTTTAACAGCATGGGTCCACTTACACACAGTTTTTTTTTTTTTTTTGCCACAACCAAATGTGGGTTAAAAACAGTATTCGAAGGATGAGGAACCCATGTATAATAAGGACTGACTTTTCCTATATGTGGATTCCAGAGGACTTGAGTATGCATGCATTCTGGTATAGGTCGATTTGTAACCAATCCCCTGCATATACAGAGGGACTGTACATTAAATATTGATGCCTTCTTTCCTCTTACTGATGTGCTAATATAGCTTCTGTTGCCATAATTCCATAAAACAACTGCCTCAAAACCCATAGTAATGTCTCAATAAACTATTTGAGTTATTGAACTCAACTTTAACATTTTATTTTCAGCCGCATTTGGAACTATTTACTAAACAATTCCTTGCAATAACATCTCCACATCCTAAGATGTTTTTATACACTTAACTACCCTTCCATAGGCATCACAAAGACATGGGAAGTAAGTCTTTTCATGACTGTATTCTTAAGCAACTACCACACTGCTGGATTTAAATAAATGGCACCAATAATATACTTTGAATGAAACAGAGGCATATAAAATATCACAATCATAACCTTAAGAGATTAAACAGTTGTTTTTCAAGGGAAATGTACTACAGAGTCACTTTTCTACACTTACTAGTTCATATGAGCTTTTAACAGCCAGCCAAAGAGATTAGTGTAAAATATATTTAATAAAGTCAAAAAGCTTGTGAAAGTCATGATCATTTAACACACTAAGATGTGATGCTTAAGATATTACAACTGGGCTGGACTCAGTGGCTTCTATCTGTCACCCCAGCACTTTGGGAGGCCGAGATGGGCGAACAGCTCGAGCTCAGGAGTTTGAGACCAGCCTGGGCAACATGGCAAAACCCTGTCTCTTAACAACAACAACAAAAAAAGGCGCAAAAATTAGCCAGGTGTGGTGGTGCATGCTTGCAGTCCCAGCTACTCAGGAGACTGAGGTGGGAGGATGGCTTGAGCTGGGGGGTGGGGTGTGTGTGTGTGTGTGTGTGTGTGTGTGTGTGTGTGTGTGTCTGTGGTGGGGGTTCCCACAACTCACAACAATGATCTCCGTTACGATGTATCATGAGTGTCTGGATTCAGGGATATATTTCACTTCTACTTTTCACTGGTCATAGTAAAGTAATTAATATTAAAATGAGAGTCCCAGTAAGATTTAATATAAAGAAAAAGACACAGGTTCTTTTTTTTTTTTTTTTTTTTTTTTTAAGATGGAGTCTCGCTGTCACCACGCTGGAGTACAGTGGTGCAATCTTGGCTCACTGCAATCCCCGCCTTCCGGGTTCAAACGATTTTCCTGCCTCAGCCTCCCAAGCAGCTAGGATTACAGGTGTGCATGCCACCACTCCCAGCTAATTTTTGAATTTTTAGTAGAGATGGGATTTCGCTATGTTGGCCAGGCTGGTCTCAATCTCCTGACCTTATGATCCACCCACCTTAGCCTCCCCAAGTGCTGAGATTACAGGCGTGAGCCAATGCACCCAGCCCAGGCTCTCCTTTTTAATAAGAGTTCGGTAAAGAGAAGGGAAACACATATCAATCATAGTAATCATATTATGAAGTACATCCTATTGCAGAGGTTAAACTAAACTATGAGAGCACTGTTGTGGAAGATTAAGACTGCAAGGATTGTTAACCTGAAGAAAGAAAAAGGAGCTCCTCAAGGCGGAAATGGAAGATGTGGGAAAACACTAGGCAGAAAGGATCATGAGCAAAAATATGAAGACATAAAGAAAATGATATATTGAGGCAATTAGTCCTGTAACTTTTGGAGTGGCAAATGACACGTGTAAAAAGATAAACCAGACAGAACACTAAAGAACCCTGAAAGCCATTCTAAGGTTTTATCTATCACCTTATCAAGGCAATAAGGAGCTTCTCAGTATCTGTGACATGATCTATATTTGGGTTTCTGAAAGATGTCTCTAAGAATGAGACAGACTGGGATAAAGTGGGTGACAGGGAATAAACATAGCATATAGGATAATTCCTGTAATACTCCAAGAAATGACTTAAGAAAATGATATTAGAAGATAATAAAAACAGAGTGAAAAGGCCATCTCTGAGACAGAATAAATGTGATTTTTTAGATATTTTATGATGTAAGTGCTTTTAATAGAGATGTGACAAAGTCTAGGATTCAAGTCACACTGCTCTTGAAAAAATCCTGACAATATCTAGGAGAAATGATTTTATCTAATCCTCGGTAAAAACTAAGGGGTAACAGACACTAAGAAAAGGCAGACAACTGACAGAACTAGATTCCAGAACAGACGAACCCAGGAGTGAAGGTTTAAGAGTCAAGTGGTGACTGGTTGGGCATGGTGGTTCATGCCTGTAACCCCAGCACTTTGGAAGGCAAAGGTGGGCGGATCACTTGAGGTCGGGGGTTTGAGATGAGCCTGACCAACATGGAGAAACCCCGTCTCTACTAAAAATACAAAATTAGCTGGGCGTGATGGCACACATCTGTAATCCCAGCTACTCGGGAGGCTGAGGCAGGAGAATCGCTTGAACTCGGGAGGTGGAGGTTGTGGTGAGCCAAGATCGTGCCATTGCACTCCAGGCTGGGCAACAAGAGTGAGACTCCGCCTCCAAAAAAAAAAAAAGTCAAGTGGTGGAGGGGTATGTAAAGCGAAGCTGAAACTAGTTGAAGTAACTGACCACAACTGGAATATTCTAGTTCTGAATGTCAACCCTAAAAGGTTCTGACTAGAACCAGAATGCAATTAGGCCAATTAGGATTGAGTTTGGAAATTAAGAAAATTGAAGAATGGCTGACATAGTTGGTGAATAACCTAGAGCAAGGGCTTTCATGTTGTCGTCTGCGCAAGTGTGGATGCTCTAAGACCCTTTTATGGGGTGCATAAAGTCAAAACTATTTTCAAAATAATAATAAATTATTGCCTTTTCCACTGTGTTGACGTTTGCAACAATGTCACAAAGGCCATAGTGGGTAGAAATACTGAACTCTTCAACACAAATCAAGGTAGGGGCCACTGAACTGCCCTAGGAGTCACTATCTTCTTCACTGGCACTTCTGTATGCACTTGCAGTAAAAGAAAAAATAACGCCACTTTTATAAAGATGTCTTTGATGAAGCAGAAGTTAATTTTATTAAATCTCTCTTGAGTACTATTAACATAGTAGCAAAATTAAATCTAGTCTCTTGAGTAATATTGTGTGTGATGAAATGGAAAGTATGCATAAATCACTTCTGATGCTTACGAAGTATAATGGCTGTATTAAAGAAGACACCTGTGTGAGTTATGAGCTGAACTAACTGTTTTTTCATTATCCCCTTTGAGAATCTACAAACTGTGATTACTCAGACTTGGGTATTTGGCAGACAATTTTTTGAAAAATAAATGAAGTCTATTATATAAGAAAAACAGATGAGTTTGTTGCAAATAATAAAAATCTGAGAAAATTAAATTTTGGAAAATGACTCCATTGTTATGAGCATGCCAGATTCCTAGTACTTGCATTTTACTGATGAGATATTACCAGATGTCATTTTTTTGATACTAGGTAACAAATACAAGTCAGTATTTGGAAACTTGTATAATTCAATGAATCAATTATTTTTCATTTTGTTACTCAAGTTCCAATGCTTTCCTACCACCTCTGAATTTTTTGGGGTTTTAAAGTATAAATCATCTACTTCGTCTGTATCTTTTCTTACTTTATACATGTGTGAACAGTCATTCACACACTATAACAGCAGAGGTTTAAAACACTTTAACCAGAGGCTAATAGATTAATAGCAAATTGAAAAAGATGTGACATATGTAAGCTATCTTTGTCTAAGGTATAACTGACTAAAAAGCAACCTAACCTGTGTCTAGAAGATGAGGGAGTCCTTCTCCTCCTAGAACGTGATCTTGATCTTGAATGCCTTCTTTTTTCTTCTTTCTTATCTATATTTAAAAGAAAAGGAACTCGCATTTAGAAGTCATTAAATAGGGGCCAGACGCAGTCGCTCATTCCTGTAATCACAGCACTTTGAGAGGCCAGGAGTTCAAGACCAACCTGGGCGATATAATGAGTCCACATCTCTACAAAAAATACAAAAATTAGCTGGGCATGGTGGTGTGTGCCTGTGATCCCAGCTACCTTGGGAGGCTGAGCTGGGAGGATTGCTCGAGCCTGGAGATGGAGGGTGCAGTGAGCTGTGATTGCACCACTGCACACCAGCCTCAGCAACAGAGACTCTCAAAAACAAAAACAAATAAACTAAAAATTGTATCAAATAGGAAGATTAATCCCTTTCAGAAGTTATTCTAATAATTTTTCACCTTAGTTTTCAGCTTTTACATACAACCCTTGAATGTTACAAGTAACCATTTTATAACTATGATTTTGAAGCTTACTGAAATACTATAAATTATAAATCATCCAAGCTTTTGGTAGATACAAATTAGACTTCTAGTTCTCAGCTAGCTAAATGTTCCTTTGACTATTTTACTTGACAGACTTAAAAGGCTGTGAAATGTTTTCTGTAAAGCAATCTATAAAGAGGCTAAATTCCTCATTCTTTGGCTCTAATTTACTCGACAAGTTTCTAAATGAGGGGTCCCCTTTCCTTTCCGTGGTTTTTCACAGATTCAGTATTTGGCCCCCAAATGCAGAAAGTCATGATTCACTCACTGATTTTAGTCCACTTCTGTGACAGAATCAGATTTTAGTAAGCTAGCTCGCTTCCTATTATCTGTTCATTACTCCTCTTCCCTACCAATCTTTAATTGTGTAAGTACAGAAAGGAGATCTACAACTACACATAAGAAATTTCTTAACCGGGGACATAACAAGAGAAATAAAGCCATTGTATTCTACATTCACTGACTATCATCAAAGTGAGATTGAGTTTCTTTCCCATTTAAGTCATATCATTAATAGGGTTCAATATATTGTGAATGTCATTATCAATAATAAATTCATAAAAATATTGGTAAAAACATCAGTTCATAAAGAAACTACATTTAGTCATTTTAGTCATAAGTTTTCAATAAAAACAGCAGTTAGAACACGGTGGTGTAGCAAACTTTACATAGACCCGGCTGTGCTATCTAAAAGCTCCTATTGTTTGCCATGTGACTGTGGCTAATTATTTGACATTTTATTGGTTAAATAACATAACACATACAAAGCATTTGGTATCAGTTTATCCACTATTATACTTCAAAATTATTTTCCTAATCCTAGGCATATTAAAAAACATTCCCATTTATTAAATGAATAAGATAATAAGAAAGAAAATCCAGGGCCATAGATCTAAATATATACAGGCAGATAACGATATCTATTCATTTAATCTCAAAAAGACAATCTGCAAAGAAGACAACTAATTTTCTTTAAAGAAATAGCACTTTAAAGAGAAGCATTTTCACTAGGTTCTCTTGATCAATGAAAAAATTTAAAATTAGGCTACCTCAACTTAGATAAACATAAATAATGATATCAAGTATTAGATAATCCTACTGATTTTTTGGACTAGATTAACCATTGCTGTGGAAGGCTGCCCTGTTTGTTGCAGCATTATCTAGCAACATGTTGGCCCTTTGCCCTCTAGATGCAGCTGGCACTCCTGTGACCACCATAATTGTCTCCAAATACGTCTGAGTGGCACTCAACTATTCAATCTTTTTATCAGAATTTAGAACATTTTAAACAACTAGGGTGTCAGTCCACACAATTTCACACGTGAAAATCATTTTTGCCAAGAATCACACAACAAAATTGCATAAACATTGTTTACCTGGTTCTATAGCAGCAGAAATTAGGGACTGTGCTTCTCGTACTCTTTTCATAGCTTCCTCTATTTCTTTACTAGAGGTATCTGATTTTAGACTTGGTGAAACGAGACCAGCAGCTACATGATTCAACCTGAAACAGAATCAAGAAATGGTATCTGAAATATTTTAAAATGCACACCAGCATTTCAAATAAATAAGTATATAATACCATTTTAGCAAAATATTCCTTCAAAAAAAGGGAGGGGAGGACTCCCATGATAACTTTGGTAAACAACATATAGTATAGCATTGTTTTGAATATTTACAAGTATTTGTTTTAATGAATAAGAGTCATCTGGAATTAGAAAAATATCTATTTTGCTGAACATCCATTAACTTTCCATAAACAAACACATTTTTAGAAATGCCAGTACAATAAAATATGCTGATGCTAAGAACTTTTTTTCATATAAATTAAAAATTTTTGGCCAGGCATGGTGGCTCACGGCTGTAATCCCAGCACTTTGGGAGGCCGGATCATGAGGCCAGAAGATCGAGATCATCCTGGCTAACACGATGACACCCTATCTCTACTCAAAATACAAAAAACTAGCCGGGCGTGGTGGCGGGTGCCTGTAGTCCCAGCTACTCGGGAGGCTGAGACAGCAGAATTGCTTGAACCCGGGAGGCAGAGCTTGCAGTGAGCTGAGATTGTGCCATTGAACCCCAGCCTGGGGGACAGAGCAAGATTCTGTCTAAAAAAACAAAAAATAAAATAAATAAAAAAAATTTATGACATAGTAATTTTGTGGAGGAAGAGCATTACCTTTTACTCTGTAGTTGGGGAGGAACTAAGGCAGAGACCAATGGCCCACCAAAATTGCACATCAGATCTTGAGTGGAAAGGCTAAAGATGCCCCTTACAGGTTAACACATGTAAAAAAATATTATAGGCCGGGCACAGTTGCTTATGCCTATAAGCCCAGCACTTTGGGAGGCCGTGGCAGGTGGATCATAAGGTCAGGAGATCGAGACCATCCTGGCTAACACAGTGCAACCTCGTCTCTACTAGAAGTACAAAAAGTTAGCTGGAAGTGGTGGCATGCGCCTGTAGTCCCAGCTACTCTGGAAGCTGAGGCAGAAGAATTGCTTGAATCTGGGAGGCGGAGGTTGCAGTGAGCTGAGATTGCGCCACTGCACTCCAGCTTCGGTAACAGAGTGAGACTTATCTCAAAAAAAAAAAAGAAAGAAAACAAACGATTACAGACACCAAATTCAGTAGTTATTTGTGGGCAGAATGGGAAATGTACTAAACAATGGGTACATAGGAAGCTTCAACTGTATTGGTATTATTTTATTTTATAAGCTGGGTGATGGGTACATGCTTGGTTTTATTTTTAGATAATTGCTAATAAAAAAGGCCACTGACTACTGAAGTCAAACGATTCTGTCCTTCTTTCCATGCTCCCTCACTTACTGATAGGGGCTTTCACCAAGTTAAGGGGAAAAGGTATAAAGTTCAAATTTATTATGCCAAGAAATAACCAGTGAAAAAAACTGATTTGTCACATTATCAAGTCGGAAACAATTTCTGTGACAGCATAAAGAGCACTTATTAAAAGCACTAAAAGAAAATGTTGGCTCTTAATTATATAATATGTAATACTACTTTTGCTCTGGGATAGTGATTCCCTCAGCTTTACCTCTAACTCCTACTATCTTCAGGACTCAGCGTCTGATCTTCAAACTAAGTTGTCCCCTTAATAGTTCTTTTGCTATCATCCAGGTATAAGTCATTTACAATTACTATTCAAGACTCGAATGACACTAAAAGTATTTTAGAGGGGCTTACTTACTTCTGTATTTCTCTCCTTGTTTCTAGGTAACAATATATATTGCTTGTCTTGAGAAAGAAAACTTGATAACTTTCTTATAAGCTATCAAAAAAAACTCTAGTTCTGTAGACATTCAGGTATCACATCACCAATGAAAACAAAGAAAAAACCCTTACTTGGGATCAACAGTACTCATAAGCTTCAGCAACTGATCTGCAGCAAGAGACTGCAAAAAATAAAACATAAGAACAATGAGAATACATAAAACAATAACTAATATTTTCTGAGTTATGTTGAAATGCCCTGGGACAAACTGCCAAACCTACAAGTATGTTGTAGGCAGAAAACTGAACAGAAATCCATGCAAACTAAATGCCGTGAAACATACATTTTTTTAGTAGCCACACTGAAAAGATAAAAAATAAAAAAAAAAGAAACCGGTGACCTCAGTAGCTACAGTATTGGATAGAGCAGCTTTAGCAAGTTATCTAAAGATCATGAGGCTGAACAGTCTTGATATTATACAACTGTCTCCTTTAACACTTTTTGAAATAAAGAAACACATAAAACTCAAAACAGCTTAGCCAATATAATACAAATGATCTCTACAAAGTAAGAACTTCAGAAACAAAGGTTAGCTAAATAACAATAAAAGAAAAATTTCCATTATAGAAAAATTATAAACCACATTCCTATCTTTTCATGACTGTTTACTCTGACTGTATGACACACTGATAATGTAATGGCTTCTTGTGAACCTATTTTCTATTTTGAACTATATAAAAAAAAAAAAATCCATGAACGGATAAGTAGTCATTCAGTGACTGTTTAAAGCTCTAACAAGTTTAAATAAGAAAAAAAATTACTACAACATAGCCATTAGCTCCTGCTCTTGAAATGCAAACCAACAGTTAAACAGATTTTCTGTAAAAATGGGTGAAAAACTTGAAGTTACTAAGTTATACCTGAGAGTTCAAGTTTGCTCCAGGAAGCCCAAGTGCAGCAAGGGCAGGATCAAGAGTAGGAGCCCCCAAAGCAGCCAGTGGAACAGCGCCAATCTGTGAAATGTCAAATTTTATTTATGTAAAGCTTCATTTCAGTTCCTTATACCAGGGGTTAATACTTTTTTAATGTAAAGGGTCAGATAACTTCAGTTTTCAGGCTACATGGTCTCTGGTCTCTGTACAACTACCCAGTTGTACACAACTCCATATGACTACTGCTATCGTAGCTTGAAAGCAGCCAGAGACAATACCTAAACAAATGGCTGTGGTCCAATAACAATATTAATAGAAACAGGGGTCTTGCGCTATATGACACCCATGTTCCATCCATTACAACACATTTCCCCCCTAAATCCTAGGTTAAGACAAAAAGACAAAATATTTCAACATATTCTTGTGCTGATTTTAATTATTTATTGCTTCTCAGGATCCAAATCTACTATTCTTTGCCCTGCTGTTCTGTGATACTGGAGGCAGGACCTTTATAAAGCATTTCTCCTTTGACAGCTGCCATGATATAACACTTCATTTGGAAAGAGTGCTGGAAGGACACTAAGGAAGGGGCTCTTCCTGGTTCCTGTGTCCCCTGATCATTCCTGTACCACCATGTCAAACCACAGCAGCCTTCACCTCTCATGAGTTTCAGTATCAACTCCTTATACAGCTCCCCAGGGCACCCAAGAGAACTTCTTTATTAGTCATTCTTCCAAAAACAAATCTAAATTTCAGCATAGATGGGGAAAGAGGAGTCCCCTAAACTAAATGGGTTTGTGTTCCTTCTGCTTCAGCCTCAGAGGTAGTGGTTGTTTCTTATACTTGTGATTCCTGTATTCATTAGAGTTCCCCGAGTAATCTCTTATCACTAGTTAGTAATTCCTTAAATGTTCCCTGTTCAAATTACTGCAGGGTTCTGCCACCTGCTTGACATAATTCTGATTAATGCATAATGTAATAGACACAAACCAGGAAAGTGAGGCTGCTTTAAAACCATCTGTAGCTTTTGAAACAGCCTCACTTTCTCCACATTGTGCTACAAGTTCTCCTTGTTTCAATTTATTTAGTAAATACAAACTATCAAACTTTCTATAATTTAACTGTTTATTCAGTACAGGCAATTTAACTGTTTATGCTGTGTTAATACTACTTTAACTTACTGTCCAACATAGCTATTGCATAGTTTTATACATTAAAGGAATTTAGAAAATTACCCAGATCTGGACTGGGCGTGGTGGCTCACACCTGCAATCCCAGCACTTTGGGAGGCCAAGGTGGGCAGAGCACTTGAGGTCAAGAGTTCAAGACCAGACTGGCCAACATGGTGAAACCCCACCCCTGCTAAAAATACAAAAATTAGCTGGGCATGGTGGCACGCCTGTAGTCACAGCTATTTGGGAGGCTGGGGCAGAATTGCTTGAACCAGGGAGGTGGAGACTGCGGTGAGCCAACATTGTGCCACTGCACTCCGGCCTGGGTGACAGGGCGAGACTCTGTCCGTCTCAAAAAAACAAAAACAAACAAACAAACAAACCCAACAAAAACACAAAAACCAAAACAAAACAAAGAAAAAAGAAAATTACCCAGATCCTCATTTTATAGGTTAAAAAAAACCCCTCAGAGTTAAGTGATAAAAGTCACACCCAAAAAGCTTAGGAACTCCTAATCTTTCATTTTATAGTTCACTTCAGTTAAGAGTCAATTGGTCAATTATTTACACACGCAAAATGATATACTAGAAAGAATGCTTTTATAAATTTCCAGTTGAGGCTCATCATTCACTACAATCTTTGAAACTACTGACCAGTTACAATCTCATTAATTAGAATACACCGTATTTAAAGTGTCTTTTAGTTCTAAAATGATAAGCTTCCTACAGCATTGTCAGTGTTAGAAACACTATTGCAACCAGTTTTCTTTCATGTTCCCATATCAAACGTCTCCATCAAGAATTGCCTTTGTTTTCAAGCCAAAAACCCCTCAAGTAACAGGAAAAGATAAAGGGGAAGGAAAAAAAAAACACGGAAGGGCTCACTTGTGAAATCTGAACCTCAGTTTTCTTTCCTGGTCCAAATGAACACATTTTTAACAGTGTGTTCAGAGAAGTGTTCGTGCCTCATGGGATGGCTCCAAAACTACTTAGGATTATTTTGAGAGCCAATGGTAAATGTGATATAATAGATATTTTACGATTTTCAGAATGTTCTTAAAATACAGAAGTCTAAGAGCTCCTCTATACTATTTGTGATTTCGATATAGCTCTTTACAATACTGTACACGTGATAATGCTATCTCAACTAGAATCTCATGAGTACCTACAAAGCTCAAATATGTTTAGCTTCATCCACAATTCTGTTTTTTTCCCCCCATCTTTTAAGAATTCAAAAGAACGAGTACCTGGGTAAGTGGGTTAGGAGTAGGCAGGAGTCCACCACCAGGCAGAAGACCTGCCACTGCATTAGCTGGTGCCAACAGAGACAAAGCCTTAGCTTCATCAGGAATAACTCCTGCAGAGAAACATCCTTGCATTAGAACACATTCTTTTCTAAGACAGAAAACACACAAAAACACCCAGAAAATGTCTCCCTGATACACCACCTGAGTTTGTTGAAAGTACTTATGTTCGCTAAAATACAAAGCTTGATTTCTATGATTATTTATCATTAATTTTATGTCAGAATGAACTTCAATGTGTGAAAATTTTTTCCTTTTTCTCTACAAATGGTTAAGTTTCTAGAGTAAAAAAAAAATAGCACAATACACACTACTTTTTTGTTAACACTGCCAAGATTTCATCACCTGTACTCGATTTTTAAGTCATGAACCAAACGTAAGCAAGCACAGTCGGTTCTCCAGGGGTGTGCTCTCAACTTTCAAAAGCTGTTTTATGAACAACGACTCGTGTCGGCTGCTTCACTATAAAGCACACAGAAAAATCAAGATACACAAGACAAAAAAAGTTTGATTTAGGGGTTAATAATATGGTACAGTTACTATGATTTTCTTTTACACCTACCATACAAATTTTGTAAAAATTAAGAGAAGAAAGTATGTAAAGGAAATATTCTGTTGGAATCAAGCGTAGGGCTTTTGCTGACTCATGAAAATGAATATGAATGTTTCTGAAGGTCTCTGAATACACACAGGATGTGTGCATGGGAGTGAGAGAGAGAGAGAGAGATAGGTAAAACAACATGGCACATTCCTTACCTGTACAGTAAAATGCTTTATGTTTCGCCATGTGCCATGCTAACCATACCAAAAAATGCTGCTATATAGTGCCAGTTGAAAAGCTAACTTAGCCAAACTCCTTAAGCCAAAAATGACATATATATCTGTTTTTAAAGCCTAATCTGTGTATTCAGATAAAATCTAAGGGTCCTAAAACAAATATTTATGTAGACAATTTAAATTCTATCCAACAGCAAAAGCCCTATACAGATGGATTAATCTGTTAATGTGCCCAAGCCCCCAAAATGAGAGTTCAATAATACAATTAAACTACATATTTGCAAATACCAGTAGTATTTCTGTAATACATATTAAGAAACTGCATCTCATCATAAAACATACAATATGTACAGGGCACTTAAGAGAAACTGGATAAGCTGCAGAAGAAAACTGTTGGGTGGTATTTTCAGCAGGGCCTGGTATATAGTTCAGGCTGAACCAGGGAAAAGAACTGTAAAACACAACAACAAAAAAGAAAAACCACTGTTAAATAAAGGTAATGGTTCCTTCCACCTATACTGAGAAGTGCCGATAATATAAACAAATGTATACTACACAGCACTGTTATCTTGCTTGTGTCAGAGCTGTCATCAATTTAGATACCAAGAGTTATGGAGGGGAAGGGGGAGAAGATCATTTAGATATAGGGCAGTAATGCATCAATATTAACAAACCTACAAAGATTATGGGATAATTTTGCATGCAAAATTATGTCTCAAGAGGATATATTCAGTAACAACATCTTACTCAAATTAGTGCATTTGCAACATTTCTGGCAAACTAAAATCCTCTTGAATTTATTGTGAGACACCTGATAGAAGATCTGCATCCATTAAAAAAAAAAAAAAGTCATGCATCTGATCCTCTGATTAAAAAAAGACTATTTAAAAATAAAACTACAATTTAAAAATAGCAATGAGGCCCCTCACCAGTTAATTTTCATGCGTCAAGAGTATTTTTTTTACTGCTGCTTTGATAGAACCATGAAATACTGCATGAATGTGTAGAAATGAAAGAAAAAGAAACAGACAAAAGAAACAAACATTAACCAAGGAACCTAAAAAATCCCCAAATCCATTACCATTAAGAGTTCCTTCCAAATTAAGTTATCTTAGTTTTACCAATTAAGACTATTCCTTACCGTAGACTATGTCTACTGTTCTAAAACACTGACCAAGAGCTAACACCAAAGTGTAATAGCTAAATCTGGAGGGAATGGTATTTACTGGAGGTGACATTAATACAGCATATCATACCAGAATTAAATTCACCAACAACAGAATTCTGAAACATTCCCCTAATTCTATGTACTGTATATTCCTAAATATTTCACTTCCAAAAATAGGTCCAGAAAAATTACTATGGCCTGAAAATATTTATGAAAGTCATTTATATGATATACTGTATTATGTTCAGGGATTGGGAACTATAATACTTAGCCAATAAAAAATTTAAATTTACAGGCTAACCAAAATGTTTTACATATTACTCACATGATTTGACCCTTGTTCCAAGACCTATACTCTATTTTATTCATCCTGAATTTGAATTCTGTAAATTTTCTGTTGATGGTCTTATCCTACAACAGGCATACTGACATAAAAGAAATTGCTTAACCAAAACACACTAACTCAAAAATTTATCTATCTATATATTATAAAACCTTAAAACTTGGCTGAAACACTTTAATATCATGGAGACAGAGGTCGTATTACATAACATGCCTTAACCCATTTACAAATATAATTTCTTTAGAAAACCAGAGGCAATTTCTCTAAGTGTTAAGGACTAGACATTTCACAACTTTTACAAGGTATGGTGTAAATGTTCACATTTGTATTCAAAGATTTCAGATAGCATTAAGATTCCACTTCCACTGACCAGTTTATTAAGGAAAGGGGAAAGCATTTAAATCCTGGTCAGCATATTAAATTATTAACTTAAAATCCAGCAGTTTTATCATATTTCAATGATTCGAGTAAAATTTATAGTTACCAAAAAGCAAATCAAGCAGCAGTACATTGGGAACAAACTAATTATGAAATACGCCTTAGAAAATTTTACAAAATGGTATTAAAATTTCTTGTCACAGTGGCTTTTTAGATCCAAAAAACCTGCTCATTTTTTTTCTGTCAAATTACTTTAACAGCCTAAAATGTAAAAAGAGAGAAAATGTAGTTAACAAATGGTTACACCAGGAAAACACTTGGGGCACTTGAGTGCTTGCTGGCCTTTAGTTAATGTCTAGAATCCCCTGTAGCTGCAGAGGACCCACTGTTTTTCAGGCATCTGGAAGGGTTTTGCATTTGCCTTCTCCACTACAAAAATCACACACACAAATAACAGAGAGAAGAATTTATTATTTAGAGATATTCTAGAAATATAGCAAGAATGAACAAGAAAATCTGGCATAAAATAAAACACCCAGTGCCCATTTGGCACCTAAGCTACAGGAAATCTTGAACTTTCACGAAAACCAAAATCATTGTAACCCTTGGTATACTGAAATTCAATGTGGTTTTTTTTTTTTTCCTCCAGATTATCAATGTGAGGAAACTTTAAGAAAATAAAATCAACCTACTCATTTATTTAAAACAGAAATAACATCATGCATTTATTTGAAGGCTCTGTAAGCATACATGGAGTGAATCATTTACTTTCAGGGCTTTTTCATAAAACTCAACATTAAATTAACTAAGTAGATGTATCTCAGGGAGTTACAATAAGGGACATGGTTTTAAACAACTTAAAAATGTTTTAAAAGAAAACAAAAGGTAAATACCTTATAATAACAGACTTAATTTCTCATTTTTAGAATTAAAAAAAACTGCAAGCAAAAATTACGGACTGCAGTATAACAAGGGTTTAAAAATGTTAATAGCTTAGATTTAACATGCTACTAATGCTCACTCTACATTTACTGAGGTAGATGGTCATCTTAGGATGCCCACATAGGTAGTTAAACAAAGCACAAACCTTCTGCATATGGTACGACTATCAAAGCTCTGTCAACGAATACAGTATTTGTCAGATGCTGTGCCACAACTGCTGAGTCTGGATCATGGAACTTAACAAAGCAGACACGAGATGAGACTGGCAAAGGTGAATCACTAAAAAATAAACAACATAAAAGAGAAACAGAGTATCAGTTAAAACAAATGCTGATTCACAAACCAACAAATTTCAAAAGTAAAGCAGATAAAAAAAAAAAAAAAAACCTAAGTGTATACTAACGTAGTTAAATTCAAAAGAAAACATTCTCAATAATATACTCTTCATTGAAATAATGATGTAGTGAATTGCAGTTCAGATAAAAACTTACAATCACAACTTATATTTACAGGGTATCAGGTTAAAAACAGTTTGGTACTAAAGTCTCAGAGACTGAGGGGACCACAAAATTGTCAGCAGTTTCTTTCATAATACTAATACCAGCTATTTTTAGATACAGGTAACAGTAGTTTGGGTTTAGAAACTTCCTTATGGCTTTCTCGGAGTAAGAAAGATGAACAATTTTTACGTCAGGGACAAAAGAATATCAGGAGAAAGAACATGTACTCAATAATCAATGAGTTTTCTTGAACTGCATAATAAACAGGTCCCATGCCCTGCGCTCTTTTACCCACAGCATATAAGAACTCTTATGCACTATAAATAATCAAGGATTTCTGGCTTGGAGCACTTTCAGATAAAAGAAAAAATTTAGGTACACATGGAAATAGTACTATGCTCCACTAGTGCTACCTTGTAAAGTTTCAGTAAGCAAAAGGGCCAGTTCCCTCAGCAAATTACTTCCTTAGGTAAAGAAAGACAAGTGCTAAACTGCAAGCTATGGTAGTGTAGGTAAGATAGGTAACAAAAGAAGCAGGGTTTTTTTCAACTGTTAAGTTACAGGGTAGTTCAAATTTCTGTCTTGAATCTCTGTGCAAGAATGCAGGGATGGCTCAAGCCCATACCAAAAGTTATTTGGAAAGCTAGTACCCTAAGGCAGAAATAAACACACCATCCCTAGTTAATACACTCTAATGTGTATTAGAGTCATGGGGTGGGGAGTTGGGGGTAATTCACACTCTTCGATCCACATCAATTAAATCACGATCTCTGATGAAGTTTGAGCTCTTTTTTAATTCTGACAATTTTACGTACCTGGGGTGCAAAACTACTTCATTGTAACGTTAATATAACACATCATAGGACTCATTAATGAAAAGGAAAATCCTATATTTTAACACTATCTGAATGAGGCTTCAGTTTCTAACAAATGAAACACACTCATGTGTACATAAAATTGTAATTGCATCAGATTTGGTTATACTAAGAATTTCAGATTCATTGTTGAAAAGAAAAATAATTTATTTTAGGCCTAACAAAAAACCCCCACAATTTCTATCACAACTCAAACACTAACAACATGATGCTATACATGGCCAGAGAACTTAAACCCATTACAACTTCTGATATAAGTTTCCCTACAAGGATCTCCCAGGCTAAGCACAGACCCTAACCCAAGTTCAAAGCAAAATTAACAGGGTATCCACAAGCAAGTTAAACCACCTTGTTACATAGGCTCACTGCTGAATGTTTCTTAAAGAATACAGTGGTTTTTAGATGTGAAACACTGCTGGTATAAAACTTAACAATGTTGCACCTGCAGTAGTAAAAACAATGTTTTAGCAATTTCTCCTTAAAGAAATGGGAGGGGTCTTACTATGTTGACCAGCCTCCCACTCTAGCATCCAAAATAGATGGGGCTGCAGGTGTGCCTCATTGTCAAGTACTTTAGCAGGTTTAGTAAGCTGTGGCACTTCACATTTCTTTGCTGACATCCGTGTTTCCATCACTAAATTACAAAGCTCTTTTAATGCTATCATCTCATATTCTTAACACCCAACACGATAATGTTGGGAAATAGCGGGCACTTAACACTTCTTAAAAACTAGCCTCTACCAATTCTTTAACACTTTTTATTGTTATCTTATGAAAAGAAATGACTCCAAATAAGTTATCTGTAAATGAACAGCTCCTTAGGAAAAAAAGTACTACCCCTGTGCTCAAATTGTATTCTTTATACTTGGCAACCTTAAAGGGACTCATATTTTTTTTCCTACCCATTAATATCATAGGAATGCTCCAATTATTTTGGCTATATCAAAATCTGTTAAGTGATGGTACAGTACAGACTAAATATGAATTTGAATACCGTGAATAAAATAGTAACTCAGAAAGGAAAATATAATTTCATCTCTCTCCACTTCAAATGGCCTCCTTTAGATGGGTTTAAAACAAGTTTTTGTTAGTATCTGGGCCCAGAATTACATTCTTACATTTTTTTAATTAAAATTTGTCTTTTTTTTTTTTTTTTTTTTGAGATGGAGTTTCACTCTTGTTGCCCAGGCTGGAGTGCAATGGCACAATCTCGGCTCACCGCAACCTCTGCTTCCCAGGTTCAAGCAATTCTCCTGCCTCAGCCTCCCGAGTAGCTGGGATTACATGCATGCGCCACCACGTCCGGCTAATTTTTGTATTTTTAGCAGAGACGTGGTTTCATCATTTAGTCAGGCTAGTATTAAACTCCTGACCTCAGGTGATTCACCTGCCTCGGCCTCCTAATAAAATTTATCTTAAGATAATATAAGATAGAGGACTGATGCCTGAAATTAATTTTTGTTCTCTAAAATTCTGTGGAAGTACTGCTTCCAAATATGACATGTATTTTACTCTGTATCTCTTAAAAATTAATATAAAGTAGGGAGAAATGAGGAACAAGATAGGTAAAGTGAGTCCTGCATGCCACTTCTGTCCTCCAAGACTGGCTGTACAGTTTTTAACAGTTCTTACGTGTCCTCTGAGGGCTATTTCAGAATCTTCTAGGCTACACACAGAAAATCGAGATTTCTGTTGTTCACCTAAGGTCTGTAGAGAATCTTTTTTATATGAAGGCCCAGATTCTTAACAAGGTATTCATGCCTACTAACGTACCAGAATTTCAGGTTTAGGCCACTGATATCAGCCTTTCAACTTCCACCTTAATAGTGTGCTAAGTGGAGAATTTTGAGCTCATAAATGAAAGTATCTCCAAAACTCACAAATGGAGGTGTGTGACAAAGACGACATTAACCTGAAAACTTGACTGCTGACCTCATGCGCCCCCTCCTCACTACATAAAGAAATATACAGTAAAATGGTGCATTTATTAAAACCATTTTTTCTTTAAAGATGCACTAAACACTTTCCCTTACCTAATATACTAATTTATACCTATATGACCATTAAAGTATCCATTTTGGGTCACTGAAAAGTTACTAATGAACTTCAATTTATCTCAGTATTATACCAGCCTGAAGTTACTGCATAGCTGTGATATACTTCACTGGGATCATTACCTGATACCTGATAAGCACTTTGCTGGGCAATCCCACTAAAAGAAAGCATGTGAAGATCTTACAAGTTACTTGGCTAAATCAACAAACTCCTGATCAAGTGGTAAAGGAGAGTCACAACTTGGGTTCGAGGTCTAGTTCTGACACTGGCAGTATGGCCTGGGCATACAAAAAATACCTATGTAAATTTCAGTTCATGAACTTGTAAAACAGGGTCAAAAACATTTTTTCCTCTGGGTTTGTAAGGATTAAGATAAATTTAGAAAGCAACTAACTCACAATAGACATTCAAACAATGCTGCATTTCCAACACGCATTTCAGAAACAACCAGAATCAAAACAGTTTAACAAGAGTATATGTGGGGTACACTGAGAGATGCTTTCAAATAGCTGCAGAGACATCATGCTGTAGAGAGGGTTAGAATACCACCTATTGTAAAGGTAGTATCTTTATTTCTCAGTGAAATTATAGGCCAGAAATTCTGGTTTAAAAGAAGGAATACATGGATTTAACAATGACAATGCAGGAAACCTCCTTGAGCAGGTTGTCACTGAAATGTCTGTCATAATCCCGGAAATGTTTCCCCAAAATAGGCATTCAGAACCAAAATGAAGAGTTTCAGTAGGTGTGGGTGAGGTTCAGTCATATATGTATTTTAAAGCACCTCATATTCTACAGGAGAGAAGTTGTTAAACTTAACCTGTCAACTGGTGACAGGTGCTACAGAAAAAAAGTAGTGTTAAGTAGAATAAAGCAACAGCAGAGGTGCTTTATTTTACACAGGTGGTCTGGGAAGGTTTCTCTGATTAAAGTGACATTGGAAAAACAAAAGTAGTTAAGCATGTCACAGATATGTCTAGGGGAAAAAGAGTTACAGGTGCATGTCACCGCCTTCTTGGGGGAAATCACAGTTTTCCCTCAGTATCCATGGTTTCAGAACTCCCTGCAGATAACAAATTCCAGATGCTCAAGTCTCTTATATAAAATGACGTAGGGAGGGGGAAGATGTGGAGGAAAAATAAAATCATGGCGTATTACCTGTGCACATCCTCTTGTATACTTCAAATCTCTTGATTACTTATAATACCTAATACAATGTAAATAGTTGTACTGTTTAGGGAGTGACGACAAGAAAAAAGTCTGTACATGTTCAGTACAGATGCTCTATTTTCAATCCACAGTGAGCTGAATCCATGGATGTGGAACCCAGAGATGAAGAAGGCCAACTGTGTATCGATACTAGTTACAATCAGGTGACCTGTTCACAACAGACAGAATTTTATGTAATCTGAGCCATTCAATGTTACGAGTAAATATTTTTGGAATGATGAACCCTGTAGACCACTGGGAATCCATTGCACATTATCCCTGGCAAGTTTACTGTTGAAAGCTCTACTAAGTTGATAGAAACTACCAACAAAGTATATGCAACTTGTGCAAGTCAGATTAGTTTATTGAAACTTATAGTTAAAAAAACCAAAATGCAACATCAAGTAAATAAAAGTAGCCATCTACATTACTGATCAAATGTAGAATGCCACTAGTAACATTTAACTTATTGTAACCTCGTACATTTTGAAAGACAAAATGATCTTGTATGTGGAAAGATAAATGAAAGAGTCAGAGTAAAAATGTTGTCAATTTATCTCTCTTTCTCTCAATACGGGGAAAGGAGTCCTTTTAATGCAGAGTATCCCAGATCATATAGTTGAGGGAGAAATTCTCAAGCACACACTAGCCATCCTGGTTATGAAGGAACTACTCGTTTGATTACAAAACAGAAAGACTCTGGTCCATCACAACTTCCTCTAAGATACTGGTCATGCATTAGGTAAAAGATGAACCAGTATAATGCCTACATCTCTCTCATCTTTTTTCTAAATGCATCATAAAACTGCCTTCGGAGAATAAACAGCATTTAAAAATCAGCAACTATAATAAAATTCTTGTAGGACTGGAAAGAATTGTCATAAATCGAATATCTCAAATATCCCACTAATAAAACACTTAAAATCATCCAATGTATCAGTATTTTCTGCTATTTTATTGTTTATTAATTTTACAAGCTTAAAACAGTAAGTCTTGAGAAAACTGAACAATAGCAAAGCATCTATTTTTGTATGTTCATATTATGAAAGCTATTTGTCCTTCATTACCAAATCAAGTATCTGTCAAAATAACAGGAATAAAAACATGTGTTTGTTCCCAGAACTCCACGGCATGCTAAGTAAATCCTCTCTCCACATGTACATTTCCCTAAAAATTAGGAATATACCAATTTGAGAACACCAATAATCTTTGAAAGTATTTTAAGTGGAAAGTGATGAAATATGTTAATACTTAACAAATATCTCATTATGATAAACTTTTGTCAATTATTTTATTGAGCAGAAAGTTAATGATTACCTGTACCATAACAATAGATTCTTAGAGAATTCCAATTTCCTGCTTAGTATTTAAATGACATCATAAAATTCTCAATATATGGTGTTTACTGACAATGACACTTGAATTGTCACTTCTCCACCAATAAGTCTTCCAAAAAGCACAAGACTATTATTTTTATTCCAAATGTCTGTTTTAAAAGTACACCTTATCTTACTTCATAACTTATTTTTTCTTTACAATTAATCCATTTAATATTCTTGCGATAGAAATAATTTTCAAAAGTGAAACAAAAGGATAAAAAGTCATACACTCTAATTCAAATTTCAACATTTATAAAAATTCTTCTCAAGAACAACTGTGAAATATCACAAATCTGTATATTATTCAAACAAAGGAAAATCTCTGGTTTCAGATATAACCCGTTTTTTGACATTATAAAAATTAAGTAATCAGGCTCACTAAAGTAAGCGTCTGTCAAAAAGAATACGATCTTTGAATTATATTGCTGGGCCAGAACCACATAACAGGAAGAGCAGTAAGTGACCAACAACCTACAAAGTTCAACACTAAATTAACACAGGCATGAATAATTTTGTTTTCTTTCTTCCAAGAACGCAAAGAAAAAATACTCAGTTTTTTAAAAAGGGGATTTAACCTATATACGACGTACAGAGTGCAGTTAGTCTTGCGTTAAGCCCCCAAAGCCAAACGACCACGTTGGCACAATTTAAGTCAGAAAAAAAAAAAATTCCCGAGAATAAGAGTCAGAGTTTCCTAATCCCAAAATGCCCTGGCCCTGCCTCTCTACATTTTTTTGTAGGCCTGGAACACAACCGTCTTAGGTAAATGCAACAGCCACCAGCCACTCAAGCAGCCCGGCCCGGGGAAGCAGCGACAGGGGCCTAAGGAAATTGTGTGTGTGTTAGGCCTACGCTGAGGCGGCGTTAGCAGGAACAGTGATGGTGGACGATACTCACTCCGGCGGGAAGAGGCGCAGTTCGTCGATCTTGCCTAGGAAACCGAAGAGAGTCCGCATCTGCTCAGAGCTAGCGCTCGGGGAGACATTAGTCACCTGGATTACCTCGGTGCCGCCGCCTCCGCCGCCACCACCTCCGCCACCGGGCCCGCCGCTGGGGCCCGGACCTGCAGTGCTGGGGACGACGGTAGTGTTGCTCATGGCGCTGCTCGGGTTCTCGCTCCTGCTTTAACACATCAAACACACAACAAACAGTGAGAAGGAGGGGGAAGAGGAACCGGTTCGCGGGAGAGAGGAGGGTGTCCGATGCTACAGCCTCTGCTTCTGCTGCCGTTGCCGCCGCCGTCGCCGTTTCTCCGCCCCGCTGCACGCCGCGGGGGAGGGGAAGAGAGCGCGCGAGCTCGAGACCACGAGAAAACAAACGGCCGCCCCCCTAGCCTCCAACTACAGCACTAGCGGGCCCGAGCTCCCACAATGCCTTGCGGCGCAGGGCGCGTCAGCGTCGCCTCTACCCTGCGCAGGCCCAGCAACCCTCGCCCGCAGCCCGAGATATGCGAGGCACCGCGGTCTAGAAAGAAGCGTTATCCACCTTCGTCTCTCGTTTTTTTCTTTTTCTTTGGAAGAGAGAAGAGGCACGTATAAACTTTTTTTTTTTTTTTTAATTCATCCCCCTGCAAAAAGTCACTTCAGTAACTATTCTTACTAAATACTGCTCACGATATGTCTTTATATACTGATAATCATCTACAGATCTATCCAATTACTAATGATATTTAAACCCAAGCTAAGATACCACCCCACCACCACCACTATAAAATGTCCCGGAATCTTAAATGTTCATGAATTTTGGTAACATTAAATCTGTAACCAATTTGTTTTGTCATTAAAACTTTCAGAAAGGATACATTTTAATATTACACTTACTAATAAGCGTTTTGTACATTTATTCACAATGAATGACTTTTTTTGAGTGACTTTTCTTTTTCTGGTCGCCCTGTCGCCCAGGCTGGAGTGCAGTGGCACCATCTTGGCTCAATGCAACCTCTGCTTCCTGTGTTGAAGCCATTCTCCTACCTCGGCCTCCTGAGTAGCTGGGGATTACAGGCGCCTGCCATGACGCCCGGCTAAGTTTTGTATTTTTAGTAGACATGGGGTTTCACCATGTTGGCCGTGCTGGTCTCCAACTCCTGACCTCTGCAGATCCACCCGCCTTGGCCTCCCAAAGTGCTAGGATTACAGGCGCGTGAGCCACTGTGCCCAATTTCACAATAGCTGACTTTTTGGAAACAGTTTACAGTACTTAAATATATTCAAGTATATATTTCTAAAGAAAATACTGCAATTTCTCAAGAAAAACTTGTTTCACATATTCTTGCTTAAAATAATTCTGAAGCTTTTGACTATTAAAAAAATCCTTGCCTTAGTTTTCAACCTCATCTGAACTATTCTCTCAACTGCATCCAGTGTGTACTCCAGTGACTTGTAGTGCCCCAAACATGACAAAAACCATAATATCTCTGTGCCTATATACAAGGTATTAATAACATCATTCATCTGTCATCTTCTGTAGAGCGTTCCTTCCCTCACTGCTATGACTTCTGCAAGCTGTTAAGGCTTCCTCTTTTCTGCTAAGTAACAGAAGATACATATATTTATTATTGACATGTATCACTCAAAGTTGTGAGCTTCCTGGGTCAGTCCAGAACCTGGCACAATGTCTGTCACACAGTCCCAATACATGTGCTGGACACACGCACAAACATACCTTAATGACAATGTCATTTAAGACAGTTCACTAAATAATTTACTTGACCTTGAATGTTTTTAGAGGTAAAACTTTTAGAGGTTTTAGAGGTAAAAACAAACAACTTGAAGCCTAACAGAGTATCTACATTAGTGAATACTTCTTGGCACAATGCAGTCAAGATGCAATATGTGAGAGATTAGAGCACAAGGTTATTGAGATTTGGATGTAGAGCCAACTGGCTAAGTGACTGTCACTAGTGCTTATACAGAAAATGGATGGATTGATTGAATGTGAGCCTCAGCAAAATGACAAATTATGGCCTTCATAGAAACCAACTAGCATTAGCTGGAGTCAAGACTTCTCAGAATTTTAAAGAAAAGCATATAGTTGTCCCTCAGTATCTGTGCGGGATTGGTTCCAGGACCCTCCCACAAATACCAGAACCAGAGGGTGCTCAAATCCCCTATATAAAATGGTGTTGTGTAACAGTGCATTTGATCTGTATCCATGGGCTCCATGTATGTGGATTCAACCAACCTGGGACTGAAAATATTTGGGAAAAAATTGATGGTCTAAACATGTACAGACTTTTTATTTCTTGTCTAACAACTATTTACACAGCTCTTACATCGTATTAGTATAGAAATGATTTAAAATATTTGGATGTGCACAGATTATATACAAACACTATACTATTTTACATAAAGAATTTGAGCATCTGTGTATTTTGGTATCCTCTGGGGTCCTGTTATCAATTCCCCATGAATACTCACCTCAGGACTGGTACGACTATATTTGCATATAATGTAAGCACGTACTCTCATACTCTTGAGTAACCCTAATCTAAAATGCTTGTGACCATAAGTGTTTTGGATTTTTAAAAAACATTTTTGAATATCTGCATTATATTTACTGATTTAGCATCCCTAATCCTAACATTTAAAATCTGAAATGCTCCAATAAGCATTTACTTTGTGTCATGTCAGTGCTCATAAAGTTTCAGATTTTTGAGCATTTTGGATTTTGGTTTTTTGGATTAGGGATACTCAACCTTTAATACTGAATACAATGTAAATGCTATGTGAATAGCTGTTATACTGCATTTCTAAAAACTTTCATTTTTAATGTCATTATTTTTTATTTTTTGAATATTTTTGATAGGGGATGGCTAAACCCAAGTATGTGGAACACATGATATGGAGGCTGATTGTACAACTAACTGCATGTCACTCATAAATATCTGTGAATACAAAGAATGGTAATTTATTTTCTCATTTTGAATCAGACATATGTAACTGCCAGTTACAGATTCTTAATAGTTTAACATTTATTGTGACTGCCTACTATATGCCACACATGTTAAAATATTTGATGATAAAAGGACAAATAACAGAAGGTCAGGGTTCATGCCTTTTTCTTTTTTTCCTTAAATGTTAACACTTATTTATTCTCTGTGATGGGTACACATAAATCTTTTATATGACTCTACATTTTTCTGTATGTTGGACACATTTCATAATTAAAATTACAAATTCAAAAGTAGTTGTAATAAAATCCTTTAAACCACCAGAAGCCAATTTATGTATAATAACTTACTGAAAAAATAGATGACACTTTGCTACAGAGAAACTAGGTGGCAAAAAGTTTATTCAAATGAAGAAGATTTTAAAATATTTTATTTTCAAATCATTTAGCAGCTACCAAAATAAAAAAAAAATTACTGAATTTAAAGTTAGAAGGCTGGCTTAAAATACCAGCCCTGCTGGCCAGGTGCGGTGGCTCATGCCCAGTGCTTTGGGAGGCTGAGGTGGGCAGATCACGAGGTCAGGAGATTGAAATCATCCTGGCTAACATGGTGAAACCCCATCTCTACTAAAAATACAAAAACAAAATTAGTTGGGTGTGGTGGCAGGTGCCTGTAGTCCCAGTTACTTGGGAGGCTGAGGCAGGAGAATGGCATGAACCCAGGAGGCAGAGCTTGCAGAGAGCCGAGATTGCGCCACTGCACTCCAGCCTGGGTGACAGAGCGTGACTCTGTCTCAAAAACACACACACACACAAAACAACAAACAAGCAAACAAAAAACAACCAGCCCTGTCTTTAAGCATGTGATTTGAGGAAATTTGACTTAATTTCTAAAAATCTATGTCAGTTTGTCAGTCAAATGAAGAGCTGAATCATAATTCTGAAGATTCTTGTAGGTCTAATAGATTAAATAATTACATTAATGTCTGTTTTACATAGGAATAAGACATATACCTAAAGACAAATGACAAATACATTAAAGCAAATAAATATAACCAATTTATGACAGTTTTAAATCACTTCAGATTTATTTAGGCTCACAATTAAACAGGACTATAGAAAATATAGAATCTGGAGACAGGATTCATGCCTGTTTTATTCACTGTATCTACAACATCATTAACAGGCAGTCAAAAAACTCACAATTTCTTCAAATATTATGTACCTAACTCTATTCCACGGATTTTCCTAGCTGCTGGAAATAGAGTAGGGAAAAGGAAGTGAATGTCCCTGATATCATAAAACTTCAGGTCTAGCATGGCAAACTTTCAATATAAAAACACAGCCAGGTGCGGTGGCTCACGCCTGTAATCCAAGCACTTTGGCAGGCCGAGGCAGGAGGATCACCTGAGGTCAGGAGTTCGAGACCAACTTGATCAACATGGAGAAACCCTGTCTCTACTAAAAATACAAAATTAGCGGGGCATGGTGGCGCATGCCTGTAATCCCAGCTACTTGGGAGGCTGAGGCAGGAGAATCGCTTGAACCTGGGAGGCAGAGGTTGCAGTGAGCTGAGATCATGCCAGTGCACTCCAGCCTGGGCAACAAGAGCAAAACTCCATCTCCAAAAAAAAAAAAAAAAAAAAAAAAAACCAGAAACAAACAAACAAAAAACACCAAAAAAAAACCCCACAAAGATGAAAGGAGTGATGTGTTGTGATGACATGAAATAGGACAGGGGATGGTGGAAAAAGTGTTATCTGCTGAGACCTTACTAAAAGGAAGAAACCAGCCATTTGATTTTCTGGAGGAAGAGTATTCCAGACAGAGGAAATAACAAATTAGAAAGACCCTAAGGATACGAACAAGTTTGAAGCTTTCAAGAAAAGAAGACCATTTTTTTGTGAAGTGAATGCTTTCCAGTTTATATTTCAGAGACAGACTTAGAAATCTTGTCATGTGGAAAGTGAAGTGAAGGAAGTATGCACAGAGAAGGTTCAATTAGCTCATCTTTGGATGTAAGTAAGGGAAAGCTTCTAGTTATATATAAATGATCATTATCATCAATTTTATTATGAATTAATGCAGCTGGGTATGGTGGCTCATGCCTGTAATCCCAGCACTTTGGGAGGCAGAGGTGGGTGGATTGCTTGAGCCCAGTTGTTTGAGACCAGCCTGGGAACGCAGAGAAATCCCATCTCTACAAAAATACAAAAAAGGTAGCTGGGTGTAGTGGTGTGCACCTGTGGTCCCAATTACTTGGGAGGCTGAAGTGGAGAATCACCTGAGCCTGGGAGGTCAAAGATGCAGTAAGCTGGGTTCGTGACACTGTACTCCAGTCTGGGTGACAGAGTGAGACCCTATCTCAAAAGAAAAAAAAAAAGTTAAATAACCTATCATTTGGCCTATAAAGTTACATTATGGAAAAGTGCATGATTTCTGATAGGCTTTTGAAACACAGGAAATAACTTACAGGTTCCCCAAAATACTTTGAAGATTCACAGGTAGGACAGGTAGGGAACCACTACTGCCACACTGAAAAAAAAAAAAATTAACTGGTGCTTGATATTGGCAGGAAAACATGTCAAACAATATTAGACAATGAGTCTTTGTACACATCCTTAAAACAATACTAATCCTCTTAGTCCTAATGAACAAGCTTTAGTTCTTTCCCATCTCAAGCTTCTAAAAAGATCTTTGTATTTAGATGGAAGGTCTTTCAGATAAAAGAGAGCAGACAGGCCACGCGCGGTGGCTCACGCCTGTAATCCATCACTTTGGGAGACCGAGGTTGAGTTTGAGACGAGACTGACCAACATGGAGAAACCCCGTCTCTACTAAAAATACAGAATCAGCCAGGCGTAGTGGCACATGCCTGTAATCCCAGCTACTTGGGAGGCTGAGGAGGGAGAACTGCTTGAACCCAGGAGGTGGAGGTTGTGGTGACCCAAGATTGTGCCACTGCACTCCAGCCTGGGGCAACAAGAGCGAAATTCCGTCTCAAAAGAAAAAAAAAAAAGAGCAGACACAGGTATGCATAATCCCTCTACCCACTGGACACCTTGTTTCCAGTTGGATAAATCAAACCACTTTTTGTTAGCCACTTTTGTTCACACTAATGGAAAAGACAGTGGAGTCCTTCCAATTAACACAATTTTGCAAATCGCCACAAGCAACAGGACTTTTATGAAATTAGTTGTTAAACAGCTCTTCCCTCTACCCCAAGCAAATACATTTTTTGAGGCTAGAAAAGTCAATTTATCAGTCTTTGGGTTTCCGATACCTAACAATATTATACTGGAACAAGTCCAGCATTAAACAAAAATCTACCATCACCTATATGCTAGGAACTTTACAAATGCCTCATACAATCTGCTCAACTCTTGTAAGGGAGATGGCTTATCACTAAAGTATATTAAGGGAATGCCTGCAGTAAAGGCTTTGTGAATGAAGATGGTAATATATTTGTTTCATTTAGAGGGAAATTTGGTTGAGCAAATTCTCAAAGTATTTGGCTATAATTTTTTTTTCCTTTTGACTATAGAGAGCAATAAGAAAAACCTAGGAAATAAATTGCTGGTTACAAATCCGTAAGTTTTAAAAAACTTATCTGCAGGCCAGGAACGGTGGCTCATGCCTATAATTCCAGCACTTTGGGAGCCCAAGGTGAGCGGATCACTTCAGGCCAGGAGTGACTAGCGTGGCCAAAATGACAAAACCCCACCTCTACTAAAAATACAAAAATTAGCTGGGCATGGTGGTATGCAACTGTAGTCTCAGCTATTTGGAGGCTGAGGCAGGAGAATCGCTTGAACCCAGGAGGCAGAGGCTGCAGTAAGCTGAGATTGTGCCATTGCATTCCAGCCTAGGCAACAGGGCAAGACTCTGCCTCAAAAAAAAAAAAAAAAAAAAAAATTTATCTGCAGATGTGTTTAAAAATCAAATTGTAAATCCCATGCTCCCATTTCTTCTTCATCTAAATGAAGGGGAGAGGATAAGGATGAGTTAGCACTAGGGGACTGACTGACAAAAGAACACATGGACACACATACCAGGACAGAAAAAAAGTTTACCTATGTTTATTTTCAAATACTTCTTTCATATCGTTTAATATATATTGTCTTCCAATAGCAAGGATTTTGTATGTATGTTTTTAAATTGACAGAGCAGGGTCTGTGAACACCCTAAAATTATAGGTAAAAATCTATCTGTGACCATTTTTCACAGCTTTGTTTTATGATTAACATAGAGGGAAAAAGTAGTAGTCAGAGAATTAAGATACTGTTGCTTGCATCGTATGCACAGTATTCTCAGCTATAGTGCACATGATTGCTTGGAAAATCAGAATCAGTTTATTTGTACAGATTTGCTTGGCTTTTTTATTTAATCAGCTCAAAAGAAACATTTGGCTGGGGAAGCTCCAGACACTGATTACTCAATACTATCTTCTATGTTATAAAAGATTCTTTTGGAGTCTTAACTGACAAAAAGCCATTGGAAGGAATGCTTCACAATCTTAAAAAATAAAAAAAATTTCAATGCAAGAAAATATCCAGTAGAGTTATATGTATCTTTACCTCTAATAGTTTCATGCATTTTAATATTAGCTTTTCGTAATCAAGGAATTAAACACATGCACCATTTGACCTTTTATGGTTTTTTCCCCCATGCAGTAAAATTAACTTTCTCTTCATGAAGGAAAATTATTTTTAAAGACTTACTTAAAACTGGAAAAAAAATGAAAGTGTACTCAAATCAGTACATTTCATTAATAAGGCTGAATTACATTAACTGAATGCTTTTAAAACGACCTTCAATCCTCGTAACACTTAAAAGGTGCTGGAGTGATTAATAATGCAGGCCCTAGAGTCAACCTGAAGGGGCTCTACCAATTAAGATAATTGTGTGAACTTCAGCTTATTACTTGGTGCTTCAATTTCCTTATTTAAACTAAGACGGTAATAATAATGCCCACCTCATTGGGGTTGTTATGAGGATAATAAGTGAGACTACTAATACAAATGCTTAGAATAAATTACTATTATAATGACTATTCTACAAATAAAGAAACTAAGGCTTAGAAAAGTTAAGCAACTTGTCTAACATATGAAGCAGGTAATAGTAGAGCAGGGATTAAAAAAACAAAACCAGGTACTACATCTCACGCCAAAGCCTGTATTTCCACTATGTTGTACTGTCTCCTACTATGTCTTCTCATAATAAATCCAGAAAAATTTAAACTCACATGAAAGATGTAACTCAGGAGAGTTGGTTTACATAGTGAGAACAGTTTCTTGTTTAGATTTCACATTTTAAAATAAGTTTTTTTGTGGCATGTTAAAAATTATAAAGCAATAAGTTTAATGCTAAATACTCAAACTATATGACTGTAAAAAACATAAGCGGCTTCTATTCTACTCCCTAATTCTACTCCCCTATGTGTGTTCTCACCTACTGTAATAAATACTTCCTCTAATTAGCCACATGAGCTAATGTGTCCTTTATGTGAAAAATGGGGATAATGATGCCATTTGAAGTTCTAAGATTAAAAATATGAATACAAAGCACTCAGCAGAGTGCCCAACACATAGGCACCCAACAAATGTTACATGTCATTATAGGAAAGTCAGTTTCCAACTCTCCAATTTCCTCATCTTTTCTTTTTAATTTTTTTTTTTTTTTTTTTTTTTTGAGACAGGGTCTTGTTCTGTCACCTAGGCTGAAGTGCAGAGCTCACAGTAGCCTCAAACTCATGGGTTCAAGTGATTCTCCTGCCTCAGCCCCTTACCCCCACCCCTCCAGTAGCTGGGACTATAGGCTCATGCCACCACACCCAGCTAATATTTTAAACTTTTGTTCAGACAGGGTCTCCCTATGTTGCCCAGGCTGGTCTTGAACTCCCACCGGGGCATCCCAAAGTGCTGGGATTACAGGCATGAACCACCACACTTGGCTTTCCTCATCTTTTCAATTGATGACTAACAACAGTAATACTTGTCTTACTTTACAGCATTATTGTCAAAATTAAATTGATAAGAATATACCCTATAAACAGTTAAGTTATAGTAAAGATAAGAATTATACCATTATTAGATGCCCCATCTCTTTAAACAGGCTACTGCAATGCAAACATGACACCAATATAAAAAGACACAAAACAATTGCACCTATCTTTGATTAATATTAAATTAAAATCAGGCAAAATGGGTCACACCTGTAATTCCAACACTTTGGGAGGCCAAGGTGGGTGGATTACCTGAGGTCAGGAATTCGAGACCAGCCTGGCCAACATGGCAAAACCCCAAAAATACAAAATTACTCTACTAAAAATAGAAAAATTAGCCGGGTGTGGTGGTGTGTGCCTATAATCCCAGCTACTTGGGAGGCTGAGGGAGGAGAATCGCTTGAACCCAGGAGGTGGAGGTTGCAGTGTGTCAAGATCTCATCACTGCACTCCAGCCTTGGTGACAGAGTGAGACTGCATCTCAAAAATAAATAAATAAATAAATAAATAAAAATTAATTAAAAGTGCCGTGACATGGGTCAGAACAAAAAAACTATAAAATAACCAAAGCATAAATTTTTAAAAAGTAAAATATTACTCACAATTTTACTAAAATTAAACAATTTTAGTTCCTAAAAATAAAGTACAGTAAGTAGTTTTTAAGGGCCATGTTTCTTTCCCCCAACTGCCACCCCAGGCACTTGAAACAATAAACTGTTGTTAGTTTCAAGCCACAATTAGCTCAGGCTGAAGTCTAAAGCACTTGGAGATATTGATTAAGTAATTATTTTAGGGGAGGGATGAGGTGGTAGAGATGTAATATTTTTAGGAAATGAGTTAAAAAGAAAAGCAAAAATGTCAGCACCTCTAAGATGGCCATAAAGTTGTACTGATGGCTGATAAATTTAGTGTTGAGTGAAAAACATGTACCTCTAGAATGATGATGGCTGGGTTCACAGATTTGCATCATAGGTACCAAGTATTTAAATGTCCACTAGTATTTCAACACTCCAATGATGCATACCTTTAAAATATTTAAGTATATGTAACTGTGATATTGCAAACGATGGAAAAAAAACAACCTCAAGTAGAAAAAAAAAATTGTGAGCAATCTTGAAGGTATTCTGAAAGCTAAACTAGCACTTACCAAATTGTGAGTATAAATATGTGGTCTAGAAATCTAAGTATCAAATTTTAAATTAACAATCTATTGATTGTGATTGTTAACAAACTACCAAATTATTCAGATTTTTCTCCTTAAGTTGATGTTTAAGGATAAAGTCTCAGAGACCATATTTTGTCTTATTAAAAACTGTAGGCAAGCTTTGCTATATAAACTGTATTTGCCAATTATAAACATTTACTGTATCTCCCTTTTTAAAGTGAATGAAATTGCAAGCAGAACCCAATTGAACAAAATTGTGGGTGGGGAGGGGGTGGATAAAAAGTCAAATTTTAAAATAGTGAATTTTCATTGAAATTGTTTTTAAAACAGACTTACTCAGTAGTGTATGTGTTAACATAAAGATAGTGTTTGGTGCCCTAACTTTACTTGTGTATTACTTTACTAGTTTAAAGCCAAAAAAAACCAAAAACATAAAATCCATACAATTAATACAAAATCTGAGACTTTAAGTCAGAGAACACATTAATCTTGGAAAACAGAGCAAGAATACTGCACTAGCTTTTAAAGGTTAGGAGTAATAATCACTGTGAATAATAGGAAACACTTCCAGCTGATTTAAAAACAACCAATAAACACATCTCAGTATTATAGTGCTTTTTTGAAAATGACATAAGCAGGATTGGTTTACCACCACCCTTGTTTCAGTTTCTTTTTATAATATAATGAAATAAACTGGAAAACCCCCAAATTAAAAGCATTTTTGATAATTATTTTTTACTAATTCTTCCACGTTCAAGTAAATAAAACTAACATTTAAAAAAAAGCCCTCATATAAGAGGAAAAAAAAATTTTCCTAAATCTGGGGATTAACATTTTTTTGTGTTGAAAATAGAGAGAGCTGGGTGTGGTGGCTCATACCTGTAATTTCAGCCCCTCAGGGTCTCGCTCTGTTGCCCAGGCTGGAGTACAGTGGAGCAATTTTAGCTCACTGCAACCTCTACCTTTTGGGGTCAAGCCATCCTCCTACTTCAGCCTCCCGAGTAGCTGGGATCACAAGTGCATGCCACACCACGCCCAGTTAATTTTTGTATTTTTTGTAGAGACAGAGTTTCAAGATGTTGCCCAGGCTGGTCTCGAACTCCTGAACTCATGGGATCTGCCTGCTTTCGCCTCCCAAAGTGCTGGAATTACAGGCATGAGCCACCGTACCTGGCCAATCCCAGCACTTTGGAAGGTTGAGGTGGGAGGATTGCTTGAGCCTGGGAGTTGAGACCAGTCTGGGCAATATGGGGAGATCCTGTCTCTATAAAACATTAAACAATTAGCTGGACGTGGTGGCATGAGCCTACAGTCGCAGCTACTGGGGGGCATGGGGTGGAGGTTGAGGCAGGAGGATCACCTGAACCCATGAGTTTGAGGCTGCAGTAAGCTCTGCACTCCAGCCTGGGTGACAAAGTGAAACTCTATCTTGGGGGGGGAAAAATGGGCGGGGGGACAGAAAATATTAGAATCAGATATTAAATCTCCTAGAGCAAGCTGTTTCACGATTCAAAAGTATATAAGAGAAGCAGAGAAAACAAAGAATATACAAACGCATTATTCCAAAGACAATGCACTTTCTCTTTTTTTTTTTTTTTTTTTTTTGAGACGGAGTCTCGCTCTGTGGCCCAGGCTGGAGTGCACTGGCCGGATCTCAGCTCACTGCAAGTTCCGCCTCCCGGGTTTACGCCATTCTCCTGACTCAGCCTCCCGAGTAGCTGGGACTACAGGCGCCCGCCACCTCGCCCGGCTAGTTTTTTGTATTTTTTAGTAGAGACGGGGTTTCACCGTGTTAGCCAGGATGGTTTTGATCTCCTGACCTCGTGATCCGCCCGTCTCGGCCTCCCAAAGTGCTGGGATTACAGGCTTGAGCCACCGTGCCCGGCCCACTTTCTCCATTAGAAAAAATGACCATATCCGACTCTAATAACAACATAATACAAATTTCAAAGCCACATTTGAAACTATCAATAAAATGCAAAATATGTACTGCCTTCACTGAAAAGAAAAGAATGTGTTCTTCGCCAGGCATCGTGGCTCATGCCTGTAATTCCAACACTTTGGGAGGCCAAGGCAGGTGGGCTGCTTGAACCCAGGAGTTTGAGAACAACCTGGGCAATATGGCAAAACTTCATCTCTACCACAAAAAAAAAAAAAAAAAAAGTGAGGTGCCTGTAGTCCCAGCTAGTTGTGAGGCTGAGGTGCAAGGATCCCTTGAGCCAGGGAGGTCAAACCTGCAGTAAGCCTGGGCAACAGAGTGAGACTCTGTCTCAGAACAAAAGGCAAAACAAACAAAAAAGAATGTCCTTTCCTAACTACTTTTAAAGTTGGCAATGATAGGCCTGAAGGGAAAACAAATATGAAACTGCAAGTCTAAATTTTTAAAGAAAGAAAGCTCAAATGTTCTCTCAATAAATAACTTTTACCATAAGATAGCAGCCCCCACAGATAAGGCAATATTCTGAAAGATAAACATAATACAATTTGAAATAGGCTAAATTTGTTACTTTACACAAAAAGAAACTTCCTAGAATGTCTGCTAAACAAATACTTTGCTCTTACTTGACTCCATTTTATAAACAAATGTGCTTGCAAATCTGCACAAATTAACTCAATTTACTTTTACTATAATTTCAGACTTCAATAATCCATCCCATCAATTGTACTTTTTATCTATGTCTTTATAAATTTTAATGGTAGAGACAAGCTGCGCTATACTTTGATAACAGTCTTACTTTCTGTTATGAAACAAAACAGTACCCTTTGGCCAATGTGATTTTTAGGTTTAACATAAATTTGGTTTCTTCACTTTCTTTTTGCATTTAGCAAAGAAGTTTGAAGAGGGAAGGCTTTCATCACATAAATAAAATGAATATAATAAATACTAGCTAGACAATTCCATTACAAAAGGTAGCTGTGCAGAAGTCTGCAGCCTTGACACAGGAGACATTCATTTCATATTATTTTGGTAATGTATATAAAGTCAATTTTTCTAAAAAAGCAAATACTTTGACTTAAATGCCAGTGTTGGAAAAGAGTTAGAATTTTTGCTTTCAATGTATTCTCCTTAAAACAATTGAAATGGAGTTAATTCTCATATAAGTATTTATAACTACTTTTTCATAAAGAAGCTCAATTGAAGTTGATTAGCTTTCAGTTTCCGTCAATTTGAGACAAAACATGTTATTTTCTCTATTGCATGAGGTAATAATTTTCACTGTAACTTGCTCAATCTGCACTTACTACATAAATACAATACAGCACGCTGGGTGCGGTGGCTCACACCTGTAATCCCAGCAATTTGGGAGGGCGAGACAGGTGGATCACATGAGGCCAGGAGTTTGAGACCAGTCTGGCCAACATGGTGAAACCCTGCCTCTACTAAAAAAATACACAAATATTAGCCAGGTGTGGTGGCGCATACCTGTAATACCAGCTTCTTGGGAGGCTGAGGCACGAGAAATCACTTGAAGCTGGGAGGTGGAAGTTGCAGTGACTAAGATTGAGCCATTCACTCCAGTCTGGGTGACAGAGTGAGACTCCATCTCTCTCTCTCTCACACACACACATGCACACACACGCAGCACACACCACACATTGTATTACAGTAACGAGTACATTCTTACATATGTCAGTTTATATCTATTAGAGTTTACCACAAGCATATGGCCACCGGGATTTTTTTTTTTCAGAATTACTCTTTGCCATTTAACAGAATATACTTTCCTTATACATGATGAAACAATGTTTTAATAAGTATCATTAAATGTCAATAATGAAATATTTAACTTCAAGAACAACAAATTAAAAAATTATACCTTGTTGTTATTTTTTAATAAATTGAACTAGGCAGGGTGTGGTGGCTCATGCCTATAATCCCAGTGCTTTGGAAGGCCCTAGATGGAAGGATTGCTTGAGGCAGCTCATGCCTATAGTCCCAGTGCTCTGGAAGGCCCTAGATGGAAGGATAGCTTGAAGCCAGGAGTTCAAGACCAACCTTGGCAACACACACTTGTTTCTACAAAAAAAAAAAAAAACCATTAGCTGGGCATGGTTGTGTGATGGCTATTCAGGAAGCTGAAGTGGGAGGACCGCTTGAGCCCAGGATTTCGAGGTTGCAGTGAGCTGTGATCACACCATGGTACTTCATCATGGGTGACAGAGTGAGACCTGGTCTCTTAAAAAAAAAAAGAACCAAAGAAGAATCTATTGTAGGGGGAGGTGTGGTGACTGTAAAATTTTGTACTCGAGCAATTCAATTCTCCAAAGGTGGGTTGTTACTTCCCCAAAGGTAGGTTGTTACTTCCTACAAAAGAGAAAAAGGTGGTTCTTTAATAAATAAATCTTCTTAAAAACAACTGAAATGTCTCTTACTATGACTGCAGGATTAAAAAAAAAAGCAAGTCGGGAATTATGAACAGCCACTAGGCAAGTCATGGTGATTAAAAAGAAAGGTTTTGGAAACAGATCTAGGTTAAAATTCCTGGTTGTGCTATTCAGAGAAACTTGTGAGGTTGGGTAAGTTTCTTTACCCCTTTTAGCCTCAATTTCCTCATCAGCAAAATTAGTCACTGTGTTAAATAAGAAATAGCAAATAGAGGTATTATTAGCACTGAGCTTGGTATGGGCCCAATAAGGCAGCTATTACCATTACTGCAAAGGCAAGTTGACCAGGGACCTCATTAATAACCTTGCAAAAGCTGCTATGGTCGTTTTCCTTTAAAACTCAGGCTGGGTACAGTGGCTGACACCTGTAATCCCAGCACTTCGGGAGGCCGAACTGGGCAGATCGCTTGAGGCCGGGAGTTCGAGACCAGCCTGACCAACATGGCGAAACTCCGCTTCTACTAAAAAATACAAAAATTAGCCATGCGTGGTGGTGCGCGGTTATAATCCCTGCTGCTGGAGAGAATGCATCAGGAGAATCACTTGAACTTGGGAGGAGGAGGTTGCGGTGAGCCAGGATCACGCCACTGCAATTCAGCTTAGGCGATAGAACGAGGCTTTGTCTCAAAAAAAAAAAAAAAAAAAAAAAAAAAAAAAAAAAAAAAAAAAATCAAGACAAAAACCACTCTTTGCTTTTTTTGCAGGGTAACAACTATTGGTAACTTTCTCTTGTTCGATATTACTGAAAAGGACTCTACAGAACTAAGAACAAAAAGGGTAGAGTTAAAAACCGAATTTTACAGGTAGCAATAACCTGGACTCAGGTAAAAGTGCGTGATGAAGAATTTGTCAAAGGGACTTCATCCTAGCTTTCAACTATTCTACCAATCCTCAGTAGACTTGATGGGGGTTAAAATGGTATTCCCTGGCATACGCTTTTAAAACAAAATCATTTCAGGCAAAAGAAAAGTCTAGGCCCGGCGCGGTGGCTCAAGCCTGTAATCCCAGCACTTTGGGAGGCCGAGACGGGCGGATCACGAGGTCAGGAGATCGAGACCATCCTGGCGAACACGGTGAAACCCCGTCTCTACTAAAAAAATACAAAAACCTAGCCGGGCGAGGTGGCGGGCGCCTGTAGTCCCAGCTACTTGGGAGGCTGAGGCAGGAGAATGGCGTGAACCCGGGAGGCGGAGCTTGCAGTGAGCTGAGATCCGGTCACTGTACTCCAGCCTGGGTGACAGAGCGAGACTCGGTCTCAAAAGAAAAAAAAAAAAAAAAAAAAAAAAAAAGTCTAGCACCCAGGATAGTACATACTAGGGAGGATGAAACTTAGTAATTACTTGTTGAATGAATCAATAAGTTGTACATTTCAGATGAAAACTTTAATTTCCTAGGAAACACCGACTTATTGAACAAAATTTTCATTTGCTATTATTCCGGACTTACCAAGAGCTCAAGATTCAAGTTTTTATCTTCACTTATTTCAAAAACCTTATGCGGTAGGAATTATCCCCAAAGTAATGAAAAAGAGGAATGAGCTTTAAAAGCGGTTGAGTAAACTGCCTAACGTTAACACAGTTTCTAAAGTAAAGAAGCAGCTGAGATTTGAACTTGTTTTTTAGGGGCTCAAAAATCCAAGTTGTCTGAGCTTCACTAAAGCTTGTACCACTACCTGTCTCCCTAAACTGTCTGATACAGAGAACATTTACTACATTTTAAGATTTTTGTTTTTGTCTTCTATGTTGCCAGTTCTTCCACTTCACATTACCTCCTTTGCTGGGTGGGCTATATACCCTCAATACAACGAGAATGGTGTCAGAGTACAGGCCCTGAGAACAGAAAATTTGTTTTACTCCGTACGCCGGAGGTCTGGCGCCACCACCACAAGCGACAAACACAGGCTGGGGTCCAGAAAGCCTGCCGACCGCGCCCAGATCTCAAGTTTTTAGTCCAGGCCCACGTTCAGACTAGGAGAGGGGAGAAGAGAGGGTTATCTTTCCTGACACCCTCGCCACGGTGGAAGCACGGAGGAGAAGGGTGGAGTCGCAGTAACAGTTTAAACAATAAACCCAAAACCCCTCTTAAGCCCGTCAAACGCACTTACTTGAGCGAAGTAATTCCAGGACGCTAGGCCGGCACCGGCAACGGAAAGGGCTTCTCTGTCTGCCGGCCCAGGCGCTGGTGCTGACGACATCTGGACTGCGCCTCAGAGAGTGAAGGCCCAGCGCGAGTCCGCGAGCCAGGCGCACAGAGCGCGCGCTCACGAAAGGGGCGTGGCATCCCAGCGGCGCCACCTTTAAGCGTCATGGGCGGGGCTGCAGCTTCCGGACTTAGGACTTTGAACATGTCACGCCTGAAACGGATAGCGGGGCAGGATCCCCGTGCTGGTTTCAAAGCCGCTGGAAGAGACTGCGGTACCTCGGTACCCCAAGGGCTATTGAAGGCAGCGAGGAAGAGCGGCCAGTTAAACCTGTCGGGTAGAAACCTCAGTGAAGGTAAGACCCAGAGGTACTATCCTATTGTGTCTCCCGTCAGAAAGCCTTTGGCCCAGGAAACCTCCCTTTTCTCTGGGCTGGCTTTGGCCGCTTTCTCAGATTGCTAGCCAGAATTTCTGTGCTCTGATCTAATTCCTGTGCTCATTTCGACCGTTTTGGTCAGCCCAGTTCAGTTCCTTCCCAGGTTCCCGCCATCTCTGTTAAAGGGACCCTGCTAAAAATACGGTCTAAATTTAAACGGGGCGCTTTCTGGGATTCTCACATTCTGTGGGATGAGCAACATAATATGTGACGAAACTAGCTATCAAATCACGGGCAAATTTTTTGTTTCTTTGGCTCTTATTTTCCTCCTCTTATTTTAATCTTCAAGGGCAATTACCAAAGCCAAAATTATGTATTTTATCGGCCCCTTTGTGAAACTGCACTGTTCCCTGCCGAGACGCTCTTCTGTATGCAACTGTGCAGAGTCCTAATTACAAGGAATAATGAGTATATTTTCTGAGTTGAAGATCAGGATAGATGCCACACAGAGTGTTTGAATGTGGGGACATCTTGAGAAACCTGTTAAAGACCAACAAGCACAAATCTGGATATCATGAATGAATGGTCAGATGCTCTTCTGATTGTCGTGTGTATGTAAGAGGGAGAGGGAGGGGAATGGAGATATGGAGAAATAGAGCATTCTTCCTGTAATGTTTTTCTTAGTTTATATTTAGGTTTAAAGACTGATTAAAACTCTCCATTTTCCTTCTAATGATTGCCTTCTTATTGTGACATGTATCAAGTAGATTAGGCAAGCAAATGCTTGCTGAATGAATGAAAGGACATATGACATAGAATCCCTACTCCACCTAAAAGAGTTTTTGATCAATGGGAACATATGCATTTTCAAACTACATATATACATATATACATATATATATACTACATATGTACATATATACATATATATATACACACACTTGGTTTCCCCAAAGCCTGAAACATTTTTCTCTAAACTTGCATACCTAACTATCACGCTAACACTCTGTTCTCTTACCTAATTTTTTTTTTTTTTTTTTTTTTTTTTGAGACGGAGTCTCGCTCTGTCGCCCAGGCTGGAGTGCAGTGGCCGGATCTCAGCTCACTACAAGCTCCGCCTCCCAGGTTTACGCCATTCTCCTGCCTCAGCCTCCCAAGTAGCTGGGACTACAGGCGCCCGCCACCTCGCCCGGCTAGTTTTTTGTATTTTTTTTTTTTTTTTTAGTAGAGACGGGGTTTCACCTTGTTAGCCAGGATGGTCTCGATCTCCTGACCTCGTGATCCGCCCGTCTCGGCCTCCCAAAGTGCTGGGATTACAGGCTTGAGCCACTGCGCCCGGCCCTTACCTAATTTTTTAACAGTATTTATCACTATTAGAATTTATATTACCTAATTTTTTAACAGTATTTGTCACTATTATTATATAAACATAATATCATTTATGTTTTTTGTCTTCTCTGCCCTCCAACTAAAAGATTAATACCATGAAGTTAGTGAGCTTTGTTTTATGCTTTGTTGTATTTCTATCACTGAAAATAGTGCTTTGTACATAGTAGAGTCTTATTAAATATTGTGGAAGCAATAAGTAAGTGAATGAGTATTCTCAAATCATAAGTGGTGTACTGGAATGTACTTATTGACTAGACTCAGGTGGTTTAGTCTGTTAAACTTTAAGAGAGCACATGGATTCTGACTCTTAGGTCCGTGATGATATGGATTAGAACTGCTTAGGCTATTGTTGTATAACCAGAACCTAACACTTACCTGGTACCTAAAATGATTTTAAATGAGTGAATAAACAGTATTTCATAGGAGGGAAAAATATAAATGGGAGAAACTCATGGTATTTGTAGCTTATATATAAAAAAGGAATCCCTGTTACTATAATATAGAAGGTCTTTCCCTGTCTGGCTGTATGTAGCCTTCAGTTTCATCACTTGTCACTGAAACTTTAATAGGCAAATCACTGTAATTCTGAACTATTTGCAGTTCGTTACAGGGTCATGCGTCTTATCTTCCTATCTTTGCTCACATAACATTGAGATGGTTAATCACTCTGTGCCCTAATTTCTCATTTGTTATGCAGGAGTAGTAACAGGACCTATTAAGGTTTAAATGAGATAAAATGAAGTAAAGTGCCTGGTACATAAAAAGTACACAGTAAAAATTCACCATTGCTATTATCATGGCAGTAACCTTCTAATTGGTTTCCTGGAGTTTTTACTTTACATCTCACTGTTGCTACTCCAGAGGCTGAGGCAGGAGGATCACTTGAGTCCAGGAGTGTAAGGCTGTAATGCCTTATGATCGCACTTGTGAATAGCCACTGCACTCTAGCCTGGACAATATTGTGAGACCCTGTCGATAAACGACAACAACAACTACCCTCACACTCTGAATCCTAGTATCATTACCAAGAGTCATTTTTTCCCAAACAGATCTTACATCACTCAAAACGTTTAATGACTTCCCATAGCCCAGAAGATACAGTATAGGTAAGGTTTTTAGCACAGCATACAAAAGCCTTTCTAATCCTTTCCCTTAACTATATACTCTGTGGCCTCTTTTCAGCATCGTATGCTTTAATAATGATAGCAGCTCATGCCTGTAATCCCAGCACTCTGGAAAATTGAGAGGCAGGAGGGTCGCTTTGAGGCCAGGAATTCAAGACCAGCCTGGGGCAACATAGTGAGACCCCATCTCTACAAAAAAATAAAAGAATTAGATGAGCATGGTGGCATGCGCCTATAGTCCTAGCTACTTGGAAGGCTGAGGTGGGAGGATTGTTTGAGCCTGAGTTGGAGGCTGCAGTGAGTGCTATGATTGTTACCTTGCACTCCAGCTTGGGGAAGAGAGTGAGATCCTGTCTCTAAAATAATAATAATAATGATACTAACAAAAATTACCTTCCCCCCAAAAAACCATACTTAAAAATTTTTTAAAGGACTATTTTAATGAAAGTTGAGCAGATGGTACATTATAGTCTCATATACCCTCTGTCTCCAGCTTACAGTTTCCTCTGTTATTAACATCTTGCATTAATATAGTACATTTATTATAATTGATGAACCAATATTGATACATTATTATTAACTGAAGTTCATAGGTTTATTAGGGTTCATTCTTACTGTTGTACAGGTCCGTGAAATTGACAAATGCATGTCATGTATCCACCATTAGAGTATCATAAAGAATAATTTCACTGCCCTAGAAATCCCCTGTGCTCTACCCATTCATTCCTTACCCATCTTCCCCTGAACTGTGGGCAACCAGTGATCTTTTTCCTGTTTCTGTAGTTTTACCTTTTCCAGAATGTCTCTTAATTCGAATCATACCAGTACGTAACCTTTTCAAACTGATGGTTTAACTTATCAGTATGCATTTAAGGTTCATCCATGTATTTTTGATGACTTAATCATTTATTTCTTTTTATTGCTGAGTAATATTCCATTGTATGGATGTACCATTTTGTTCATTCACCTTTTGAAGGGCATCTTGGATACTTCCAGTTTTTGGCAGTTATGAATAAAGCAGCTATAAACATTTATGTTCAGGTTTTTGTCTGGATATATGTTCAACTCATTTGGATAAGAGCCTAGGAGCATGATCCCTGGATCATATAAGACTGTGATGAGCCATGTAAGAAACCGTCAGACTACTAATATGTACCATTTCACATTTCCACAAGGAATAAATGAAAGTTCTCTCCTCCACATTCTTACCAGCATTTGGTATGATCAGGTTTTTGGATTTTAACCATTTTAGTGGGTGTATTGTGTTATCTTATTGTTTAAATTTAGTATTTCCTAGTGACATATGATGTTGAGTATTTTTTAATATGCTCATTTGCCATCTGTATATCTCTTTGGTGAGGTGTCTATTAATTTTTGCCCGTTTTTTAATTGGGCTCATTTCCTTATTGTTGATCATAGTTGTCTTTTTATGCCACTTGTTTCTGCTCAGCAACTGATTGTTCAATGAATAAGTGACATATATAAATAGACTGGTGGCTTGTTGGTTATGATTCTTAAATTTTGTATCATATAAAGCCTAGATAAATGCGGCAGAGGTGTTTTTTGACCCAGTTGAAAGTAATCGCAGAAAGTGATTTTTCTTTTCTGATAAACTTACTAGCTTGTCCCTTGTACTGATTCCTTGCATGTTGTATTTTTAATATATGTTAATCTAAAAATAGTCTTATTATCTTTGTTTTTACCCCAAAGTATTAGTACCTCAAATTATGAATTACATTCAAGATATATTTAGGTTTTTTTTTTTTAGAGACAGGGTCTTGCTCTGTCACCCAAGCTGGATGACAGAGGTTTTATATACTATATTCTTATAATAGTAAGCTAGAGAAAAGAAAATGTTATTAAGAAAATCATAAGGAAGAGAAAATATATTTACTATTCATCAAGTGGAGTGGATCATCATAAAGGTCTTCATTGTCATCATCTTCACACTGAGCAGGCTGAAGAGGAGTAGGAAAAGCAGGGGGTGGCCTTGCTTTCTCACGGGTGGCAGAGGCAGCAGAAAATCCATATGTAAGTGAACCTATGCAATTCAATCACATATTGTGCAAGGATAAATTGTACTTTCTTTTTGTAGGCTCTAGTTCTTTTTTGAAAAATACCATTTACCATAAATAAATAATATTTATTATTTTCTTGTTTATAAAAGCAGGTCTGCTGTGGAAAGATTAGAATCTATAGAGAAAAGCATGAAAAGTGAAGAAGCCAGCCAGGGTTAATCACTGTTAAATGTTGTAGAGATTTTTCTTCTAATACTCTGTGTGTGTGTGTGTGTGTGTGTGTGTGTGTGTGTGTGTGTGAGAGACTATGTATAATTTTACTATTTTTTATTTTTTATTTAATTTAGTTTATTGATTGAGACAGGATCTCACTCTGTTGCCCAGGGTGGAATGCAGTGGTGAGATCATGGCTCACTGCAGCCTTGACCTCCTGAGCTCAAAAGTGATTTTCCACCTCGGCCTCCCAAGTATCTGAGACTACAAGGATGTGCCACCATGCTGGGCCAATTTTTATATTCTTTGTAGAGATGAGGTCTTGCTATGCTGCCCAGGCTGGTCTTGAACTCCTGAGCTCAAGCGACCTGTCCACTTCAGCCTGACAAAATGCAGGGATTACAGGCATGAACTGTTGTGCCTGGCCCTATTTTTTATTTTTAACAAATTTAGAATTGCACTGACTCCTGTTTTTCTGACTTCTAATTGTACATTTTCATTGTCACTTGAAAAATCTTATTTTTAGTGGCTGTATAATAGTCCATCTTATGACTACTATAATTAATATGTATTAATATTTAAACAATCAAATTTTGTTGGCAATTTTAAGTAATAATTCTGAGTGTCAGTTCTATAACTTACTTAGAAAGATATTCTCAAATAGAAATAATTGTTAATGACCAACTTCAAAGGAAAATATTGTACATGTAAGTGACAGCTCTTTTTAGGAGCAGCAACATGAGAATATATTGTCAGTTTGGTTCAGTGTTGCAGCTCTTTTTCATTGGACTAGATAAAATGAAGATGGAGTTGTAAAGAGGTGTTGATTGATGCTTTCCAGCTGCAGGGCCATGGCAGAACAGTAGTGCAAGAATGTTATTGGATGATTATCTAAAACTGAGGAAAAGTAAAAGGTGCCAGAGTTTGGAACAAAAGAATACTGTAAATTCTAATGGAAACTGCACTGTTGATGGGAAAGGCAAATTGGTAAGAGGATAATTCATTAAACAAGCCAGTTAAATTAGCTTGAAAACTAATTATTTGAAAGGGAAATATGGGTGTAAGACTATCCTGCCTTATCTTGAAGAGAGCAGTTTGGTTACCTTTTATTTGTGTAATTAAGTAATTAGGTCTAGGGCACCTAATCATCAAGAAAACCTACTGTTCTAGGGTAATGAGAATTTGCCTTATTCAATACATATAGTTTGTTGGGACAGAATAAAAAGTGTGACACAGGGTTAGGTGTGCTGTGGCTCACACCTTTAATACCAACACTTCGGGAGGCCAGAGCAGGTGGATCACTTGAGCCTGGGAGTTCAAGAACAGTCTGGGCAACAAGGCAAAACCTCGTCTCTACTAAAAATAAAAAAATTAGCCGGGCATGGTGGCACACCCCTGTAGTCCCAACTACTTGGAAAGCTGAGGCAAGAGGATCACCTGCATCGGGGAGGTCGAGGCTGCAGGGAGCTGTGATCTGGCCACTGCATTCCAGTCTGGGTGACAGAGTGAGATCCTGTCTCCAAAAACAAAAAATAAACAAAAAAAAGTTTAACACAAACTGTATATTTTCAAGGTTTTAAATAGCCATCCTAAATCTGTATAATCCATGTTCTGCTTTACTATTTAGCTTGATTCTGTATTTTGACTACTAGTGGTTTAATGGAACTTATTGTGATATTTCTAAATAGCTAATGAAAATTAACCAAAGTATCCAAAGTATCCAGAATATTTTAATAACAAATAATTCCAGAAAAAAACTGTGCTTCCTGGTGAGGTGATTGTTAAAACAAGCTAATTCTTAAACAATTGTTAGAAATTAAAGCAAGAGGAAAGCCCATATATATGTATATGTGTATATGTACACATACACACATGTATACATACACACATACCCATGTGTATATATATGTGCCAGAATCTTAAGGTTAACATTTAATCTTTAGTCTATTAAAATCTAAGGAAGTCTTTGTGTTTGGATTACAAGACAAGGAACTAGATAGTTAATTGAAAGTCGTATTCCTGTTTCTTGATTCATTAAAATAATTGTTCTGAACTTAACGTCTCAACCTCTTGAGATATATATGTCAAGTTATTATTACCAATGTCAGCTTTTTTTATAAATTAGTGCAAATTTAAATTATTCCTTTATTAATGTCAGCTCACTCATCTGCATTTTAATATGTTTTCTTGAGTAGGAGAGGAAAAGGAGGAGTTAGACAACAAGTGAATGTCCTCTGTCATAGATACTGTCATAGGAAAAAACAGACTGGGAAAAATGGAATTACAGTTTTATTAAGGCTTATCTTCATCATAAAGGTGAAGGTACTCTCAAAGTAATAAATTTGGGTATGTTTTCCTCTCACAGAGATTGGTAAAAATACTTTCCTTTTCATATGTTAAACGTTGTTTCATTTTTCTTACAATGTCCTTGATGGACTTTAGGATAGAACAGTTCCCATTATGCTTTCTAACTTAATAATGGCTCAGATGGTCTAAATCACAAAGATACATCCCTTTGAGTCATACTCAAGCTGCAACTAAGTTGATGCTTTTCATATAACTCTTTGTCTTTGGGGTGTGTATTTGTGTGTATTTTTTCTCATTAAAATTTAAAGATTATCTGAAAGTGACAGTGCAGAATTGTGCTTTGCCAATATGGGGTTCTTTAATGTATGAGTCCATTGGTTGCCATGAATAAACTACTGTGGAGAAAACTGGAATATTTATCGATGAGCTTTCCCTGATTTTTTACATAGTGATTTGATTTCTTGGTTTATTCTTTTAAAGTGCTCATAATTGGGTAGACAGTTCAGTGAATAACATTTGTAGGATAAGCTTGTTATCATCAGAATACTACCCTAAACCTAGCATAACCCTTTTTATACTACTGTTGTTAGGTCCTAGCATTTAAGTGTCAGTGGGGACCTCTCGTTTAATCAACAAGGCAACTGGGGACCAGAGAATGCCATATTAGGTTACTGACCAATATAATTAGTTGCAGTGTTTAAACCACAGCCTTAGGTCCCTGACTCTTAGATCAGTGGTCTGTCTGAGATACCATACCGTGTATCACAGTTTAACATGTTTACTGTTTTTTGGAAGATAGGAATTGACATATGCTAGGATATGGACCTTAAGGGGAATTGGACATGATTTTCTGCCTTAAGGAAATAATTACTGTCATTACTGTGGGTGATCGTGATATCTATGAAGTTGTCCAAAAAAGTCAAAAAAGATTTTTAAATCTCATGGTTTGTTGCTCCTACAGTTTACTGGCTACATTTTTTTTTTTTTTTTTTTTTTTGAGATGGAGTCTCACTCTGTTGCCCAGGCTAGAGTGCAATGGTGTGATCTTGGTTCGCTGCAACCCCTACCTCCCGAGTTCAAGAGATTCTCCTGTGTCAGCCTCCCAAGTAGCTGGGATTACAGGCACCTGCCACTATGCCCAGCTAATTTTCTCTTTTTTTTTTGTATTTGTAGTAGAGATGGGGTTTCACCATGTTGGTCAGGTTGGTCTCGAACTCCTGACCTCAGGTGATCCACCTGCCTTGGCCTCCCAAAGTGCTGGGATTATAGGCATGAGCCACTGTGCCCAGCCACATTCTTTCATCCTTCTGTGCAAACACCATTTTAAGCATGTTTTTTATTTCTTCTCTATCTCTTTATCCACCCGTATCGTAAATATTCTCCCCAAACTAGGTAGTTCTCTGTGATCAACCCATTTGTGAGTCCTCATTTCTATAGTTAGCTGTTAACCAGTGGAAAAAAAGAGTAAGACAGTTTGCTTTAAAAAAAAAAAAAAAAAAAAATCCGGGGGTTGGGGGGCTAGGTGTGATTGCTCATGATTATAATCCCAGCACTTTGGGAGGCCAAGGTGGGAGGATCACTTGAGACCAGGAGTTCAAGACCAATCCGGGCAACATAATGAGACCCCGTCTCTACAAAAAATTTACAAATAAGCTGGATGTGGTGGCACATGCCTGTAGTCCTCATAGTTCCAGCTACTTGGAAGATGAAGGCAGGAGGTGCATCCTGAAGCCATGAGTTCGAGGCTGCAGTGAGCTATGATCATACCACTGCACTCCAGCCTGGGTGACAGGCTCTCAAAAAAAAAAAATCAAATCTTTTTTTCCCCCCCACTATTTTTTAGGGCCATGTTGTCCATTGTGGAAGCCTGTACTCGTGTTGGCTTTTTAAATTTTAAATAATCAAAACTAAATACGATTAAAAATCAAGTTCATCAGTTACTTTAACTACATTGCAAGTGCCATGTGTGGCTAGTAGTATCTGTCCTATTAAATAGTGCCAATGTAGGGCATTTACGTCATTGTAGAAAGTTCTGTTGAGCCGTGCAGCTTAAGGATATTGTATCTACCCTGTGATATATATTATATGTGTATATTTTTCCCATAGAATTGCCTTGATTTGTTATATCACCTATATTTTAAAATTATTCTTTTTTGGGGTTAACGTTATTGAAGTATCATTTACAAAGAGTATGTTGCATCCATTTTAAGTGTACAGTTCAATGAGTTTTGACAAATATATACCATCATGTAACCTGTACTACAATCAAGATATAGAACATTTCCAACATCTTGAAAAGTTTACTTGTGCCCCTTTGCTGTCAGTCCTACTGTTGGCTCCACATAACTACGGATCTGCTTTTTGTCAATGTAGATTAATTTTACTTCTTTTAAAATTGCGTGTAAATGAAATATTACATTTGCTATTTTTTCTTTTTCGCTTAAGGCTTCTTTTGTTTAGAATCATATTTTTGAGGTTCATCCATGTTGTTTATATCAGTTGTTCTTTTTTTATTCTTTCTTCAGTCAGGGTCTCCCTCTGTTGCCCAGGCTAGAGTGCAAGTGTCACAATCGTAGCTCACTGCAACTTCAAAATTCTGGTCTCAAGTGATCCTTCTGCTTCAGTCTCCCAAGTATCTGGGACTCATGGTGTATGCCACCATGCCTGGCTAATTTTTTTGTTTTTAATAGAGACAAAGTCTTGCCCTTTTTCCCAGGTTGGTCTCAAACTTCTGGGCTCAAATTATCCTCCTGCTATGGTCTCCCAAAGTGCTGCAATTATGGGCATGAGCCACCACGCCCAGCAGTTTTTTAAATTGCTGCATAAATGTAAATGACGAGTTGATGGGTGCTGACGAGTTGATGGGTGCAGCACACCAACATGGCACAAGTATACATATGTAACAAACCTGCACATTGTGCACATGTACCCTAGAACTTAAAGTATAGTAATAATAATAAAAAAAATTGCTGCGTAATAGTCCATTTGTGTATACAATTCAATTTATTTATCCATTAACCTGTTGATGGACATTTAAGTGGTTTCCAGTTTTTGGCTGTTATGAATAAAATTGCTATAAGCTTTCTTGTATAGTCCTTTTTTTTTTTCTTAGAAACATTTCATAGGTCTTATAAGCAGAAGGCATGTCTGTGTCTTGGACAGTGGTGAGATAAGGTGGTGGATCTCTGTGCCTCATGTATAAGTCTTTGTGTAGACATACCATTTCTGTTGAATCTATACCTGACAATGGAATTGCTGTATTGTGTAGTAGTTAGTAGTAAGTATAGGTCCTGGCATGGTGGCTCACACCTGTAATCCCAGCAATTTGGGAGGTCAAAGCGGGTGGATCACTTGAGACCAGTGTAGCCAACATGGCAAAACCCCGCCTCTGCTAAAAATACAAAAATTAGTTGGGCGTGGTGGCGCATGCCTGAAAGTCCAGCTGCTGCTCGGGAGGCTGAGGTAGAGAATTGCTTGAACCCGGGAGGCGGAGGTTGCGGTGAGCCAGGATCTTGCCACTGCACTCCAGCTTAGGTGAGAAAGTGAGACCCTGCCTCAAAAAATCCCAGAAAGTGTTTATTTAACATAAGAATTCATCAAACTGTTTCCCACTAGCAACATATGAGAGATTCAGTTGCTTCACATCATTACCAGCACTTTGTGTTGTCATCTTTTAAATATTAACCATTCTTGTGGCTGTGTTGGCATAATTTTTTGTGGTTTTAATTTGTATGTCCTTTAAAACTAATGATGTTTAGCATCTTTTCTACCACCTCTTAGCCATTTGTGTATCTTCTGTTAAGTGTTTGTTCTAAGTCTTTTTTTTTTGAGTAGGGTTTTATTCTTGGGTAACAAGATTTTGTATATATTTGAGACACAACTCCCTCTCAGATATCTGTATGAGTATCTGTCTAATATTTTCTCCCAGTGTAGCTTATTTTCTTAATGGTAACTTTAGAAACATGTAAGTTATAAATTTTTATGGAATCTAAGTTATCAATTGTTTTTCTTTTATGATGAGCTTTTTCTGTCTCAAGACATTTTTTGCCTATCTGAAGGCTGTGAAAATTTTTTCCTCTGTTTCTTTTAGAATTTTTATAGTTTCATCATTTACATATAAGTCTGTGGTCCATTTGGAGTTAATTTTTGAGTGTGTCACAAGGTAAAGGTTGAGGTTCGTTTTTATAGTTTATTTTATAGTTATTCCAGTACCATTTGTTGAAAACATGATTCATTTTTGTTAAATTCTATTGGCACCTTTGTTGAAAATCAATTTTCAGTATTTTATTGTGTGGAATGTTTTCTGAACTCTTTTTCCATTGACCTATATGCTAATACTACACTATCCTTATGCTTATGCTAATCCTTATGCTAATACTACACTATCTTGACAAATGTAGCTTTATGGTCAGACTTGGAATCAAATACTGTAAAGTCTCCTGTTTTGTTCTTTTATTTCAAAATTGTTTGACCTAATTTAGTTCTTTTGCATTTCAATACACATTTTAGAATTGGCTTGTTAATTTCTACAGAAAAGCTTTCTAGGATTTTTATTAGGATTGTGCTGAATGTATAAGTCACTTTGGGGAAAAGCGACATCTTTATAATATGGAGTCTTCCAAGCTGTCTTATGTTACATTTCTTTACTTATCTAGACCTTTAAGTTTTCATAGCAATGTTTTGTATTTTCATGTACAGATCTTGTACATATTTTGTAAATTTAATACTCTTTCATGGTTTTGTCTTGTATTGTAAATCTTTTAACATTTAAAAAACTTTTTATTTGATTGCTAATACATAGAAACGTGGTTGATTTTTCTATATTGAGCTTGAATTTTGTGACCATTCTAAACTCATTGATTGCATATAATTTTTTTGTAGATTCCTTAGCACTTTGTATATAGATGATCATGTTGTCTGTTAATCAGGACAGTTTTACTTCTTGTCCAATCTGAATGCCTTTTGTTTCTTTATTTCTTTTTTTTTCTTTTCATCTTACTGCATTGGTCAAGACCTCTGGTAAAATATTAAAGTAGTGAGAATGAGCATCCTTGCCTTGTATACTCTTCTAGAGAGAAAGCACTGTGTCTTCCACCATTAAGTATGATGTTAGTTTTAGGTTTTTCACAGATGCCCTTTATAAGACTGAAGAAGTTCCCTTTGATTCCCAGTTTTCTGAGTTTTGTTGAATTTTGTCAGATGCTTTTTTTGTATCTCAGCAATCACATAGTATTTTAAATTTTTCTGTTAATATGGTAGATTATATTGATTAATTTTCAAATGGTAAACCAGCCTTGCAGTCCTAAGATAACTCACACTTGATCATGATATATTATCCTTTTTATATAGAGTTGCAAAATTTGTTTAGGAATTTGGGTCTATAATCATTAGATACGTTGGCCTGTAGTTTTTGTTTTATTTTCTCTTTTAATGTGTTTATCTGCTTTTGGCATCAGAGTAAGACTGGCCTTATAAGATGAATTGGGAACTGTTCTTTTCTCTATGTTTTGAAAGAGCTTGTGTAGAATTAGTATTATTTTTGCTCTAAATGTCTGGTAGAATTCACCAGTGAAAATGTCTGCCTGAAATTTTCTTTGTGGGGAGTTTTAAGTAGCTAATTCAATTTCTTTAATAGATGCAAGGCTACTTTCTATTGTGGTTGTGCTTTTTTTTCTCTATTCTAGGGGTTTATCCATTTCGTCCAGGTTATTGGATTTGTTGGCATAAAGTTGTTCATAATATACCCTTATCTTTTTAACATCTGTAGGATCTCTGACATTCTCACTTTGATTCCTGATTTTGATAATTTGTTTCTTCTTCTTTTTTCCTTCATCTGTCTAGCTAAGGGTTTATCAATTTATTAGTCTTTTTATGTAAGTATTTTTTATTGCTTTTTCTCTGTTTGTTTCTATCTCATTGATTGCTACTTTTTATTTCCTTGCTTCTGCTTTCTTTGGATTTAATTAATTCTTTTTTCTAGATTCCTAAGATTGTAGCTTAGATCATTGTGGGATGGGGTTATAGATGAAGCAACAGGAGACATGTGCTGATAATTGTTAGAACTGGACAATGGATACATGGAGTTTTATTCCATTATACTGTTTTTTCTTTAAATGTTTATTTTAGGTTCAAGGGTACCTGTGCAGGTTTGTTACATAGATAAACTTGTGTCACAGGGGTTTGTTATACAGATTACTTTATCACCCAGGTACTAAGCCTCATACCCATTAGTTATTTTTTCTGATCCTCGTCCTCTTCCCACCTTCCACCCTCAAGAGGACCCCAGTGTCTGTTGTTCCTTTCTTTGTGTTCATGAGTTCTCATCATTTAGCTCCCACTTATAAGTGAGAACATAAGAGTATTTGGTTTTCTTTTCCTGTGTTAGTTTGCTAAGGATAATAGCCTCCATCTCCATCCACGTTCCTGAAAAAGGCATGCTCTTGTTCTTTTTCATGGCTGGATAGTATTCCATGATATATATGTACCACATTTTCTTTATCCAGTCTGTCAGTGATGGGCATTTAGGTTGATTCCATGTTTTTGCGATTGTGAATAGTGCTACAATGAATATTTGCATGCATGTGTCCTTTTGGCAGAATGACTTATATTCTTCTGGGTATGTACCCAGTAATAAGACTGCTGGGTCAAATGGTAGTTCTGTTTTTACCTCTTTGAGGAATTGCCATCCTGCTTTCTAAAATGGTTGAACTGATTTACACTCCTGCAAACTGTGTAAGGGTTCCCCTTTCAGCAAAGTTTCAGGATACAAAATCAATGTACAGAAATCACTAGCATTCCTATACACCAACAACAGCTAACCAGAGAGTCAAATCAGGAAGGCACTCTCATTCACAGATGCTGCAAAAAGAATAAAATACCTAGAATACAGCTAACCAGGGAGGTGAAAGATCTGTACAATGAAAATTACAAAACACTGCTCAAAGAAATCAGGGATGACACAAACAAATGGAAAAACATCCCATGCTCATGGATAGGAAGAATCAATATCGTTAAAATGGTCATACTGCCCAAAGCAACTTACAGATTCAGTGCTATTCCTACCAAACTACCAATGACATTCTTCACAGGACTAGAAAAAAACTATTTTAAAATTCATGTGGAACCAAAAAAGAGTCCAAAGAGCCCAGGCAATTCTAAGCAAAAAGAACAAAGCTGGAGGCATCACACTACCTGATTTCATTATGCTACTCTTTAAATGTATGTATATGTTTGAAATTTTTTATAATATCCAACTCCATAGTAATTATTTTCATATTTATATGCTATTGACATTCATTTTTATGTGGGTAGTTTCTATTTTAGATATTGGTAAACTACTTGTAGGATAGCTCCACAGAATTTCTTTTTTTTTTTTTTTTTTGAAACAGAGTCTCGCTCTGTCGCCCAGGCTGGAGTGCAGTGGCCAGATCTCAGCTCACTGCAAGCTCCGCCTTCCGGGTTTACGCCATTCTCCCGCCTCAGCCTCCCGAGTAGCTGGGACTACAGGCACCCGCCACCACGCCCAGCTAGTTTTTTGTATTTTTTAGTAGAGACGAGGTTTCACCGTGTTTGCCAGGATGGTCTCGATTTCCTGACCTCGTGATCCGCCCGTCTCGGCCTTCCAAAGTGCTGGGATTACAGGCTTGAGCCACCGCGCCTGGCCTCACAGAATTTCTTAACAATTAAGACTGTATATGCTTTTTAGTGGTTCTTATGGGACAGTTGCAACAGTGACATGAATCTTGATGCTGTAAGCTCTGGAAGAAATTGGGATACCTCAAAAACGATTAGTGGGGAAATGAATGAGTAGTAAGTAATTGTTTATGGAAAAGCTAATGGATATATGTTCAATAATAGTATCAACATGTATCTGCCCCTTGATAGTTCCCACAAAGACCAAGTTTGTTAATAAAAATATCTGAATAGTAATAATAAAACATGAATACTCAGTATAGTTGATGGGTAACAGGTATTTTTGTTATGTTATGTATAAATTTCTTGTTATGCCCACCTTTCTCCATCCAGAAAAAGCCATTTGTTATTACATTGCTTTTTAGGTATAACGGCATTAATATACCTATGTATAGATGTTAGAAAAAAATGCACGCACAAATATTCTATGTCTCATCTTTAGGAGTAGAATTGTGCATCTCACATAGCTTTTTCTATATACTTCTTTAGTGTTTTGTATTGTTTTGTCTTTTTTAATCTGGAGCTTTCTGTTTGTGACTCATACTATATGGCACATTAGTAGTTTTTTTTTTTTTTTCAAGAGTCATATTTATTTTTAGAAAAGTATATGTGTGACCACATTTCTGTTGGCTGCTTTATTTGTCAGTAAATTCACATGCCAATTGCTTGGCTGATCTCCTTTTCTCTTTCATACTTAACTAATTATCCATACCTGCATACCAAAATAACGATGATGATAAGTTGTGCAGTGCTTTCGCTCTCAAATCAGTCAAGAATGGTAAAGTTATTTTATTTTGCTTCACTTTAAAATTAAACTTCCGTCCACAAACAGAAACACAGGTGGATTCATATTTTATTTTGCTAATACTTAATGGAGATTCAGTGGTTGAAGAGTAGAGAAGCAGAGAATACCTAATCAGACATAAGGAGTAAGAGAGGGACCTTATAATTTATTTTAATACAAATGTAGATAGCTCAGTTTTTTTCTTTTTCTTTAATTTTTTTTTTTAAGAGACAGGGTCTCACTCTGTTTCCCAGGCTGGAGTGCCATGGTGTGATGACAGTTACTTACTGAACTTCAAAGTCTTGGGCTCAGGCAATCCTCCTGCCTCAGGCTTCCAAGTAGTAGGACTACAGGTGTGTGCCATCACACCAGCTGATTTTTTTTTTTTTTTTTTTTTTTTTAAGAGAGAGGGTTTTGCTTTGATGCCTAGACTGGTCTCAAACTCATGGCCTCAAGTGATGCTTCCACCTTAGCCTCCCAAAGTGTAGGGATTATAGCTCTGAGCCACCACACCTCGCTAAATCATTTTTTGAGTGAGTATAAGTTTCATGCAGGGGCTTGGCTTTGCTTCTGTAGCACCATTTTATCTGATTAATCATCCAAAACTGCACTTAAGTGTCCTGAATCTGAAACTTTGACTATACCTTTTCACATAATCTCTGATGGTTTTGAAATTATAGCCTGTGGCAGCAAGGTATAACCAATTTTTGCCTTGATTAATACCAGCTTGAAGTTCTACATCATCCCTAAATGTAGTCCTATTTTTAACAAGGAGTGAAGGACTGTATTTAAAATAGTTTTGCTACAACACTACAGCGTTCTACCTTCTGGAGCTTCAAATTATCCCTGCTTCATTTGTACAGTCTTGTTTTCTATACAGGTGTTGTCACTTGCTGCAGTAGCATAACACAGTGTTGTATGGTGCCATAAGAAATAAAATTATATGTCAGATAAAATAGAGAGTAGCTACCAAAGTCAGATATTTCTCCCAAATGTTAATAGAAAGCAAGACAATATAGCACTGCTAGGCATTGAATCACATCTGTGGTACTTGTCTAGCTTTGTAACCCTGGCCAAATTATACATTCTCTTTGTGCTCTATTTTTCTCATCCATCCGATGGGAATAATAATACCTACTTTGCAGAATTGTTCCAAGGTTTAGATGAATTATTATGTTAGAAATATTTGTAAGTGTTAGCTATTATTACTAGTTCTTTCTGAGCTTTAGTATATACTTTTGTTATAAACGTTATTACATATGCATGTTGATTTCCATGCCTTCTTTGTTAATCTGTTAGCCTGATGGTAAAATGCATTCTTTGTCTTACATATTTACCACAATGTGCTGTGCAGTGTATGTGCTTTTCAGTGTATGTAAACCTAGTAAATATAGTTGAATGGAGGTTAGAGTGGAAGCTAATATGTAGAAGACATATTATTGATATATAGCCTTTTAAAATAAAATCAACTTTCACTCTAGTTACAATTATTGCTATTTGACTTATTTTTTGTTTCAGAAAATGTTTTTCAATAGATAAATGGAATGGCTATTATAAAAGTATGTCACTTAGTATCTAGTTCTTGTTTTCATCTGTTTTTTGTTTTTGTTTTTGTTTTTGTTTTTTTCTGGTGTGGTGCTGATGGAACTAGTGCCACAGTGTGTCTGGAGAATAAATGTGGATATCCCTGAGGAAGCTAATCAGAATCTTTCGTTTGGTGCTACTGAAAGATGGTGGGAGCAGACAGATTTGACCAAACTCATAATATCAAACAATAAACTTCAGTCACTTACAGATGACCTACGACTCCTGCCTGCACTGACTGTTCTTGATGTAAGTTGACTGACTATAAATATGGATTATTAATTGAAGAGACTCTAAAGCTAAATTTAGGCTTTGATAGCAGAAAACCTTTCATGTTGAGTTGGTAATGCAAGGACAGATATTTAAAAATTTTGTTTGTAGAATTAAATAAGTTAATGAATACAAACAGAATCAATATTCAACAAGTGTTTATTTCTGCTCATCTCTTTTTCTTATTATTACTATTTTGCACAGGCAAAATAATGGCGTGATCATGGCTCACTGCAGCCTTGAACTTATGGGATCCAGCAATTCTCCTGCCTCAGTCTCCCAAGTAGCTGGGACTATAGGTGCATGCCACCACGCCCGGCTATTTTTTTGTGTGTGTAGACGAGGGTCTATGTTTCCAAGACTGGTCTTGAACTCCTGTCCTCAAACTCTCCTCCTGCCTCAGCCTCCCAAGTGCTGGGATTACAGGCATGAGCTACTGCACCTGGCATATTGTTACTATTTTTATCATCATTATTCTAGATACTAAAGCAGGTCTGTATGTATATATACTACTTGCCTTCAATCTCATTGAGTTCAATTATTGAACTTAAATGTTTTGTGTTTTTATTTAGGGATTCTTTTTAGTCCTTTGTTGCCATGTCCTGTGGTAAAAGGAAGCATGAGTAGTATATTTCAGAACCTGCAGGCTTCACAGTCTGGTATACTTTACTTATCAACGTAAAAAATCCTCCAGTTCATGTGTAGAAAAGTAGAATCTAAACAGATCAATTTTTAGGGACATTTTTATTTTCTTAATTTGTAAAATGAATGGATTGGCTCACTCTAAGGTTCTTTCTACCTTAAAAACTATGATTCTGTGAGAACATGAGAAAAGTCCTTTTCTCTTTTCTCATATAATTTTTGTATATATTGGCATAAATCATGTCATCAGAGAGCTGCTTTTAGTTTCTAACCCCCTAATCTCTTCTTTGAAATTGAAACTCTACTCAATGAATTGAAATTTTTCTTAGTATAATATTTAAAGTGGATGACTTAACACTTCATGATTTCTCTCTCTTCCCCTCCCCTTGTCTCCTCTCCTCTCTTCCATTTTTTGAGACAGGGTCTCACTCTGTAGCCCAGGCTGGAGTGCAGTGGCATAATCTGGGCTCACTGCAGCCTTGACCTCCTAGGGTCAAGCGATCTTCCCACCTCAGCCTCCTGAGTAGATGGGGCTACATGTGTGCACCTCCATGCCTGACTAATTAGAATTTTTTTTTTTTTCGTAGAGACAAGATCTCACTAATTTGCACAGGCTAGTCTTAAACTCCTGGGTACAAGCAATTTGCCTTCTTTGGCCTCTCAAAGTGCTAGGATTACAGGTATGAGCCACTGCACCTGGCCTTACTTCATGATTTCTGAACAGCCATTTGGTCATCTTCAAACTGTTCTACATACAAAACAAGTATGTTGAACAGTAGTTTGGTAGTTCAACTTGTTGCCATTGAATTTGAGGAACAGGAGATTATTGACTAATAGTTCTGTACACAGGCAAAGCTTATATATTGTTAGTGATAAGACTAAAAATATTGTCTTTGTCTTTTAAAAACTTCTAGATACATGATAATCAGCTGACATCCCTTCCTTCTGCTATAAGAGAGCTAGAAAATCTTCAGAAACTTAATGTCAGGTAAAAATTAAGCTTACTTACTTCTGTTATTGCCGTTATAATGGTTTAAATTTAAAATTCTTTAAATTTTGTCAACATTAAAAAAAATTTGAATTATCTCAGAAAGTAAAGCAGAGTAAGAATTTTAAGTTTTTTAAAGCTTTAATTCTTAGTTTGTATGTTTTTTTCTTTGTTTTCGCATTACCCCCATGATTTCTGATTTTACAAATGCAAGGCTAGTTGATTTTTTTTAATGCTTAAATTTTTTTTTTTTATAAAACAATTCTTAGTGGTTTGTTATTGTAGTAAACTTCTTTGTTGACTTCTCAACTTTTAAGTTACCTTGATATTCTAAAAAATATCTAAACAATAATGAAGAAATGTAAAACAATTCTTTCATAAATGAAATATCTCATAGTTTTTGTTAGTAGTCATTTTCAAACTTCTCCAAGGACTCCTGGGGTTCTACAGATATGTTTTTGTAACTGTTACGGACATACTGGTACATGGGATGTTCAGTGGCAAAGGGTCTAGCTAACTGTTTGCTTTCTGATACATACCCAGACTTTTAAGAAATAATAACTTTGCCTTATGTTTGTTATATAGACAGGCTATTGGAAAGGAGATTTAAAGAGGTCTTATTTTGGAGTAGAAATAAATGGATTAAGAACTGAAAGCATAGTTTGAAAAACTGTGGCTTATAAAATAGGTACGGTTACAGAGCTATGTAACATAATATAGTCAAATTTGTTTTCTGGAGATAAGCTAACTGGTTTGAGGGAAAATAGTCCCTCCCAGTAACACTCCTCGTTTGATGGAAAACACAAAATTACCATTGGCCAGTGAAAATATATATACATAAAAAGGTGCTAATTATTTAGAACTCTATCAGAGTATCTTCCCCTTACAAGTCAAAGGCATAGACGTGGCCTGTAAAGACAAGAGTGGGGATTGTTGAGAGGAAGAGAAGAAGCAGTAAGTTTTGAGTGACATGGCTTAAGTTTTAGATTGTATACTTAAGAGTATGCAGGTATGTTCTCAGTGGAGAAGTTTAAAAAAAAGTATGAATCTTAGGGTGGAATAATTAGCTAAGAAAAGGAGATGGAGGAAATATATAGCTAAAATTACGTCTCTTCCGAGTTAGATCCCTATCAAGTATGCAAAGATTTCAGCTAAGTAACCAGTAACAGTAACTGACGTAACAATATTATTGGTTCTTGTTTTAGAAGACATCTTTTGACTTTTTTTGTCCCAACAAGTTTTATTTTACTGTAATTTAGGGTTATTGTAAGCACCTTATATTTCCCATTTTCCCCCTGTTATTTGTAAAGTAACTGTATATGGCATGAAAATAGCATGGAATTCATAAGTGAATATTTAAGTTGTGATAAACCTGGGAACTAGTTCATTCATCTGTTAATTATCACGGAGTGTATCATCCTCCATGATTTGGGACTTCTAAACCATTACACTGAATATCTCTCCAGAAGGGCTTAACTGAAAAGACCAAGTATGAAGAAGAGTGGAATTGCGTATTACGTTCAACTTGACATCCTAGGTCCTCAAACAGAAATAGCTATTTTTGCCTTAAAGCCGAATCTCCATGTAAGATGTAACTCCATTATGGTGTATGTGTGCATATAGTTTTGTCAAAATTCTGAAAGTCAGTTTTAGTATGTATTAGTCCGTTTTCATGCTGCTGATAAAGACATACCCGAGACTGGGAAGAAAAAGAGATATAATTGGACTTACAGTTCCACATGGCTGGGAATGCCTCAGAATCATGGTGGGAGGCAAAAGGCACTTCTTACGTGGCAGTGGCAGGAGAAAAATGAGGAAGATGCAAAATTGGAAACCCCTGATAAAACCATCAGATCTAGTGAGACGTATTTACTACCACCAAGAACAGTATGGGGGAAACCGCCTCCATGATTCATATTATCTCCCACCGGGTTCCTCTCACAACACATGGGAATTATGGGAGTACAATTCAAGATGAAATTTGTGTGGTAACACAACCAAAGCATATCACAGTATAACAAATTAAGAGCCTAGAATGTCCTATCATATTGCATGTCACATCAAGAGTTGATTATAAGCATGCAATCAAAGCATCACAAATTATTTATGTTTGGTTAAAAGCCTTTATTTCTTATGTTGTTTTTCTTTGAAACCCCAATGTGGTTACTTTAGATTACTATTATTGTAATGAGTACATATTTTTGGATATGAATTTTGATAAGTACTTAAAATTAGTAACTATATTTGATTTTTGTGAGTCCAGTGTCATTGGTTAGCAAGAAATGTCTTTGATAAATATTTATTGTATTACCACTAAATTATTCATCATTTATTTTATCAACCAATAGCCATAACAAACTGAAAATACTCCCTGAAGAAATTACAAACCTAAGAAACCTGAAGTGCCTGTATCTCCAGCATAATGAACTAACCTGCATATCAGAGGGATTTGAACAACTTTCCAATTTAGAAGATTTAGTAAGTTGTGATTTTCCAATTTTTATATAATTCTGGGCTGGGGGGATTTTTCATCAGGCTGAGAAATTAGATATATGATTGAAACTGTGGGAACATGGAAAACTGATTTTGTGATTAGATTATCAGAAATGTGCATTTAAGTTAGATAGCTAAATTTGTCATTGTAAATTTGGTTTTCCTGTATTATGAAATCAACTTTAAGTTTTAATTTAGGAAGAGTTTGGGAAGGGTGCAGTGAAGATTACTTTGTTATCCAGAGGCTTTACAGCATAGCAGAATAGAGGAAAGTGGTCTTTGGCATATACCAATTCTCTTTTCTATGCCCATTTCCATTTCCTTCTTTATATTACCTGTGGCCCTTCTGCCTTCCAGATGCCCAGGTAATTCACTGAAGGTCCGTCTTCTCTACTTTTCAAAATGGCCACACTTCCTGGCAAAATTTTAATTCTATTGTTTCACTTATCTTAAACAGAGATAACCATAAAGCAATACAAATATTATTTTAGTCATATATGATTATTATTTTATTTTTGGGGGACAGGGTCTCACCTTATCACCCAGACTGGAGTGCAGTGGCGGGATCTCACTCACTGCAACCTCCACCTCCCAGGTTCAAGTGATTCTCCTGCCTCAGCCTCCCGAGTAGCTGGGATTACAGGCATGTACTGCTACTGCCTGGCTAATTTTTGTATTTTTAGTAGAGATGGGGTTTCCCCATGTTGGCCAGGCTGATCTCGAACTCCTGACCTCAAATGATCCACCCACCTCAGCCTCCCAAAGTTCCAGCATTACAGACTTGAACCACCACTGCTGGCCTAGTCATATTATTAAGAATAATAAAAACAGTAGACGTTTATCTGTGAGCATTACATATGGCAAGGTAAGCAGTCTTATCCCCTAATACAATAGGAAAGTAAAGCTGATAAAAAGGAAATTTGGAGCTGGGTGTGGTAGTTCGTGCCTGTAATTCCGTCACTTTGGGAAGCCAAAGTGGATTTTTTGAGCCCAGGAGTTTGAGACCAGCCTGGAAAACATGGCAAAACCCTGTCTCTACAAAAAATACAAAAATTATCCAGGTGTGGTGGCACATGCCTATAAGTCTCAGCTACTCAGGAGGCTGAGGCAGGGAAGTTGCCTGAGTCAGGGAGGTTGAGGCTTTAGTGAGCCATGATTGAGCCACTGCACTCCAGCATGGGTGACAGGAGGCCCTGTCTCAAAGAAAGAGAGAGAGGAAAGAAAAACAGAAAGGAAGAAAGAAAGAGACAGAGAAAAGGAAATTTGTCAAAAGTAACGCAACTGATAAGTAACAAAATTAGAATTTGTGTATAAGTCAATTTGACTCCAAAGTGTATCTATCTCTTTTTTTCCATTTTACCACCAAAGGAATAAGATTCCACTGTAGGCTATACCATGTGAAAGACTTTAGCTGTATTAAATCAAAGATACTAATATATAATATCTACTCCACATAGTCAATTCATATTGCATTGTTATTCTTTTCCCTTTTACATGTTTTGGAAAACTCCTGTCATTTTAGCTTGCTTTTCATTAAAGGAAGAAATTACTCCTTTTCTATTTTTGTTGTGTGTGCATCCTCCTTGATATTTCCCATCATTTGCTCTAGTGTTTAAAAGTCAAAATATATACTCTTCTCAACCATTCCTTCAGTATCTTCTTGTCTTTCCATATGATCAGATCGGAAATAAGGTTTGGAAAGTAAAAGGCATAGGTAGATAAAATGAATGGCAAAGGAAGAAGCCATCAGATTTTCTTATAAAAATTGGTGGTAAAAGGTAGCAGTTGATTTAAAAGAGTCCATTTGGAGTTGAGAACTGAAAGGAAAATTTAAAATAAATAAAATTTCTACTATCCACCTTACATGTTCCCAAAGGCTCATTTGCATAATGAAAGGATGTTTCATTTCAGAATTGTGTTCTACAGACTCAGTGTCAAATAAACCATAAATGTGAGCAACAATATATTAAAACAGATTAAACACCTATAATTTAAACTAGTAATATTACTAATATATACTAGTAATATAAGTAATAACATATAAAAACTGCTTAGCACAATGCAACTAATTAAATATTTGCTAAAGGAATGACTTGGCATAAATATGGATTATATACAGTGTATTTATGTTTTATGTCAAGCAATTACTAACTGCAGTAATTATTTAACTTTATTAGTAATTTTATTTAGAATTTACAAGGGAGTTTATTAGAATTATTTGGGTTTTTAAAAATGCTTTGAAAATTTCTGAATTAAGTTTTTTGTTGATTATTATCTTAGGCTTTTTATTTTGGAATAATTTTAGGTTTCTAGAAAAGCAAATATAGTAAAAGTTCTCATATACCCTACATCCAACTTTCTGTAATGTTAATATTTGATATAACCACAGGAACACTCAAATGTTCACATTGGTACAATACTAATTAAAGTGCAGACTTTATTTAGATTTTCCCAGTTTTTCCACTAATGTCCTTGTTTTTGTTTCAGAGTCCAATGCAGGATACCACATTTCATTTAGTGTTACTAACTTTTGATATTATAAAATATTTATTTATTAGCAATCTTTTGATTCTTAGAGTTTTTAGTATTAGAGTTGTAGAATATGTTATGTTGTCTGTTGTAGATTATAATAATATATTGTTATTATAAAATAATTATAGCAGTATGTTTTCAAAAAAAGATTTGATCCAGTATTTTTACGTTTTTCTATCTTCTTGGTTTCTTCAGAGTTACAAAATGTTACTGTTAGATTAAACGAATTGTTTAGTGTTAGATTATTTAATGTTATATTACATGAAAATCTTCGGAATGGTTTTCCGTTCTTTAAAGGAAAACCACTTTTTCTTATTCATTGTTGCCATTGATACTACTTAACACTTTGCTGTTATGTAGTGGAGCACTTTACACCTAATTTGAGTGAGAACTTAAAGTATAATAAAAAAAAAAAAAAGAACAACAACAACAAAAAAAATTACCTGATTTGTAACAACGGCTTTTAAAGGGAGTTTCAAAAAAAAGTTCTCTTATAACTATTTATAGAAAAAACAAACAATCATTTAAAGAAACATTGAGGTGGCCGGGCGCGGTGGCTCAAGCCTGTAATCCCAGCACTTTGGGAGGCCGAGACGGGCGGATCACGAGTTCAGGAGATCGAGACCATCCTGGCTAACACGGTGAAACCCCGTCTCTACTAAAAAATACAAAAAACTAGCCGGGCGAGGTTGCGGGCGCCGGTAGTCCCAGCTACTCCAGAGGCTGAGGCAGGAGAATGGCGTAAAAACCCGGGAGGCGGAGCTTGCAGTGAGTTGTGATCCGGCCACTGCACTCCAGCCTGGGCGACAGAGCGAGACTCCGTCTCAAAAAAAAAACAACAAAAAAAAAGAAACATTGAGGTATAGCGATTATTTAATCAATCTTGAGTGAATGAAGAGTAGAGGGTAAACTTCTAGTACCAGTCAGAGCTGACTTGCTGAAGTCAGCAGAAGAACCAACAGAAAATATTTTTTTTCCCTCAAAAATTTGAATGGCCATTTTTTCAGCCTTATTTTTCCTTTTCTCAGGAATTTTTCTTTCTTGCAAAGATGTTTTTCATTTCACATGAGAGTTTATTAATAGTACATCTAATTCTTCTTGGGCACTCGATAAATATTGGATGAATATATGAATTTTTGCATTGAAAATATGATGCATAATATGACCTAGTTTTAACAGAATCCGTTATGTAAAATAGTTTTGAAGTTAGAATTCATTTATATCCTGTCTGGTACCATTGATGAACATATAGTGGGCCTGCAGATATTGAAAAAGAATCTTGAAATGAATGATGATCTATGAAATTTTCAGTGACTGAGGGTTACAAAACTTATCACATCTTAAGTAGTCTCTTTTATGTTGTAATTCCTTCAAAAATTTGAAATCCTTTTTAGAGCATTGTTTATTTATTTTTTTTACTTGTTTATTCATTTATTTTGTCTTTCTCTTTTTAAAGGATCTTTCAAACAATCGTCTTACAACTGTTCCTGCTAGTTTTTCTTCTTTGTCCAGTCTGGTGAGACTCAATCTTTCTAGTAATCAACTGAAGAGTTTGCCAGCGGGAATAAATAGAATGAAAAGTAAGTATTTTCTGTTTTATATAATACATAAATTTAAAGTTGATGCAATTTACATTTAGAAAGTAATTTTTAATATAGTTACAGAGAACTAAAGTAGTAGATTTTTATAGTGGTAAATGCAAACAAAAGCAACTGGTTAGATTTTCTCCAGACCATTATTATGTATCAACTGCCTAAAGAAATACTGTCATAAAGATACTTAGGCATATGAAAAAGAAGAAAATATGATTATTAGTTGTAGTAGGATTATATACCTAAGCTATACTGTCTTTCATTCATTCATTCTACATTCATAGAGAGGTTAGTCCCCTCTTACTGGTGAATCTACCTGTGATATGCAGTTAGTTGTATTAAAGCTGTAGCCTCCTCATGGTCCATAAGTAATAATGTCGAGAAATAAGTCATGTTTTGTCTGAGGTCCCAGGTTGTCAATCTTTTTTTAAAAAAACAAAATGTCAAAATTTATTGGTTCTATTAAAGTTTGCCATCAAACCATAGTATTTGAAGTATTGTAGAACTAATATTAAGGGATTAAAAAAGTCAAGGTACATTTTAGTACCTTTTAAATTAGTATGCTTCATTATAAAATTCTTAAGAGTCTAAAATCATTAGTGATTTTTTTGTTTGTTTGTTGAAAGAAACTGTTATTACCAGGCACCATGGCATGTGCCTGTAGTCCCAGTTACCCAGGTGGCTGAGGCAGGAGGGTCGCTTGAGCCCAGGGAGTTCTGGGCCATAGTGTGGCTATGCCGATTGGGTGTCCACACTTAAGTTCAGCATCATTATGGTGACCTCTCGTAGTGGGGGACCACCAGATTGCCTAAGGAGGGGTGAACCAACCCAGGTCAGAAACAGAGCAGGTCAAAACTCCCATCTGATCAATAGTGGGATTGCCCCTTTGAATATCCACTACACTCAAGCCTGGGCAACATGGTGAGACCTCTTCTCTCTCTATACAAAAGTAAAATAAAATAGATTAATTAAAGAAACTGTTATTTTGTTGTTATTTCTTGGTTGATGGTTAGTCTTTTTTTTTTTTTTTCCTGATATTTGTAAGCCTTCTTCAATTTTAAAAACCTCCCTTTTGTGGAGCAAGTCATAGAAATGATTGCCTGCATTCAGTTGCAGATAAGTTTGAGGTAAATTTCTAAAATTGTGTTGTTTTGCTTTAGATTAATAGTTATTTGTTGTTTAAAACTGGAGTTTTAAAATGAGTTAAATCTGCCCTAAATCAAATTGACATTTTAGGGGAGTCTTTACTTGGGATACCAATAGTTAAGATTTTCCTGTATTTGTCATTTTTTTCAATAAGGATATTATAAAGAGCAGTTAAATGTAAAATATATCTAGAATGAAGATATAAGCAGCATGGACTTTTTTCATAAATTGAGTGGAAATATCTTGAGAGGTAGGAACATACAGATAAATCAACTGAAAAATACATTTGAGTTTATAGTAATTTTTCTAATATCCAATGTTATGACCAGATGCTTTCTGTTTCTCAGCCATAACAATGATACTTTTAAGCTGTTACACAGAGTACATTTAGTTGTACTTTAACAGAGTACCAGAACTTTATTTTTAAATGTATTATGAAAATGACCCGGATTATTGTTAAATTGCCCAGGCTGGGGTGCAATGACGTGATCATAGCTCAGTGCAACCTCTATCTCCCAGGCTCAAGCATTCTTCCTGCCTCAACCTCCCAAGTAGCTGGGACTACAGGCATGCACCACCATGCCCAGCTGATTTTTCTTTTTATTTTTAGTAGGGACGAAGTTTCACTCTATGTTGCCCAGGCTGGTCTTGAACTCCAGAACTCAAGTGATCCGCCCACCTTGGCTCTCCCAAAGTGCGGGCTGGCATTACAGCACAGCTGGCCTAAATAATAATTTTAATGTTACTATTTCTCTTTAATTATAATTAAATGTAGAAAAATTTACATTTATTTAATTCAATGGTGTTTGAATATTCTTGATTATATGGCACAGGTTCATAAGTCCTCATAGTAATTTCTTACACATTCTTTAAAGTTGTATACGATCAGAAACTAATTTTTTTCCTCTAGTATTTTTGTTTTTCACTGAATATATATTACAGGGTTGAAGCATTTGGATTGTAATTCAAATCTCTTGGAAACTATACCTCCTGAATTGGCTGGTATGGAATCACTAGAATTGCTGTATTTGCGGAGGAATAAATTACGTTTTCTACCAGAATTTCCTTCTTGTAGTCTGTTGAAGGTACTATTTAGTTGATTATTAAATAACTATTTTTTCCAAAAGTTAATTATTAAAATGCATTTTTTAAAGGAGCTAATGTTGTTTTACATTGGGACTATGTATTAGTTATAAGTACTGTGTTTTTCCTATGTTAATACTTTTCAGAATTTGAACATGATTACTTACATTAGTGGTATTTTTAGTAATACATTTTTAAAAAGAATTTTAAAAATGGAGATTTGTCCATTTCATCTGACCAGTAGTTCATAACTGGAGAAGTAGTAGATAAAGAGGCTAAAATTGTAAGTAGGAGACCTGGAATACCAACCAGGATTATGCACCTAATTCTATAAAGTGCCACCTCTTACCTTTACCTAATCATAATCAAATATGTTTGAAATGAATTACATTCTTTTGGCTTTAAGTATGTAGAATTAATACTGTCTTCTAAATTTGCCTTGGTTTGCCTTTTTTTATATATACCTTTAAGCTCTAGTGTTAAAACAGTTTATTTTAAACAGAACGATGACCTATAAAATGAACTGAAAAAGTTTTCCTTTAATTAAGAATAATTTTTCATCTGATAATTATAGTTTCTAATAATGGCAGATCAGTATATAAAATAATCACTAATGAAAATGTTACGTAACCAACTGATTACAGTTGATCCTTGAACAGTGCAAAGGTTATGGGCATTGACCCCCATGGACTTGAAAATCTGTGTGTAGCTTTTGACTCCCCAAAAACTAGTGGTAGTCTCCTGTTGACCAGAAGCCTTACCAATAACATAAACAATTGATTAACATATAATTTGTATGCCATATGTATTATGTACTATGTTCTTACAATAAAGTAAGCTAGAGAAAAGAATCTCATTAAGAAAATCATAAGGAAGAGAAAATGTGTTTACTATTAATTAAATGGAAGTCAGTCATCATAAAGGTCTTCATTTTCATTGTCCTCATGTTGAGTAGGCTGAGGAGGAGGAAGAGAAGGGGTTAGTCTTGCTGTCTCAGAGATGGCAGAGGTGGAGGGAAATCCATATATAAGTGGACCTGTACAGTTCAAACCCATTGTTGTTCAAGGATCAACTGTGTTTATAGTACCATGCTGTATTGATACCACAATTTACATCATCTGCTTACAAGATGAATGCTGTGTCTGAAATGGTGAGCAACTTCAATCTATGGTATATGTCAAGCAATTCGACTTTTCTTGTAATGTCATGACTTTTCACTCCTTGGGAGAACTTTCAGCATCACTAATAACACTTCATATTAGTCCCATGATGTTATTTGAAATTTATAGTTTTTGCAATAAACACTATGAGAAACACAAGAGAACTGCAAGAGATCGTTTTTTACTGTGACACGCAATTTACTGGAGAGGTGAACTGCTCACCCGGAAATGATTAGCTTCATACAGGTTTTAAGTAGATGCTCACAACATAGGCTCACCACCGTACCAACAAGAAGTAGCAACAAAATTATTATAATAGTACAGTATGTACTACAGTTAATTTTACATAGTTATGGTTTTTCTTTTTTTGAGGCAGAGTCTCTGATTTATTATTATTATTATTATTATTATTATTTTTTTTTGAAGCAGAGTCTTGCTCTGTCATCCAGGCTGGAGTACAGTGGTGCAATCTCAGCTCACAGCAACCTCCGCCTGATGGATTCAAGTGATTCTCCTGCCTCAGCTTCCCAAGTAGCTGGGATTACGGGTGCCCACCACCACGCCCGGCTAATTTCTGTGTTTTTAGTAGAGATGGGGTTTCACCATGTTGACCAGGCTGGTCTCAAACTCCTGACCTCAGGTTATCAGCCTGCCTCGGCCTCCCAGAGTGCTGGGATTACAGGCGTGAGCCCACGGTGCCTGGCCTAGTTTTATGTAGTGATGACTGCATCTTCACATTTGTTTACATTTCTCTGTAAGTTGTATGTAAGTTTTGATACATTTTAACTTTTTATAATAGATTTGTATATATTTTATGGTAATCAATGATAAACTAGTATCTACATATATTAAATGCATTCATGACATAGTAACTTTTTTTTTTTTTATTTTTAAAAGTGATTTTAGGCTACACAGTTGGTTTGCAAGTTTTTTCAAATTGTCACAAATCTCCAAAGTAAAATTTCAATATATTTTCTGAAAAAAATTTATATAAAAGTGGACCCTCACAGTTTAGACCCTTGTTCAAGGACCAACTGTATAATATAAATAACTTTTTAAAACGCTGTTACAGCTTTGTTTTGCAAGTAGTTTTTTGATTTATACTTCTATTATTTAAATGTAACTACTAAATTATTTCTCTACTTTGGTTTTTTTTTTTTTTGGAGATGGGTTCTTGCTCTGTCATCCAGGCTAAAGTGCAATGGTGTGATCTCTGCTCACTGCAACCTCTGCCACCTGGGTTCAAGCGATTCTCCTGCCTTAGCCTTCTGACTAGCTGAAACTACAGGCATGCGCCACCACGCCTGACTGATTTGTTGTATTTTTAGTAAAGACGGGGTTTCACCACATTGGCCAGGCTGGTCTCAAACTCCTGAACTTGTGATCCGCCCGCCTCAGCCTCCCAAAGTGCTGGGATTACAGGCATGAGCTACTGCGCCCAGCCTACTTTGGTTTTATAAACTTGATGTTTCTGCCAGATTCAACCTTTGATTATTTTTAAATTGCCAAAAAAATTTCTCATTTGCCATTCTTCTTTAGCTGAAAGATAGCCTAAATGTAATTGAAAATGTAAACATCTTGATATTTATAAAGTTGCATTTTTTCTATGTGTTTTTCAATCACTTGAAATTGAGAGTACCTACAATTTTATTTTCATTATCTACTATAAAATTGAATACAGAGATACACATAACTCATCTTTGATTTTGTAGGAATTGCACGTAGGTGAAAACCAGATTGAAATGTTAGAGGCAGAGCATCTTAAACATCTGAATTCAATTCTTGTGCTAGACCTGAGGGATAACAAGTTAAAATCTGTTCCAGATGAAATTACACTACTACAGTCCTTGGAAAGGCTTGACCTAAGCAACAATGATATTAGTAGGTAAGTTTAAATATCAAATGCATAGAAATTGTGTTTGTATTTGGTTGTAATTCATAATTTGAAATATTTGTTAAATAACCATGAGGTTCCTTTTTTCTAAATTTAATTCTAAATATTGATTGAGCAGTAATTATGAACAGATAAAGATTAATTAGGTTTTGTCTTTAGCAGCAAACTAGATATGATAATAGAAGCAGACATATTTATGACTTACTCTAACTAGATTGTCATTAGTATTAGTATTATTACTCTTACTAGAGTATAATTTAGTTCTAGTTACCCCCTAGAACTAAATTCTAAGAATGCTGGAATATATTTACTCTAAAAGCATTGCCATAGCACTGTTTCCCAAATATGGGTATGTATTAGAATCATTTGAGAAACATTGAGAAAAAAAAAATACAGTTTCTGGGACACTAATGAATCAGAATCTCTGATGATGGGACCTTAGAATTTTTGTTCTTTGTTTTCTTTAAAACAATTCCTAGAATTTGATGCTTCTGGTCTTCCAACCAGCAATTAACTGGGAACCATGTATACCAACCCTTTCTTTGTTTTATTCCTTTACTCTAGAATGCCTTTTTTTTTTTTTGCCTAATAGTATTTCATTTTTCATTTTAAGTCCAAATCTGGTTTTTGCTACTCCCTTCTCCCCGTTAAAGCCTCACCAGTGTCTATATCTCTACTCTCATGGCAACTTGGCTTGTTTAGCATTTGTCTTTTTATATCATATTCATTTGTTAGTATGTAACTTATATACAATAAAATTTATCAATCAAGCATACAACTTGATGATTTTTGGCAAAGGTATATATTTGTGTAACCATAATCACAGCCATGTAGAACATTTCTATCTCCCTAAAAAGTTTCCTCATACCTTTTGCAGTCAATTCCTTTTCCATACCTCAACCCTTGGCAACCACTGACGTGCTATGTTACTATAGTTTTGTCCTTTTTAGAATGTCACATAAATGGAATTACATAGAATGTAGTTTTTGTGTCTGACTTCTTTCATGTAACATAAAGTTTTTTGTGATTCACTCATGTGGTTGTATGTATCAGTAGTTTTATTTTTATTGGTGAATGTTACTCTATTGTACAGAGATAGATATACCACAGTTCATGTGTCTTTTCAGTAGTTAGTTGATGGACATTTGAGTTGTTTTTGATTTTTTGCTATTGTAAACATCTGTGTGCAAGTTTCTGCGTGGACATTATTTTCATTTCTCTTGAGTAAACGTGTAGCAGTGTGTTTGCTTAGTTGTATGGTGACCATATGTTTAAAGACTCCACTTTTGAAAGTGACTGTACTATTTTATATTCCCACCAGCATTGTAAGATAATACTTATTATATTTTAGTTACCTGTATGTGTTCTTTTCCTGTGTTCAACTGAGGACTTGAGAACAAGAATCTTGCTATCACTATACCTGTGCGCTATATTTTGTAGATGCTTAATAGATTTTATTGATAGTGAATTTTTGTGTATAAATGGTTTTTTAAATGTGCCAGAGATGAAGATGAATTTCCTTATTGAATGGAAACATGAATTGGACATTCAAAAATATATTTTTCTTTCTATTTGTCATCTTTTTTCAATTAGAATTTTGTTTCCTTGCTCTAAGTGCAAAATCAGAACATTTAGTATCAGTGAGGATGTCTGTCTTGAATCACTGATTCATTCAAATTTATGTTTGACATTTACTTTTTTAGCAAATGTTATAATTTAACAAATGTTTTATAGCTCACATTCTTTTTAAATTAATCCCAGTATGACAATTTTGAAAACAAATCTGATTTTTTTTTATATGTTTATCATTTATCTTGAAGGGAAATGTTTTAGGTCTGCATTACTTGGCCTTTCTTTGAGACTATTCTGTGATATGTTGTTTGCCGTATGTTGTTTTATAGTTAACTATGGTTGGAGTATACTTACATTTGATGCCTTCCCTGAAATCAGTTTAATCTTTTATAGTCTTCCCTATTCATTGGGGAACCTTCATTTGAAATTTTTGGCATTAGAAGGAAATCCTTTGAGAACAATTCGAAGAGAAATTATAAATGTAAGTATATTTGGAATTCAACTCTTTGTTAAATTGAAATTCAGACATATATGTTGATCTATAAAACTGCAAGGCATGTCTTGGTGAATGTCTTTGTCTCCACCCTTTTAGAAAGGAACACAAGAAGTCCTAAAATATCTACGAAGCAAGATCAAAGGTACTTCAAAATGTTCTCTTATATTTTGAAGGGTTCATAAAAAGTGAAGAATTAATAGTACATAAATTTAAATGTCTTTTGGGTATACATATTTGGAAGTAGTAGATCCTAGCAGGTGTGGCTAATTCTAAATCCATATAGTCTGTAAGTGTGCTGAGGTTATAAAAATATCTTTAAACTTACAATAATAATGTTCTGTCTGTAATCTCTTTGAATTTGTAATCTCTTTGAATTTGAATCTGTAATCTCTTTGTGTTAAGTCTGCCAGTTAGAAAATTTAACAAGAAAGATTCAGTAAGCACTTAGTACTTCAACTTTGAAAAAGGAGTAAAACTTGACTTTCAGGATATATGGGTTCTGTTGACTAGAACGTATATTGACAAGTATTTCATTATCTATTTTTCTTGCCCAGCTTTGCTAAACTCTGACAAAAATTAAGACAAAACACACTTTTCAGGATATGTTAATTTAGCAAGAATATGTACCAAAAGTGAAAATAATACAATAAACTTAATTTTTAGTAATTTACTAAACATGTCATATACCCAGTTTTTATTTATGTCTATCATTATAGAATAAACTAAAACATTTTGGAAAAAAAAATAGTTGTACAAGTGCTTTGCTAAGTAACAAACCACTCCAGACCATAATGGCTAAATGTGGTAGCTGTTAATTTAGTTCACAACTTTGTTGGTTATGCATAGCTTAGCTTAGCACTATGTTGCCAGTCAACATATATTAAATAAGATAATTGCATAGTTTAGCTATTTTTTCTGCTTTATCCTTCAAGTAAATTATTAAAATAGTTTTCTAAGACTCTTATTTTCTATCAAGGAAAGTATTTCCTTCTCCAAATATGCTTTCTCGTCCAAAACAAATTGATTATTCTGTCATGAATCAGTTAGAGGTCATGTCATGTCAGACTGATCAAAATTATATGAACAGAAAGCCAAGATGAACTTAGTGTAAGTTACAGTTATGTACAAACATTTCTGTTAGACAGTTTCTATCCAAAGATGGGAGAGTGAATCCATTCATATAATTTTATTCTTTCCAGAAACCCTACAAAAAGAAAATTGGTAACGGAAATGTTTTAAAGGTATACTTCCATAAAGATAGGGAGAATGGGGGAAGAATAAAATAATAAACATGTGGACATTGGAAAGTGAGTTGTTTAGTTGGTTTGGGCTACTATAACAAAATATCTTATACTGTAATTTATAAATAACAAATTTATTGCTCATGGTTCTAGAGAACTGTGATCAAAGCACCAGCAGATTTGGTGTCTGGTAAGGACCTGTTTCTCATAGATGGCACCTTCTTCATGCTTTCACATGGCAAAAGGAGGCTAAGAAGCCCCCTAAGACTTCTTTTATAAGGGCACTATTCCCATTCATGAGGGCTCTGCCCTCAATATCTAGTTACTTTACAAAGGCCCTACCTCTTAATACTATTACCTTGGTGGTTAGATTTCAACATAGGAATTTTGGGGTAACACATACATTTAAGCCATAGCATAACTGAACAGATGGTGACTGAGTTAGTAAATCAGAAAGACCTTTTGGCTATTACAGATAATGCTGTAATAAACATTCATGTACAGGTTTCAGTGTGAATGTATATTTTCATTCCTCTTGGGTATATATACCTAGGAGTAACATATTTATCGGTCATATGATAACTCTATGTTTAATCATTTGAGGAACTGCCAAACTGTTTTCCAAAGCAACTGCACCAATTGACATTCTTACCAGTAGTATATGAGGGTTCTGATTCCACCACATCCTCGTCAACATTTGTTATCTAATTCTGATTCTAGCCATCTTGTTGGGTCTGAAATGGCATCTCATTGTGGCTTTGATGTGCATTTTTTCTGATGAGTAATAATGTAGAGCATCTTTTCCTGTGCTTTATTAGCCATTTGTGCATCTTTAGAGAAATGGCTATTCAGATTCTTTGTCTATATTTTAATTGTTTTTTTTTAATCATTGAGCTGTAAGAGTTCTTTACATATTTTAGATACAAATCCCTTGTTAAATAAATGATTTGCAAATATTTTATAGTTCTCTGTGGGTTGTCTTTTCATTTTCTTGATGTTGTTCTTTGAAGTATAAAAGTTTTAATTTTGAGCAAGTCCAATTTTTCATTTTTTCCTTTTTTTTGTTCATTTTTTTTTTAATATCTAAGAAAGCTTTACAAAATCCTAGGTTATAAAGAGTTGGCCTATACTTCTAAACATTTTATACTGCCATTGTTTTACAATTTAGGTCTTTGATCAATTTTGAATTACTTTTATATGCAGTGTGAGGTAAGAGTCCAATTTCATTGTTTTGTATGTGGCTATTCAGTTTCTCAGCACCATTTGTTGAAAAGAGTATTCTGGCTGGGCGCGGTGGCTCACACCTGTAATCCCAGCACTTTGGGAGGCCGAGACGGACGGATCACGAGATCAGGAGATCAAGACCATCCTGGCTAACACGGTGAAACCCTGTCTCTACTAAATATACAAAAGAAAAAAGAAAAAAATTAGCCGGGCGTGGTGGCGGGCGCCTGTAGTCCCAGCTGCTTGGGAGGCTGAGGCAGGAGAATGGCGTGAACCTGGGAGGCAGAGCTTGCAGTGAGCCAAGATTGCGCCACTGAACTCCAGCCAGGGCGACAGAGTGAGACTCTGTCTCAAAAAAAAAAAAAAAAGGAAAGAGTATTCTTTCTACTTTGAATGGTCTTGGCATTCTTGTAAAAAATCAGCTGACTATAAATGTATTGGTTTATTGCTCTACCGTCAGTTTTATTCTATTGATCTATATGTCTGACCTGTGCCAGTTCCAAACTGTCTTGATTACCATTGCTTTGTAGTAAGTTTTGAAATCAAATCAGGAAGATTGAGGGCTCCTACTTTAGGAGGGCTCCTCTTCTTTCTCAGGATTGCTTTGGCTATTATGGATTTCTTGCAATTCCATATGAATTTTAGAATTAACTTGTTAATTTCTACAAAGATATAGATTATGCATTTCTGTAGATCAGTTTGGGGAATATTGTTGTAACAATATTAAGTCTTCCATTCATGAGCATGGAATGTTTTTCCATTTTAGAGCTTTAATTTCTTTACACAATGTTTTATAGTTTGCAGAATATAAGTTTTATACTTAAGTTTATTTCTAAGCATTTTATTCCTTTTGATGCTATTAGGCATATAATTGTTTTCTTAATTCCATTTTTGTGCTGTTATTTGCAACTGTATAGGAATACAATGATTTTTGAATGCTGATCTTGTACCCTGCAACCTTGATGAAACTATTAGTTCCAATAATTTTTTGGTGTATTCCTTTGGATGTTCTATATACAAGACTATGTTATTTGCAAATAGAGATAGTTTTACTTCTTCCTTTCCATTTCGGATGCCTTTTATTCCTTTTCTTGCCTAATTCCCTTAGCTAGACCTACCTCCAGGACAGTACTGAATAGAAGGACTGAGACTGGACATCTTTGGGGGAAAGCTTCTAGTTTTTCATCATTAAGTAACATTAGGTTAGCTGTAGGTTTTTTGTAGATTCCCTTTATCATGTTAAGGAAGTTCCCTTCTATTTCTGGTTTTTGAGTGTGTTTATCCTAAACGAGTTGTTGAGTTTTTGTCAATTTTTTTTTCTGCATCTGTTGAGATGGTTGTGTGATTTAAAAAATTCTGTTAATATGCTGTGTTACATTAATTGATTTTCAGATGGTAAATCAACTCGCATCCATGGTTAAATCCCACTTAGTAATGGTGTATAATACTTTGGAAATGTTGCTAGATTTGTTTTTTAGTGTTTCGTTGAGAATTTGAGAATTTTTGATCTGTTTGTTTTCTTGTGATTTTTTTTTTCCTGGTTTGGGTCATAGCCTAATAATGGCATCATAAAATGAGTTGGGAAATGTTCCCTCCTCTTTTGTTTTTTGGGTGAATTTATGAAGAGTTGATATTAATTTTTTGAATGTTTGGTAGAATTCAGCAGTGAAGCCATTTAGGTATGGGCTTTTCTTTGTGGTTAGGTTTTTTTATTACTCTTTACATGTTATAGATATACTCAGATTGTCTGTTTCTTCTTGAGTCAGTTTCGGTAGTTTGCATCTTTCTAGGAATGTGTCCATTTTATCTGAGTTATTTAATTTGTTGGCATATAGTTGCCATAGTTTATCCTTTACGTTTTTGTAAGGTTAGTAATAATGTCCTCTCTTTCATTTCTGATTCTAGTAATGTGAGTCTTCTCTCTTTTTTTCTAGGCCACACTAGCTGAAGATTAGTTAATTTTGTTGACCTTCCAAAGAATGAACTTTTAGTTTCATTGATCTTCTCTATTGTTTTTCTGTTCTCTATTTCATTAATTAACACTGTAATTATTTGTTTCCTCCTAATTGGTTTAGATTTCTATTGCAGGTTCAACTGACTGGCGCCAGCGTTGTGGGTGGTTAAAGAATTTACCAAGACAGTTGTGGTAAAGAAAGGCAGATTTATTAGAGAAAGTACGAAGATATGTTGAAAGGGTGCAACAAGTAAAATGGGCTGTCTGCCAAGAGGCAGGTGCTGGAGGGGAGTTTTATAGGTTCATGCTTGGAGTGGGCTCTACAGAACGAGGTCATGCTGCTGGGGCTGTGTACAGAGGGAGGTATTTGGGAACAGGATGTGCCAGCAAGTTGTGATTAGAGTTGTCTATGATTAGCTGTCTCTTGGAACAATTGTTCTCCCCCCACCCCACCCCTTTTAATTGTTGCTTACTTATCAGGACTCCAGAGTTTAGTTTGTTCTTTTTTTCTAGTATCTTAAGGTGGAAAGTTAGGTTATTGATTTTGGGATCTTGTTTCTTGACAGAGGCATTTACAGCTATAAATTTCCCTCTAAGCATGGCTTTATCTACAGCTCATATGTTTTGGTATGTCGTGCCATTTTCATTTACCTCGAAGTATTTTATGATTTCTCTTTTGATATCTTCTTTGACCCCATTGGTTGTTTAAGGATATGTTGTTAAATTTCCATTATAATGTGTCCCTGACATAAAAAAATGTTTTAAGTCTGTTTTGTCTGATATTATTATAGACACTCAGCTTTTCTGTAGTTTCTGTAGTGTCTTATTCCTTGGTTTCCTCCTGTGAGCTAGTTTGTGTACAGCCTGCTTGTGTACAATCTAGGCTGTATCTTCAGTAGATCCATGAATTTCATCCCAACTGCCTTTTACCACAACCTTCATTGTTTTTGAGAGCTTTCATGCTTTGTTGTGAGTGAAATCAGTTCCTTTGGGAAGAGATTAGGAGCCGTTTTTATGACCTGTTTCTTCCCCAGGCAAAATCTTTGAGCCCGGGCTGTGAAGCTGGGAATATGGAAGATGGCAAGTTTCTCTAAGAGTAACTCTCTCCTCTAGGAGCTGAACACTCAGTAGGAGTCAGCAATAGACAGGTTCTCTTGGTTTGCCTCTTCTTTCTTTGAACCACCAACTTATGAGCCAGGGGAAGAGCAGTCAGAGCCCCAGTATTCTCATCATGCCAAGTTCAAGGTAGAGCCTCCTTTCTGTACATGGGACCGGAGTAGAAGAAGGGAGTCCTCACCCTACTCATCAGGGATTTAGCATTAGCAACAGGCAGCTGATGGCAGGATGAGAGATGCTGACATTCCTCTCAGGAAGAAAGCCCTCTGGCTGGGAGATAAGGTTTGGGGCTGGAGGGTTGGGGAAGAGGGAACCCTGTGTTCTTAGTTATAGCCTTCTGGAGTGGAGTTTCTACCTCTCTGACCTAGAGAAGGGGAGAGAGGGAGCAGTCTAGGTTCAAATACCACAGACTCACCTCTTAACAAATTTTCGCAGATTTTCTTGAACAGCTATTTCTTCATTTGCTGTTTGCTAATAGAATCATTTCCAAGGCTAGGCATGGTGGCTTACGCCTGTAGTCCCAGCTCTTTGGGAGGCCAAGGCAGGTGGATCACTTGAGGTCAGGAGTTCGAGATCAGCCTGGCCAACATAGTGAAACCCCACCTCTACTAAAAATACAAAAATTGGCCAGGAGTGGTGGCACACACCTGTAGTCCCAGCTACTCAGGAGGCTGAGACAGGAGAATCACTTGAACCTGTGAGGTGCAGGCTATAGTAAGCTGAGATTGTACCACTGCACTCCAGCCTGTGCAACTCAGAATAATACTCTGTCTCAAAATAAATAAATAAAAATAGATTCATTTCCAGAGGCTTTAAATTATGCTTATTTTTTGTTTTTCTTTTTGTTTTCAGACAGAGTCTCATTCTGTCGCCCAGGCTGGAGTGCAGTGGTGCAATCTCACCTCACTGCATCCTCCACCTCCCAGGTTCAAAGAATTCCTCTGCCTCAGCCTCTTGAGTAGCTGGGACTACAGGCACTTGCCACCACACCCGGCTAATTTTTTTGTATTTTTAGTAGAGATGGGTTTTTGTCATGTTGGCCAAGCTGGTCTTGAACTCCTGACCTCAGATGATTTGGCTGCCTCAGCTTCCCGAAGGGCTGGGATCATAGGTGTGAGCCACCGTGCTCATCATCCCTTTCCACCAACTTTTTAAAAAAAAATTATTTTTTTACAGTATTTAACCAGCTTTTCTGCGGAGCAGATTAACAGAGCTCCTCTTGCTGTCGTGATGGAAGTTGATCTTTAGCAAGTATATTTTCTATGTGAAGTCTATGCAAAAGGAGAACAAAAACTGGATAAAACTAGCAGTCTTCCATAATAAGCAATAATTGAAAGCCCATTGGCCATATGTCAGTAGAATCTTTTACTGGGAACTTCTCCATATATATATCTTTGCCTTCTTCTCAGTTTTTCATAGCTCTTTTGTTGTCTATGACAACCCTTTACGTTGTCTCTTTCCCTGTTTCTTTCTCCCCCTCCCCCTTTTTTCTCCTTTCTTTTGGGGATGGGGAAAATTTTTTTAGAACAGGATTGTAAGCAATGGCCTTATTGTTTAAGAAGTTCAGAAGTAGAAAATATCCAGCTCAGCTACTTAAAAAAATAATACAAAGAGGAATATCCCAATATAAATATTCAAAGCCTGAGAGAGTAATTTACTTAAAAAGCATTTTTTAAATTTTTAATTTTTTTTTTAAATTTAGAAGCGAAGTCTTGCTCTGTTTCTTGGGCTAAAGTACAGTCGCACTATACTAGTTCTCTGCAGTCTTGAACTTCTGGGCTCAAGCAATCCTTGTGCCTCAGCCTTCCAAGTAGCTAGTACTACAGGTATGCACCACTACAGCAGGCTATTTTTACTTTTTTGTAGAGACAGAGTCTTGCTATTTGCTCATTCTGGTATTGAACTCTGAGACTCAAGTGATCCTTCTGTCTAACTTCCCAAAGTGTTGGGATTTACAGGCGTGAGCCACCATGCCCAGGCCATATTTATTTATTATTTATTTGTTGCTCTGCTTCTTGCCAATAATTGGTCATGTTATTAACATCTTACCATTCTTCCTTCTCTCCCTGGTTGTTCAATCACATTTAAATAATCCCTTGGTATTTTCAGACATTTGTAGTTTCTGGGGTTTAGTTATCTCTTCCATTTTTCTTGGTGTTTGTACAGGTATACATACTTAGAAAATACATACTTAGAAAATTCCTTTGGACTTCAAAATAGGTTGAATTATTCAAAGCATATATTGGCAAGACTCTTAAAATTGTGATAATCATATGGGGAACAATTATGTGTGTGCATAATCTAAGGGGAATTTCAAATAGAACTGAAACATTTATTTTGAATTAATACTTAACTTTCCACATACATACAAGGGCCCAAGACTTTTTCCTTATCAAAGCATAACTTTATTATTTATAAGTAATAAGTATTTTCTCAGTGAAAAGATGCTCGGTGAAAGAGCAATCTACATACGTATCTAGAGGCATGTAAGAATCACCTGTGGAGCTTTTAAAAAAATATATGCCCAGGCCCAGACTTCAGCCGAATTAAATCTGAATTTTGGGGTAATGGGGCCTAAGTATTTAAACAATAGTTAGAGTGGAATTGCATTTAATTATCTCTGAATTTTCTGGAGCTCTTTGAGGAAAAAGTTGGGACACTTCATTACTTCATATATATTTTTTTTCCTTGAGCTTTTCTTCTCTGCTTTTTAAGTACTCTTTTCTCAGTTTTAGAGGTAGAAATTGGTGAAAATTGAAAACAGTGCCGATCATTTGATTCAAAGGATGCTGGTAAAATGAGATAAAAACTTTGTGCTGAAGTGAGTAGAAACTACTAACTTTAAAGAAACTGAACAATCCAGAAGCATGAAGTTATGTACCAGTTTAAAATAAACTTAAAATTTCATTAAAAGGCACTTATCTGTGATGCTTCAAATGTAGAAATGTGGTCCACAGATTCCTCAGACCGTGTCGAAGAAAAATCTTCTCTTTTACAGCTTATTAAGTTTTGGTTGTGATTAATTTATATTCTTCCCAATGTCTAACAGAAGTGCAGTAATTCATACAGGATTTAGAAAAACTTTCTGCAGTGTACTCTTATTTATCTTTTGCTAGGAAGAGTAAATATACAAATCCCAGATAGCCTACAAATATAACTCTGAAATTGTTATTTTTGAAAAATTAATCTTTTTCTAGAGTACTTAAACCATTCTCCAGATGATCATTATTCTAATTTTTACATTTTAATTGGTGTGTTGTTATGTTGAGCCTACACATCTCTATATGTAAAATGCAGATAATACCTTTTTGAAAGGTATCTTTTGAGGATCACAATTTCATGAGGTAGCATTGTGTGAAATTACCCTACAATGTTCTTGATTCATCTAAATAGCATTAAACCTTCTTATTTGGTTACACAGACTTTCAAATAATCCTGATAGCTATTTACTTGTTCTCCATTCTACATCAGTAGGCTAAGTAAATATCAATGGACTATAATTTAAATTTTGTTTTTATGGTTTATAAAATATCTTTTTTAAGGACTAGGTTTGGGGTTTGCAAAGTAGCAATCTGACAAGCAAATCTTACACTCATTACAGTTTGTGATAAGCTCAAAGGATCAATTTTAGATTTTAAAAAACCCTTGTAAGAGGAGCATCTCAAGTTGGAGGTGTTAAGTGAGTGCAGATTCTAAAGCCTCCCCAGTTTATTGGCGAGAGATATGTTCCAGTGGTGGTGATACTATGCCTGCCAAGGGTGAGGTCCTGCCAGATTGGTAAAGTTCCCCAGTGGGTGCTGCTGTGGTTTCAGTGATGGTTTCCCCTCTACAGTTTTGTTGAGACTTAATCTCCAGTGCAACAGTACTGAGAATTGTGGTCTTTGGGAGGAGATTGAGTCTTAAGGGCTCTACTCTCATGATTAGGATTGGCACGCTTTTTTTTTTCCTTTTGATACGGAGTTTCACTCTTGTTGCCCAGGCTAGAGTGCAATGACGTGATCTTGGCTCACTGCAACCTCTGCCTCCTGAGTTCAAGTGATTCTCTTACCTCAGCCTCCTGAGTAGCTGGATTATAGGCATGTGCCACCATGCCCGACTAATTTTGTATTTTTAGTAGAGATGGGGTTTCTCCATGTTGGTCAGGCTGGTCTCAAACTCCCGACCTCAGGTGATCTGCCTGCCTCATCCTCCCAAAGTGCTGGGATTACATGCGTGAGCCACCGTGCCCGACCAGATTGGCACTCTTATAAAAAAAAGGGTTTGAGGTTGAAGGCAGCATTCTCTTGCACTTCTGCCTTATGCCATATGAAGACACAGCAAGAAAGCCCCCACCAGACACCAAATGCTGGGCCTTGATCTTAGACTTCTTAGCTTTCACAATTGTGAGAAATAAATGTCTATTATTTATAAATTACCTAGTTTGTGGTATTTTGTTATAGTAGCACAAACAGACTAAGACAGGTGCCAACCCCAATTACACCATCATGGCATTAAGCTTGATTACTTTATTTGATTGCAAACATTGCCTTTATTCAAGCTCTATCACCTGATTCTGATATCTGTGTTTTGAGTTTAATTTCTTGCTGTGTCACCAGAAGCATCTTGCTGTGCTACCTTTGATAGACATAATAATGACCCTTCAATGATGGCCACACCCTAATCCCTGATACCTGTGAATGGGTTACCTTACATGGCAAAGGGCAATTAAGATTGCTAATTGATTGACTTTAAAATAAGCATATTATTATGAATTGTGTTGGCCCAATATAATCACAAGGGTTCTTAAAAGTAGAAGAGAGAAGCAGAAGAGGAGGTCAGCGTAATAAGATATGAGAAGAACCACTGTTGCTGGCTTAAGATGGAGGAAGAAGGCCTTGAAGCAAGGAATATAAGGTGGCTACTAGAAGTTGGAAAGGGCAAGGAAACAGATTCTTTTTTAGAAAAAGGAATACAGGCTGGGGGCGGTGGCTCACGACTGTAATCCCAGCACTTTGAGAGGCTGAGGTGGGTGGATCAGAAGGTCAGGAGATCGAGACCGTACTGGCCAAGATGGTGAAACCCCGTATCTACTAAAAATACAACAATTAGCTGGGCATGGTAAAGTTCCATGGTGGTGTGTGCCTGTAATCCCAGCTACTCAGGGGACTGAGGCAGGAGAATCACTTGAACCAGGGAGTCGGAGGTTGCAGTGAGCCAAGATGGTGCCACTGCACTCCAGCCTGACAACAGAGCTAGACTCCGTCTCAAAAAAAAAAAAAAGAAAAAGAAAAGGAAAAAGGAATGCAGACCTGCCAAACCCCGGATTTTAGCCCAATGAGACCCATTGCAGACTTCTGAACTACAAAACTGTAAGATAAGTTTGTGTGTTTTAAGCTACTAAGTTTGTGGTAATTTGTTAAAGCAACCATAGAAAACTGAAAACTGCTCATAAATTGGGCATAAAATAATTTATGCTGGTAAATTATGTATTAATGAATTGGAATCATATTTTTAGTTTCTTTGCAATCTTGTACTAAGGAACAGTCTTTGGGCAATTATTGTCTCTGTTATCAGGCTTAGGATGGACTCTGCACAAAAGGCCTGGCCATAGTTTATCACACACGGTGTCTTACTCATTTTTATATCCCCATCACTTAGTACAATGACTGCCGCAGAGTAGAAGCACAGTAACAGTTTGGGGGATAAATGAATACATTTGTAGTGATTATATCTAGACCCAGGGATTGCTACTGGTTATGTATTACCAATTTATGTTCATCATCTTTCATGTGATAAAAGTGGAGTGCTTGACTAAAGAACTAGGTTTGGATATTTAATGTCCATTGGCCTCACCTGGAGGGTTTGGTGAACCAGATTGCTGGGCTTCACTCTCAGAATTTATGATTCATAGGTTTGGGTTGAGCCTGGAAATTTGCATTTCTAACAAGTTCCCGGGTTAGGGTGATGTTGCTATTCTGGGGACCACACTTTGGGGCATTTTACGCCTCTGTCCTTCTCAGATGTCTTCTCAGGGGACAAACTAGCTCTGCATGTTCTCCAAGAACTATCTGCTTTTCTTTTTGTAGCCACTCACTGCATCCTTAGGGGTTATACTCTACAGGCCTGACTAACATATTTAGTAGTTTTCCTAAGCTTTGTTCTTCCAATCCCCAGCCTTGTTGCCTCAGAAAATGATGGTTCACTTAGTTCCTCTCATTTTAAGAGTAATACAGGATAATAAAATCAAACATTAAAAAAATCTAAAAAATGAAATGGAGAAGTTTAAAAGATGACAAATTCTTTTCAATTCTTCTATTATTAACAAGAACTTGTAATTTCTCCATTCTGAGGTGGTTACTCTCTTGGGAATTACCCTCAACACATACTGCTCCCATAAAAATACTTTCAACATACATATATTACTGTACTTACCATACTATTTTATAATTTTTGTTTATCTTGTCCACTAGATCGAGTTCATCTTCTGTCTTTGTCTCTTACTTACAGTAGTACCTACCAGTCTATGTGTGATGGATAATGTTGTAGAATGAAGGAACAAATAAATAACCAAATGGACTCTAGTTTTTTACTTTTATTTCTAAGAGACAGGCTCATCAGCTTTTCCAACCCCTTCTAAACCTGGAGAGGCAGAGTGATCAGTGCTTATTTGCTTCAAAGGGATAAATTGAAGCTCTGAAGATTTCATTCTAGGTGACACTCATTCAACTAAATCACCCATCATGCCCTCCAAACTCACCAAATGAATACATTTGAAAATTTCTTTTTTTTTTTGAGATGGAGTCTCGCTTTGTCACCCAGGCTGGAGTGCAGTGGTCGGATCTCGGCTCACTGCAAGCTCTGCCTCCCGGGTTTACACCATTCTCCTGCCTCGGCCTCCCGAGTAGCTGGGGACTACAGGCGCCCGCCACCACGCCCGGCTAAGTTTTTGTATTTTTAGTAGAGACAGGGTTTCACTGTGTTTAGCTAGGATGGTCTCGATCTCCTGACCTCATGATCAGCCCGCCTCGGCCTCCCAAAGTGCTGGGATTACAGGCATGAGCCACCACGCCCGGCCAAAAATTTCTTAAAACGGTATCTCCATGGCAGGGCACGGTGGCTCACGCCTGTGGCGGGCCTGGTAGTACCAGCTACTCAGGAGGCTGAGGCAGGAGAATGGCGTGAACCTGGGAGGCGGAGCTTGCAGTGAGCCGAGAACGTGCCACTGCACTCCAGCCTGGGCAACAGCGTGAGACTCCGTCTCAAAAAAAAAAAAAAAAAAAAAAAAAAACCAGAAAAAAGAAGTCTCCGTTTTTGCTTATGTGATTGACCTCTTATTTGGCTATGTTCTTGTCAGTCACTTGTACAATTACAACTTTTTTTTTCTCTCTCTCTCTGGAAACTTACAGGGTCTTCTATTCATTGACATTGTTTGAAATTTTCTGGTAATTAACTGTGGTGTGGTTCTTATGTATTGTGTTTGGCACTTATATGCCCCTTTCAATTTGAAATGTTGATGTTTTTAAAAATTATGTAGTTTTTTTTTTTTTTTTTTAAATGAAAAAGACAGTAAATGCACATGGTAAAAAAAACAATCAACCAATACGCAAAGATATATAATGAAAGGAAATCTCTCTTACAACAGTCTTCTCCCCGGAGACAATAGACTCTCTCCTTATATTCTCCTTGATGCTAATTATTAAAAGGAGCTCTTTGGAAGTTGTTGAGAATACCCTGTCTCATTATATGATCATGGTAGTATACATAGATATTTTTAAAACAATGCTGGATTTTGTTGCTGGTTTAATACTGTCTCTCTGCTTATTTAATTTTGGCACTGTATTGCATATTATTTAAAGTAACTTAACCAAACTGCTAGGAGAGTAGTACTGCTACTAGAGCATTAACTTGATGTCAATACTTTCTTTGATGTCCTTTCATTTCTGTTTGATAGTCTGTCATTTATTCTGTGCTACTTCTGTGAATAAAGTATTCATATGATACTTGCATGAGAAACAATAATAGCTTAATCATTATTGGCTAATGAATAACTGATGAGCTCAATGCAAGAGGAATATACTTAGGAATATTCAACAGATGTTTATTGAATGCCTACTGGGCTGAAGCAAGATCAGTTATACTACTAATTTTTTGTTTTCTTTTGGCATGCCTTCTGCTCTTATGTGTTAATGCTGGGACTGTTTCATCATTTTCACATTGTTGAAAAGTGATAGTCTTATTTGACTTCTCTATTGTTCAAGTCTTTTTTGCAAAAATAACACAAAGCCATTTCTTTTAAAATGTGTATTTTAAAAAATATAATACTATAAACAGTCTCTGGAGATAGTAAGGTGGTTGATGGTGTGTGAATGTGTGAGTATGTAGCATGTTAGGAAAATATCTATAAAAACTAAAGTATGCTTTTGCGAAGAAAAAAATCTTAACATATAAAATATACTGGAGACTTACCCATTTATGCAGATTGTCAAATTTTAAGTGATTGAGGATAATCAATTTTGTCTCTTAAACTGAAAAGCCTATGCTGATTTGGTAGACATTTGAGGGAAATAATGATTTTCCTTCATTAACAAATTTCTTCTAGTGGACCATATTATTTTCCTTAAGAGGAAGGATTGCTTGTTATTTGTTTCTTCTATAGAACCATAGTTATTCTATGAAGGTTCTTTCTTACTGCTAAATTTCCTTTTGGTAGGATTCGTTAAACAGTTTTGAAGCCATGCTACAGTAACTTTATTTTCTATTAATTAAATATTAAATTCCAGATTGAGATTTGAGCCATTGGAAATAAAGCATATGACTAATGGCATTCTCACCAATAATATCTAGAAATCACATACACTGTTTTAATATATTATCAAGAATTTTAAGAATGACTCTATAGTATTAACATTGGCTTCATGTAACTTTTCTTTTGCTAGATGATGGACCTAGCCAAAGTGAATCTGCTGCTGAGACTGCCATGACACTACCAAGTGAATCCAGAGTCAATATACATGCCATCATTACATTAAAAATATTAGACTATAGGTATGTAATTTATTATTATTATTATTATTATTGTAGAGATAGGGTCTCACTGTGTTGCCCAGGCTGGTCTTGAGCTTCTTGGGCTCAAGCCATTCTCCTGTTTTAGCCTCCCAAAGTACTAGGATTATAGGCTTGAGCTACCATGGTTGGCCTAATTTAGTTTTTTTTTAAACACTACCAAACACATAGGAAAGTTTTCAGAAAGAAATCCTTCAGAAAAAAGGACAATTGATGAGGAAAAATTCATCAGAGTACTTGACTTAGAATAATAGTAATTGCAAAAAACCATGATGAAATAGAAGTATAGTAAAAATAAAAGTATAGTAAAAATAGAAGGATATTAAAAGTATAAATGACCTTCAGTGGCCATTCCTTCTGCAGTTTGTGTTTTACTATGCTTGAGAGAGAGATGGTTTGTTAATAGTGATATTTTTATAATGGGAACATTATTATAAAAAAAAAAGAATGACCATATTGGTGATAAAATTCTCTGACTCAGTAACCAGCATCCAGAGAGAATTTCATATTGTTGGGTGTCTATGTTAGTAAGTAAGAAACTAGTATCATTTGGTTAATGAAAACCTTGATCAGCAGGCAAAGCTTGAGAGGTTGTTCCCTGCTAATTTATCTGAACACAAGTCAAATAATGTATCATAGTAATAATGTGCTATGGTAGCAAATACTCCAAAACTGAAAAAAGTACAAGTTAGTATATAAATTGAGACAAAGCAAAAAAATTTTAAATATTTTTTATGGAAGTATATTAAATTGGGAAAAGAAGATACCTATGCAGAAATTGAAGGTAGTTGTCAGGTATCCTTTCAGTACTGTCTAAGGCAACAACAACAAAAACATAAGCAATACTGTCAAAATTTTTGTAGCAATTGGTTCATTTATGGGTATTGTAGTGAAAATACAAAAGAATATAGACTAAAGTCAGATAGGTGACTAGATTTATTCAAGAATCTACACAGCCAACATCAGTGTGTGGTCTTTTATCCTTAATGTATCAGTAGGAACTATCTTCTTAGCAGTCAGGATACAGTCTCCATTTCACATTTGTTGTGTTTCATTTATATTGTTCTCACCTCTTGCCTGACACTCTTAGAAATCACTACTCTAAGCTAAATTTCTTTTGCCACGCTAACACAGGTAGCACTCTTCTGTACTTGTGTTTGACTCCTTCTTACAGAGCATGGCAACCTAGCCTTTTTTTTTTTTTTTTTTTTTTTTTTTTTTTTTGAGGCAGGGTCTTGCTCTGTTGCCCAAACTGGAGTACAGTGGCGTTATCTCGGCTCACTGTAACCTCCACCTCCTGGCTCAAGTGATCCCCCCACCTCAGCCTCCCAAGTAGCTGCAACTGCTGCACGCTATCATGCCCAGCTAATTTTTAAATTTTTTATAGAGATAGGGCCTCTCTATGTTACCCAGGCTGTTCTTGAACTCCTGAGCTCAAGTGATCCTCCTGCCTCAGCTTCTCAAAGTGCTGGGATTACAGGCATGAGCCACCATGCCTGGCCAACTTAGCATATCTTATCTTCCAAATAATACACCCATTTATTCAGTAGGTATTTTTGGAGTCTACTAAGTATCAAATGCTGTGCTAGGTATCATAAATAAACTGATTGATGAGTATTGGTCCAATTTTATTTGGGATAACCATTTCTACTTCTTAAAGGCACAGATATCACAAAAGCATAATCTTAGATTGCTTTGATTCTAAATGTATTGGAATTTGTTTTTCTTAAAGACTTGAAAGGAGTATCCTGTTTAAAATATAAATTCTCAATCTCAAGGCATAAATGCTTTCAACTAAAATTTTTAAATAGCATGAATCTTTTAAGTCTGACTAGCATGAATCAGTTCCCCATGAACTTGAGCATTTGTGATTGAAGAGATGAAAATGCTGCATCTACACAGAAGAAAATGGGATTCTAAAGCAGAAGTAGAAGGCATAATAACTGTGAAATGTAGGCTATCTTTTCACATATTTGTATTACAATGCGTTTCTTATACAATTCTTCCATATTATATATTATATGTAATGTTTTTTCTGTTCATACAGTCATTCATTTGGCATTCCGTTGAAGTTTCTTGTAGGTGGATGACATTGTGTTAAGCACTAATAATTTTTTTTTTTTTTTTTTTTTTTTTTTTTGAGATGGAGTCTCGCTCTGTCGCCCAGGCTGGAGTGCAGTGGCGCAATCTCGGCTCACTGCAAGTTCCGCCTCCCGGGTTTACGCCATTCTCCTGCCTCAGCCTCCCGAGTAGCTGGGACTACAGGCACCTGCCACAGTGCCCGGCTAATTTTTTGTATTTTTTAGTAGAGATGGGGTTTCACCGTGGTCTTGATCTCCTGACCTTGTGATCCGCCCGCCTCAGCCTTCCAAAGTGCTGGGATTACAGGCGTGAGCCACCATGTCCGGCCAAGCACTAATAATTTTAAAAGAAGAATGTAAGGATAATGGCTAATTATAACATTAAAAAAAAAAAACAGTTAAATCTGCAAATGTTAGAGTTCTATATAGTAGTCCCGCTTATCCACAGTTTCACTTTCTGCAATTTAGGTTACTTGTGATCAGCTGCAGTCTGAAAATATTAAATGGAAAATTCCAGATGTAAACAATTTATAAGTTTTGTTTTTTTTTTTTTTTTTTTTTTTTTTTTTTTTTTTTTTTGAGACGGAGTCTTGCTCTGTCGCCCGAGCTGGAGTGCAGTGGCCAGATCTCAGCTCACTGCAAGCTCCGCCTCCCGGGTTTACGCCATTCTCCTGCCTCAGCCTCCGGAGTAGCTGGGACTACAGGCGCCCGCCACCTCGCCCGGCTAGTTTTTTTTTGTATTTTTAGTAGAGACGGGGTTTCACCGTGTTAGCCAGGATGGTCTCGATCTCCTGACCTCGTGATCCGCCCGTCTCGGCCTCCCAAAGTGTTGGGATTACAGGCTTGAGCCACCGCGCCCCGCACAATTTATAAGTTTTAAATTGCGCACATTCTGAGTAACATCATGGAATTTTATGCCATCCCTCTCTGACTTGCCCAGGACATGAATCATCCCTTTGTCAGCATATCCATGCTGTATATGCTACCCATCCTTAGTCACTTAGTAGTCAGTCATCTTGTTATCAGATTGAAAAAATATGGTGTATACTATATAAGATTTGGTCCTCTCAGAAGATTCTGGCATCCCTCGGGGGTCTGGATAAAGGGGAACTACTGTATTTTCACTTAAGATTAAATTTGTATTTTATTGAAAATGTTACTGAAAATTTTAATAAAAAGGAAATTTATTTATATTTACATTTGAAAACGTGGCATAAATAACAATAAATAGTCCTTCAGATTCTAATGTCACAGAACTGAGATACAGGGGAGGTAAGTTACAAAGCTCATTAATGGTAGAAATAGGAATAGTTTAATCTCAGTCCTCTGCTCTGTCTACCTTGTCACATACTAAAGGAGAGAGAAATTGGTTTAGGTTACTAAACTGAAACTAATTTTAAACTAATTAGACTAATTTTATTTTAGTATAATGTTGAACTTTTAAAAATAATTATTATCATGCAGAAATTATATACCCAAACAAATTTGACAGAAAACTCCTTTTATAGATTTTTAAGATTGGGCAACAACTAGGTTTTAAAATGATAGATTTAATTCTACTCAGAGGTAAAGGAATGGGCTCCATTTACTATATGACTTGTAGATATCTTAGACTCCGAAGATAAATGTCTATTTTTATTCACACTGAGTATATGAATGCCCAGAAAATGTGGCACAATATGTTCTAACACAATATGTTGTCTGAATTCTTAACAGTGAACCTTTTATGGCTTGGTAGATTATATGGCATTTATTACAAAATTTTATAATCAATGGCTTTGAAAAATTTCATAAAATCTTTAAATACCTTTAAAAATGAAGAGTAATAATCCTATCTTTTTGGACTGCTAAGAATGGTTTGTTTTTTAAAACCATTTTTCATTTAGTGATAAACAAGCAACTTTGATTCCTGATGAGGTGTTTAATGCAGTAAAAAGCAACATCATCACTTCTGTTAACTTCAGTAAGAATCAACTATGTGAAATTCCAAAAAGGTAAGAACTATTTATGATGTCATGTCTATAGGTTGTGATCCATTCTGTTGTTTTTCCATCTTGGTTGCAATCAAAATTATTTTTATTGGTTTTTAAATTTAAAACTATATGTAAAAATTTTTACATTATTAATATTAGAGGGATTTAGCAAAATGTCATTAAATATTTACTGACACAATTTCATCATTTGTTCTGAGAGGTATAGAGATTTTACAATGTTTTGTTTCTTTTTCTTTTATATTTAAACTTGGAAAATGGGTATAAGAATTATTAAAAACATTGTTATTTTTCCCATATAATGAAATATAAGGTGTATATATATATATATACACACACCCATACAATGACATGAAGTATTAGGGAAAAGTATTAAGAGACTGTCTAACATCAGGTCCATATGGATTAATAGGAATTTCCATCTGGGGCTTTATGTTAATAAAGCCTAGAATTTTTCCACTGATAAGAAAAGCAAAATTAACTGAAACCTGTTAATATTTTTCTCCTAGAAAAGGATTCTTCACATGCAGTCATTTGCTTTATACGTTGTACTGTTTAATACATTTTTTGTTGTTAATTATAGCAAAATCTTTAGATTATGAGAAACAATTAATTTAGTATATTGTTGAACTTTAAAAAACATTTGTTATCCAGCAGTAAACTATATACCCAAAGAAAGCTGACAGATAATCTAGCAGTTAAAACAACCCAGTGTGAGATAGGATAGGGTACTGATAAGGAACTTGAGCTATAGAGTCAATTGCTTATACCATATGCCAGAGTTGCTGTGTCGTTTTTGGACAGGTTAACTAGCTGTTCTTAGTTTTCTTACCTGTGAAATAGGGATAATAATAGTGCCTATTTATAAGAATTAAACTAAATGACATAATCCACACAAAGCATTCAGCTAGAGCCTAATGCTTTTATGCACGTAAATACTTAAAAGGAAAAAAAAGGTGATGTCGTGGAGGAGAGTGATGTGATGAATTGAGGAAGTTGAATGACTTTCATCTGACTATCATAATTTTTTTAGATGTTTAAAACTTTTAAAAAGTGAGACAAACTATAATTTGCTTTCTGTTTCACAGAGCATAGTTTAGGGAATGTAGATCTTAAAAGATGACAAATTTAAGATAGTCCATGGCAGAAGGGATCTCTAGTCTGTCTTCTGGTTCTCTCTTGTTTTAAAGGACTGAGAGGATATTTGATAGAATCGAGCATTTAGATTTGCTCTCAGATAGGACAGGTTTGCTTTTGGAGGGGATCCAGTTAATTGGGAATAAAGATAGACTTAAGAGACATTAGTTATTATTTACTGCCTCATTTTATCTATCTGACTCTTCTTTTGCAAAACAATGTCATTCTGTTGACACAGCTATTGTATCACATTTTGAGCAACTTAGAATGTCAAGAAAATAATCAAGACATGCCTTATTACGGGGACATGTTGCTTTAAAAAAGCCATGCTTTTCTCTAGAAAGTTCCCAAATCACTTACCCTTTTAAAAAAAATTTTAATTAACAATTCAGCCGGGCGCGGTGGCTCAAGCCTGTAATCCCAGCACTTTGGGAGGCCGAGACGGGCGGATCACGAGGTCAGGAGATCGAGACCATCCTGGCTAACACGGTGAAACCCCGTCTCTACTAAAAAATACCAAAAAACTAGCCGGGCGAGGTGGCGGCGCCTGTAGTCCCAGCTACTCTGGAGGCTGAGGCAGGAGAATGGCGGGAACCCGGGAGGCGGAGCTTGCAGTGAGCTGAGATCCGGCCACTGCACTCCAGCCTGGGCGGCAGAGCCAGACTCCGTCTCAAAAAAACAAAAAAAAACAAAAAAAAACAAAAAAAAAAACAATTCATACTTTTCACCAAAGATTATAAAAATAATACATATTCATAAAATTTTGGGATAAAGGAATATATCAGTTGTAGTTTCATCACTGATTTACTCTGTTAACTTTGTGGCATACTGCATATTTTATTTCAAGCTATTCTCCATTTGGAGTTACACATGCAATTTGTATCTTTTTTTTTTTTTTTTTTTGAGACAGGATCTCACTGACCTGACTGGAGTTCACTGGCACAATCACGGCTCAGTGCAGCCTTAACCTCTCAGGCTAAAGTGATCCTCCCACCTCAGCCTCCCTAGTGGCTGGGACTACAGGCATATGCCACCACACCCTGCTAATTTTTGTAGAGACCAGGTTTTGCCATGTTGCCCAGGCTAGTCTCAAACTCTTGAGCTCAACTGATCCATTTGCCTTGGCCTCCCAAAGTGCTGGGATTACAGGTGTGAGCCACCGTGCTTGGCCATAATTTGTATCTTAACTGGTTTATTTATCATAAGTATTTTTCTGTTTATAAACAATACTTTAAAAATATAAATTAACTATATACTATAAGGTTGATTATGACAATAAAGGAAACGTATTGTTTTTCTAGGCCAGATTTCCAGAAAAATTATTAAGTCAGAGTTTGACTCTTGATATATCAAAAAAAGTTTTATCAGTTACACATTGAAACTCACTTTCTTTCACTACATCTTTTTCAGCACAGCATTTTATATCCTTTTTTTTTTCTTTGCTAATGTGATATAGACTAAGTTGTACAACTTTCATTTGGTTTTCTTTTCTTTTGTTTTTGAGACAGAGTTTTGCTCTTGTTGCCCAGGCTGGAGTATAGTAGTGTGATCTCAGCTCACTATAACCTCCGCCTCCCAGGCTCAAGCAATTCTCTTGCCTCAACCTCCCGAGTAGCTGGGATTACAGGTGCCTGCCACCATGCCTGGCTAATTTTTTGTGTTTTTAGTAGAGGTGGAGTTTCACCATGTTGGCCAGGCTGGTCTTGAACTCCTGACCTCAAGTAATCCACCTGCCTCAGCCTCCTAAAGTGCTGAGATTACAGGTGTGAGCCACCACACCCAGCCAACTTTCATTTGTTATTAAATCATATTAATAACAGGATTAAAACTATAAACCTTGATTAGGCTTACTTAGAAATGTTTAATTCTTCCTCTAAGTTTTAAACTAAAGCTCCTTAGTGGTGATACACCACTTTTGTAGTAGAAAACTACTGTGTTACAGATGTCTGTCTAACAGTTTGTCTTATTGATTCAAGTTATTAACAGAATAAAGTATACAAATTTTCTAGATTTGATTTTTCTCCTTCATGCCAAGTTGGTTTAAATGCAAAATAAATAGTTTTTTAAGCGACTTTAATGTACATCTAAAGCCAAATAGAAACTTTTGGTCAGATAAAAGTGAGCCTTTTTAAAAAAATTATTTTTATTAGTTACATATCCAAACTCATTAATGTTCCTGTGAAAAAGTAAAAGGTACAAAAAGTCATAATTAGCAGAAGTTAAATATAGGAATTTCCTCCTTTGATCTGCTTACAGTTTTGAAGTTCTGACAGTGAATTCAAGTGCTAACATTTAAAAATTATTTTTGTTTCAGGATGGTAGAACTGAAGGAAATGGTTTCTGATGTCAATCTCAGTTTTAATAAACTTTCCTTTATATCCTTGGAGTTATGTATGCTTCAAAAATTGACTTTTTTAGATCTCAGGTATTTATTGATACTATTGCTTGACTTTTTAAAAAGTTATAACTTGTCTTTGAGTTTTGCCTAACTTATTCCTTTTGCCTCATATTTTCCTAGGTATATATGAAAACTGGCCTTTATTTATTAACAGTAGTTTAGGAGAATCCTAAAATAGTGTTTAGGAAACCCAAGAAAGAATTTAGGAAGAATACTGTAATCAGACATTTATCATTTGTAAGCAATTTACAAGTTATGTGATAAGACAAAATTACTGAAAATATTAACCCATTCTAAGCAAAATTACAAATAACACATGGAAAGTATTTTCTTCACATTGTTTCTTTTCTGAAAGTAAATAGCATAAAACCAGCTGAGTGGGTTATTTAACACAACTTAATGCAGACAATACCTGGAGAAAAGTACAGAGAATATAGATATAGAAAAAGAATATAGATTATACTGTAGAAAGTATGACTTTTACATATTAGGCTTGACTTCTGAACAAAGAAATAGGTTAGCGAAAAGTTTTTATTTGTAATAGGTAGTCATCTAGTTGGGAATAATTTTCTCACAGGTATTTTCATTATTAGTAGTTATATTGGCTCTAAAATCCTTTTACCTTTTTGTTAACTTTTCTTCTAACATTGCTCCCGGATCATTCCAACAGTAAATAAGATTTTGTTTATTGTCATGTTTCATTGTAAGAGCTAAAAAAAAAAAAAAAATAGTCATTGTGTAGATTTAAATTCTAAACTTAGGAATAGATTTGCCTTATACCTATGGAGAAGAAAACTCCAAATCTCTTAATAGAACTCTTTAACTTCCTGGTTCATTTTTAAAATAATTTTAAAATTCCTCTTAGAGTAGAATTTCATGTCTGTATCATATGTATTAATACCAATGGAATATTTATTTTATGTGGTATTATAGATGTGGGGGAAATATTAAAGACCCCACTTTGAAGGAGTTAGTTTACAATGTTTACCACGTAATCACTATTAAACCTATAAAGAATTCATTGCATTATCAATTGGTTGCATATTGATGTGATTAGGATTTGGCATACTAACCAAATAACTGCGGTAGGTGACTGATTCAGAATTCTCAGAACTCAGCCTTAATAAAGTCAGATCAAGGACTGACAAACTGATCTACATATTTTTTTTCCTGCTCAACATTTTAATTATAAATTAAATTTGTAAAATTTTTCAAACTTTGTGAATCATCTGTTTTGATTTCCAATTTAGGAACAATTTTTTAAATTCTTTGCCCGAAGAAATGGAATCACTGGTAAGACTACAAACGATCAATCTTTCCTTTAATAGGTAAGAGACAGAACAGACAATTCCAATTGTTATTCTGTGGAAATATGTAGATCTTTCTCATTGGAGAAAACAACTAAAAGCCAAATAAACAAAAAAGGCCCCTTCTACTTTATTTCAATATCCAGATTTTATTTTCACTTAGTTCTTCTTAGAGGTAAAAATATTATTTTCTTAGAATTCTCATAGTTGATGTCTAACATATTTTTTGTTTCTTTTTACTGTTTTGAGAAACCTGTAGCCTAGAAAGATAAATATTCAAATAAATAATTACAGTTGCTCTAATGGAAGCATAGTGCAGGGGAAAATGTCTTCTGAGATTACTTCTAAGTAGAGGAGATAGCATTGAAACCGAGGTTTGAAAAGTAGACATTTGCCAGCCATTCAGGTAGAGAGCATTCTAGTTAAAGCAAATAGCGTATGCCAAGGCACAAAGATGTGAGAACATATGGGATGTTTGGGAAACTTCAAGAAGTTCAGTGTGCTTTGGACAATCAAGCAAGCAGGTAGAGGAGTAGAAGGAACAGATAAAGTTTGGCAAGTAAGCAGTAGCCAGACCTTGAGCTTTTTATGCTCAACAAAACTTAGATTTTATTCTGCAAACACTATCAAGATACTGCAGATAATTAAGAGTAACATATTTATTGAGAAGAGCTGATTCTGCTGGTGCTGTACTAAGTACTTTACATGTAATAGCTCATGCTTACAAGAACCCTACATGGTGGGTTCTGTTACTGTGTTCATTTAAAAATCAAGGATTAGAAGCTAAGTAACTCATCTAAAGTATGCATAAATAGTTAATTATACAGCTGAGATTTGAGTCCAGGTGGTTTGGCTCCAGAAGTTGGGCTCTTAACAACTATGTCACATTGTTTCTTATGATGAAAATGGATTCTAAAGACAATTTAATTAAAATATGAATAACTGGCCAGGTGCAATGACTGACACCTGTAATCCCAGCACGTTGGAAGGCCAAGGTGGGCGGATCACCTGAGGTCAGGAGTTTGAGACTGGCCTGGCCGACATGGTGAAACTCCATCTCTACTAAAAATACAAAAATTAGCCAGACGTGGTGGTGGCCTGTAAAACTTAGCTACTCGGGAGGCTGAGGCAGGAGAATCGCTTGAACCCCAGGAGGTGGAGGTTGCAGTGATCTCAGATTGCGTCACTGCACTCCAGCCTGGGCGACAGAGCAAGACTGTCTCAAAAAATAAATAAATAAAATTTAAAAAATAAAATATTAACAGCTAATATTTAATGTAACCCAGATAATGTCCTAAGGTCTTCAAATATATTCATTTAATCCTTATAACAAGTGTATATGTTTAGTACTATTATTATTCCTCATTTATAGATGAGGAAGCTAATGCATAGTGATGTTAAAATATTGCTTATTTAAATTTTTCTTCTGTCTGCTCCATTACTTGTGCTTTCTAGTATATAGATTGCACCATTATTGTCATTGTTTTAAAATATGTGCACTTCTCAGATCTCTCCTAAGTTTTACTTGTGAATTGAGCTATCAGTTTTATATTGTGTTGTCAATTGAGCTAACAGTTGCCTTGCAAGTGATATCTTTGGGGAAGTACCAAAAGCTAGCCTAAATTTCTGTGAACAAGATAATTATCTTGTTCATGGGTTACAGGGAGGGAAGAGAAGAGCCTACTAAGGGGTCATTTGGTCCATCTGTACTCTTGGCTATTGCTTCTCTAGTCTCACTGGAACTTCAGCACTGCCTTGAGTTTACACTTCACTGTTGCTTTTTTTCATCAAGGCAGCAAAGGAAGGGGACAGTATGCGGAAGTGAAAAGGCCAAAGCTCTCCTTTCTGGCCCATTCTTGTATTTTCTAGTCAAGGCTGCAGTTTACCTTATGCTAAAACTGTGCTAGCCTTTCTCCCCTGCAGGGTCCTGAGCCATTTTTGTGTTAATTGCAAGTATAGATTTGAGAGCTGTTAGCCTTCCCATATCTTGTGGCATTTTCAGGGTTGCTTGGACAAGAAAGCCAGCAGTCTATGCTAATTTGCTGTCTTTTTAAGAACCCAAAGTGTACTCATTTTGGAAGCTTCAGTCAAAGCAAAATATAAATCTCGAATTTTACGTAATATATTGGGAGTGATTATGTTTCATAAGAAGTAAAAGTGAAAGGAAGAATACCTACATGGATACATTTAGAGAAGATTTCCTCTTCTCTTGAATGTGAACAGAGAAACATGGGAAAATTTACTCTGAACTTTTGCTGATTTTGTACAATAAATAGTAAGTGTTACAAGTTTGTCTGCTTAACATGTATTTCAAGATTTTCAAAATTAGCCCTTTCTCTTTATTTTTTGTAAAATTCAAATAAAGGACTTAATGCCAATTATAGAATAACATAAACTAAAGAAAAAACTCATGTCAAATTTAAGATAATCTGTTTTAAGGAATGTTTTGATGTCTCATTCCAGTATATTTAGGTGTTCTGTTCATGTATTAATAGGTTTAAAATGCTACCTGAAGTTCTATATCGTATCTTCACACTTGAAACAATTCTGATTAGTAATAATCAGGTTGGATCTGTGGACCCTCAGAAAATGAAGATGATGGAAAATCTGACCACGTTGGACCTTCAAAATAATGACCTCTTACAAATTCCACCAGAGCTTGGTAATTGTGTGAACTTAAGGTAACTATACCATTCTACTGCTTATTTCATTTATTTTATTGATTTATTGAAGTGATTTTTCTTTTTGAGATAAATTTACAGGAAGTTAAAGTAACAGATTTAATATCCTGTTAAAAATAACAAGTAACAAAACCCAGAGTACCAATTCTGTTTTTCAAATTTTACCAAATGTATATTTTTAGTTTTGCTTATATGGTATATGTGTAAATATAATAACTAATTGTTTCTAATGGCACTTTGCTTATCACTGTGTATGTTTATAACCTGAATCTCTACTGCATAAAAATGTCAGGGAAATATTAACTCTTTAGCTTTGAATACAGGGTTTTTTTGAAATTGATTGCAGATTACCACCATTCTATTTCGAGCCCAGCATAGTCTTCCTCACTCTTTACATCTCCTGTTCCCTCAGCATCAGGTACTTTTACCCTGTTTCATCAATAATTGGCCTATTGATTGTCACCTTTGAAAGCCTTCCCTGTCCTCCAAGCAGAATTAGTCCCTAACCTGATTTCCCGTCATGCTTCATTTGGACTTATTTATACGATTTTTGGGTCTTTCTTTGGAAAAGAGTTGTCTCAGTGCCTAAAACATAGTAAACACGCAGTAAGTGCTTGTTAAGTGAATATAAAGGAGGTTTGAGATATCAACAGAAAACCAAGTGGTTAAGCAGAATGTGTCAGAAGTAATTTAATTGCTGAAAACTGCATATTAATGATTCGGTATATTTTCCTTCACTGGGGCAACACTGGTATCTGCTCTAGTACCTCATATTAGTAAGTTATAGGAGACAAATACAGTTGATTCGTATTCTTTGTGGCAGTTATGTTCTATAGACACTCTGAACACCCTGTTAGTTGAATACTGACCTATTGCTGGGAAATACAGGGATTAGGTTCTTGCAAGAGTCTAGTCACAACATTTTCAGCAACCAGTCAATATATAACTTTGTTATATATGTGTTTCTGTAGTAAGATACTTCATTTAATATTATTGTCATGTCATTAACATTGAAATCATGGCCAACAGCACTATAATTCATGCCTGAACAAAGCTTACCTGACACATGTATTTTTTTCAAAATCCCATTTGTGCTTAGGAAGACTAGACAGTACTTTAGCATTACACTTGGTGACCATTTAACACAGTGAAAACACCAACAAAGGTATGAAAATTTGAAAAGTGTGGCACTAAATGAACCACCAAAAAGGACCCGTTTACAGTATAAGAGCTAAAACAAGAAGACAAAGCATCACCTTGTTCAACCTCACCTGGAAACATGCCCGTGGGGTGCCTCCAATTTTTTGTTCCTCCCTGCATGTTTATGAATGATCTCGGAAGTGCCACATATATTGATTTGGGCATTACAAACTTTAGTGAGTAGGCGAGTTTGCAAATATAGCACCCACAAATATGAGGATCAACTGTAATCAACTTTTTTCTAGAAATTAAGAAAATAAGTCTTTAAAAGAATTCCCAAGAAACAGAAATATTTGAAGATATAATTTAGATCAACAATATGGTGTGAGTCCTTTGATTTTTGTTTATATAAACACTTAACTTAAAAAGTAATATAAAAGCCTCTCTCTTTTTTTTTTTTTTGAGACAGAGCTTAGCTCTTGTTGCCCAGGCTGGAGTACAATGGCTCGATTTCGGCTCACTGCAACCTCTGCCTCCCGGGTTCAAGCGATTCTCCTGCCTCAGCCTCCCGAGTAGCTGGGATTTCCACACCTGGCTAATTTTGTATTTTTAGTAGAGACAGGGTTTCTCCATGTTGGTCAGGCTGGTCTCGAACACCCGACCTCAGGTGATTCACCCACCTTGGCCTCCCAAAGTGCTGGGATTACAGGCATGAGCCACCATGCTCGGCCAAAAAGCCTCTCTTAGCTGAAGATATTTTATTATATAATGAAACAAAACAAGCTTTTAAATCTTAAGTTGAACTCTCAGATCATGTAAATAGGTTTATATATGTATATCTGCTCAAAGGAGGGAGAGGGCAGAATGTGTTAATGTTTTGGGGAGGCAAGGGGTGGAGCAGTGGTGGTGATGCATTGATTACATTACAGTCCTTGGCTTGGATAACTCTTGCTGATATTTGTTTAAATCTTACTTGATCATTTAGTGTATAGTCATTTAATAAGATTGAGAGGGCTGGATAAAAGGGTGGTTCAAATCACAACTCCACCATTTAGTAGCTGTTTGATCTTAGACAATATTTCTTACTTCCCTAAATTTGTATTTCCTCATCTATTAAAATAGAACTATTAATGGTACTTCCATCATAGGATTGTTGAGAGAGTAGGATTGTTAAGAGTTAGTTAGTGAATATAAATTACTTGGCTCAATACCTTTCACAAAGTAAGTATTCAGTTAATATGTTTTGGGTTATTAATTAGTTATAATTCTAATGTTTAAATGCTCAGATTTGAAAAGGGGCAACTAGCCCAAGCATGATGGTTCATGCCTGTAATCTCAGCACTTTGGGAGGCTGAGGCGAGCAGATTACTTGAGGCCAGGAATTTGAGACCAGCCTGGCCAACATGGCGAAACCCCCTCACTACTAAAATTACAAAAATCAGCTGGGTGTGGTGGCACACACCTGTAATCCCAGCTACCCGGGCGGCTGAGGCATGAGAATTGCTTGAACCTGGGAAGTGGAGGTTGCAGTGAGCTGAGATTGCACCTCTGCACTTCAGGCTGGGCAACAGAGTGAGACTCTGTCTCAAAAAAAAGAAATAAAAATAAAAAGGGGCAAATAGAAAAAAAAATACAAATTTTATTTATAAAATTGCAAATGAAATTAGATGAAAAACCTTGTTAATGGAAAATGTTTACATTCTCAGTTTCTCTCTTTTGTTTAGAACATTACTTCTGGATGGAAATCCATTCCGAGTTCCTCGAGCAGCCATATTAATCAAAGGAACAGCTGCTATACTTGAATATTTGAGAGACCGAATTCCTGCTTAACATGGAGTTGCTTTATAACCCTTGTCATGTATTATTAACCCTGGTTAATTCTAAGGAAGATATAACATTTGTTTTAGTATCATCTTAAAAGATGATTGCTATAATTGATCTTGTAGTTTCCCAGTATTACCTACCCGTTGGTATAATTAGCCTGGGCCATATTCACTGCCAGTAAATATTTTTACATTTTTATTTAAGATTTTTGTAAGGTGTTGTAAACATTTGTAATGGTGATAACCACAAAGTGTTCATACATTTGTTCTAAATGTTTTGCATAGGATTTATCCTACTAACTTTCATTTTCTTACAGCAAGCAATTTCTCCAAAAGTGAATTTTTGTTTAATGTGGTTTAGTATTATAATAACAAAGCATTTTTGTAGAACTGGTTTTTTTTTCTCATTTCTTTTTGTATTCCATACAGTGTGACCAATTGTCTTGGATATGACTAGCCAGTTTCTATGTTTTTGTTAGATATAAAATTAAATTGAATTTTGTTGAATGCTGTTCTTTGGCATTTAAAAAATAAGACCTCATCTTGGGCCACATGTCAAAAGAAAAAGGAAACAAAAATATATTAAAAGTAAGACTTTTCATTACCCATCATAGGACTTTTGTGATGTGACTAATCTCAGTACACATTTCAACTTAAAACCTTTTTATTTACAGCACCGTAATTTTAAAATTTACTTGCAATCTTGGTAAGACTAAACTTGCACTATTTTTCTAAAAGGGAATTTGATATAGATAAACTTGATTTAATAAAAATTAAATATCATTTTTGTTTACACCAAAATTATCAGAAATAGGTTGATTAGTCATTAAAACACCATATGATTCTATTAAGAAGTCAATTCAGTAGCATGTATATCAATTTATATAGATAGATAGCTTTTGGATGATTGAGGCATGCTTATATTATGAAAAAAATTGCTAATAAAGATAAATACTACATGTTCAGAATAAAAGTTACATTTTTCAAATATTGATTACAATGTTTATGTTTTTGTTTTAAAAAACATGCCTTTTCAGCTGGGCTTGGTGGCTCATGCCTGTAATCCCAACACTTCGGGAGGCTGAGGCATACAGATCACTTGAGGTCAGGAGTTCAAGACCAGCCTGGCTAACATAGTGAAACCCCCATCTCTACTAAAAATACAAAAAACAAAACAAAACAAAACTACCCGGGCATGGTGCATGTGCCTATAATCCCAGCATCTTGGGAGGCTGAGGCAGGAGAATCACTTGAACCCAGGAGGTGGAGGGTGACAGAGTGCCGAGATCGCGCCACTGTACTCCAGCCTTGGGTGACAGTGAAACTCCATCTCAAAAAAATATAAAAACAAAAACATGCCTTTTTCTTATTACAACTCTGTTGCTGACTACGAGGTCTGCTTTGATAGTAAACAAAAGACACTTTACAATAAGGTGACATTTTATTATTTATACAATAAGGAGACTTTTATGTTATTCAAAACACTTTTTTAAATACTGAAAAAGTTGAGTACACCAAAGCCGAAAAATGGCTCTGCTATACACTGCACAGCATTATTTTAGTCCCTGTATTTTGTATCTGTACAGAAAGCATCTTCAAAATGCATTCTAATCACATTGTACACCTTTACCAATTAGTGTCAATACATAAAATAAAACTGGAGAATACAGCTTGCATTTGCAAATTAACTGACAAAGTAATTAATTTCACTGGTTCAGTAAATTTAAAATATAGTTTCATAGGACTTCTTTGCACATAAAATGAAGCAGCTTTCAAGGTTGTTATGGTCTCATACTGCAAAAAAACCAGTAAGTACATTCACGATCTATGTTAATAAAGTAGTAAATATGTCTTCATTCAGTTTTATTTACATCAATATGTAGTTCAACTAAAAAGTACTTTTAATTGTGATATAGTAGTCTTTTTAACACATACAAAAATGACAATTTTTTATATATAATTTAAGCTCAAAATCACAATTATCTCAAAATATTAATTACAATACAGCCATTTCAGTTAAACATGTTGTGATTTAATTTTTTTTATAAAATGGTAAAATTGTATTATTAAAGTAAGCAATTTGTCTTGAATTGGCTAGAGTACACCCAAGTAGAAAACCTTAAACGTTAAGAGGTGTTTCCTGCCCCCTCCCACCCAAATTTGTATACAGCCACCTAGGCTAGCAAAGAGACAGAAAAGGCCCCAATTTATAAAGATTGAGCCTCTTTTGCTATACTGCTGTGGCTTGTTGGTTCTTTCATAAAAGCTTTACAAGGGGAGTGTCAATAAACTATGCAGTGAAATGCATGCATTAATATACAATATGTCTATGTAAAATGTCAATGTTTACTATTGCACATAAAAGATTCACAAAGACTGCAAAAGAAGTCATAAAGAAGCACTTTCTCTACCAGTCGAATATTGTAAATTTGAAAACGACTTGATAATATAATGGGATTTCTTTGAAATCAGATCCCAATTCAAGTTTTTTCTCTGGGTAAAGGAGCTCTGGTTACGTGGCCTTAAGATGTCACTGTTGTGCTGCACATATGGTAGTGAAGTCAGATATCATTAAAAAAAAAAAAAGTCTAGAGACTATCTTCATTTTACTAAAGTAGTGACCCAAAGTTGGATCACTGCTTAGGAATTGTTCTTAAACTTACAGAAGAGTGAAATATTTCACTGAATTGTATGACCTGACATGAGAAAAGGAACATTTATGTGTGTGTGTTTGGCATATGGAAAAATACTAATTCATATAGGTAGAATTAGAACTTCTTTATAGAGCAGTAAAAGGATTATGCCCCAAAATAACTGAGGTCAAAAGTAATCAATTATCAAATAGTTTAGGAAAAAATAATTTTCATAGATACTTAAAAAAACATCCAAAACATAATATCTAGTATCCTTTTACATACAATTTTTAAGAAACTATCTGAAAACCTACCACTGTCTTCCTTCAGAATTGCTTATGTTAGTTTAATGTTTATTTTGTGAATAGAAAGAGCCTAGTTCATGTTATGGTTTTCTTATATATACCTGGTTGGGGGAGGAGCCCTTGGGCAGTTACAAAGTGGAAAAAATAAAACTGTAGTACTTTCAATAACCGACAGTAATCTTGCAGTCATCTCACTTTTTTCAAGGTCTTTTGTGGTGGTCTTTAAAATTTACAAACAGAATTTGGTAGATTTACTTCTAATTTTCCACTAGTAAAAAATTTCTTCTTCATATGAAGACAATGTCATTATCTCTAAGCTTCCTTTAGTCCCTACCGAGTACAAAGAGAAACTTGATTGGCTCTTCAGACAAAAACTGCCTGGTTTATCTGACTATCAATTACCTTTCTCTTCATTTCAAACAGAAAATAGGCTTACATTTTCAAGGATGAACGTGTACTTGAGGATGTTCAAGAGAAATGCCCAAACATTATGAAGCCGAAGTATTAAACATGCATTGCATTCCACTGACGCTAGGTGTCATCAAAGCTAAAACCAAATTTTCTAGAGTAAAACTTAACATACAACAGTCCTTACTGACCTGAACCAGATGCCTTTTCCACATTCAAGACAAATAAAGAGTCCTCTGAGTGGAAAGACTATAAGTATTGAAAATAAAAATTATTTCAACAATATATTCTGAAAATCAATGACCTTTCTAGCAGATATGGGAGCTGCTTTATGTTGTCTGCCTGAGAGTTTCATCTTGCTTTTCCTATGGACTTTCCCAAAAAATTACATAAGATTTCCTGACTAAATAAGACACATTCTTTAGTAGAGGGTTGGGGAAGGGTAAGAGGAATGGAGAGATATAAAGAAATACAATGTGATTTCTTTTGTCCATTTGTCAAATGCTTTCCTTAAGCTATTAAAAAGGTCAATTGACCTGCATACCTGGGCTTTATTTAACCTCATTATTTTAGCTGTGCAAAACAAATGTGCAAAGAAAAACACCTCCTATGTATGTGTGCCTATACATAGACACAAAACCTGAGTCGCAATAAAAGTTTTTAATATAAGAAAGCTTTTCTTAATATAGGAAAATAACCTTTAAAGAGCCAAAAATATCTTTGTATAATATAAGCAGCTAACTTTAAAACTTCCATGTACTTAAGTATCACATATTTTATAAGATCTAGCAAAAAAGGATCACTTACATTTGATAATTTTCTTAAGTATAGCTGAGATAACCACATTTTTATTTCTAACATGTATTTTCATTCCCCTGAATTCATTGATTTTTTTTTTTTTTAAAGCACATTCAAATAAGTCCTGTTTAATTTCTGACAAACAGTTCCTGCTTGTTTCTAGATATTGAGGACATAGGAAATTTAGGATTGCTAGGCCTATAATTTAGTGCCAAGTCGCAATGGAATTCCAAAGTTCAAAACAAAATATGTCATTTTATTAAGAGAAACATTATTTGCAAAAATATTTGTAGACAAGAGTTGGGCCAAAGTCTGCATGAAGCTATTCTTCTCTCATTTGCAGGCTCCCTTTCTACTGACTGTTAACTCTTAAAAACCCTTTCTTTCTCCATGCTCCATTTCTTTATTTTTCGGTAGGCTTCATACCTTTTTCATACTTGAACCCTGAATGTTCCCAACTGAATGAAGCTCCCTTGCTCATATGCAGCCACCAGTTACAATGTCCTCTTTTCTTACCTACATCTTTGTTAGCTCTTCCTCTTTATGAGCTTAGAACTCTGGGATGACTCCTTGGCCTCTCCTCTGCCACTTAACTACTCATTAGGGGAAAATCTGCTTGAATGTTCCATTGCCTTATTAGACACTGATTTAAGGCTCAATTCAGGACATACTTATTCCCTGGGCTACACCTTAGATGCTAACTGAGGAAAGTTTATAGAAAAATGACTGAAAATTGCTTCTCGATGCTACTCCCAGTGGTCCGTGTCATTAATTACGCATTTATGTCAGTTAAGTTGCTGATACTTAGGGAGAATGTAAAGCCGTCTGAACCAAAATATTCAGTCTTTGCAGCTGTGATTGGACAGGAGGGCCTTTGAATACTTGGATCAGTAGTTAAAAAGATACTGGGCAGGGCCCTTGAATGCTTTTCTTCTCAAGCCTAGTTTGGGAATAAGGTGGAAAAGGCATGCGAGAGAGTAAAGGATTAGAGGCATTAGCCAAGGGAATTGTAGTCAACTCCTGACTTTTTATATGATACTTGCCTGAGGATCACCAGAAGGATTTTGTCCTGTGCAGAAGACTAAAAGCAGAGTCATACTTTCTCTGCCAACAGACTTGTTGCCATGGGAACCAGTGCAGAAAAGTGAAAATATGACAAGAAGCTCAGGATTAAATGTAGAAAATTGATAGGGAGTTGATTTCTACATGGCAATTTAAGCATTGAGGATTTAAAGAAACAGGATGTTCCTTATGTGGCCAGATCAATGAAAATGGACAAAATGACTTGCCAGTAGCTGGCCCTAGGAGGCTGAGGTGTGAAAAATGCAGGGAGAAAGTAGTAAGCATACTGTGGTTTGGATAAGGGGAACTTTGTAAAATCTAACTCCACTCCTGATGAGGTTAAGCTTCCAGTCCAAATGTTAAAATTAACCGTAGGATCAAATATACCCTTTGGAAAGGCATGCCCATGCTTAGCTTGATAAAAGCAGCCTGATGTAACAATTTTCTTTTCACCTTTCCAAAACCAGCACATACTACTCGACAAGATTATTGCATATCTAGTTTATTATTGCTTGACGCATCTTTTCAAATACTTAAAAACAAACAAAAAAAACCCCCACCATTTGCAAATCTATGCCTCCCTTCCCCCAATAAGGCAGCTATTGTAAGTAATCTAGAATTAAGTTTCTCATTAAGGAAATAATTATTTTACTTCACGTGATACAAGTCCTCCTTGTGTACCTTTCTCTGTCATTCAGTCAGTACTTAATAATAAACTGATCAGTTTATTACAGGATTCCAGGAAAACCTTTAACAAGGATTTGGAGTTTCAGCCTAATCTAAGAAGGACTTACATGTTGTATTTTCAAAGGCTCTAGGAGAATGTACCTGCTGTGTCCCCGAAGCTTTCCTGAAAACCTACAATTAATGTCTCATTCCTGTGACTTCAGCTTTGGCCTATTTTGAAATGCAGTTGCTCTAAGGAGATATAGGAAGGTCACCCTGTAAAGGATTTGATTTAACCCTTCCTGCAGAGCTAGTTTTCAAATAGTAATGGCACGCTTCACCTGATGTCCTCTTCTTCCCTCACCCACAAAGGAAAAACTAAAAACATAACGTCCACCTAGGCAATGGGTAGGGCTAGAGGCCAGGAAGTAGGAGACAAGCCATTATAGCATAGTAGTCTTTGGGGTACATCTGAATGCAAATGGTCTGAATAAAATAATGCTTTGCGCAGTGTTATGTACACTGGACAGATTTCACTAGACATGCTTGTTTCTTTCTCACTTAGGACTTTCTGATCTATTTGTCAAAGTTCCTTATTGAAGCTTTTGACAATCTCAAGGGGTTATTGAAATGTCAAATACTCATTAATTTCCTTAAATCCAATAAACACCTGAATTTTCTATCACTTGCTGTTTGGAGGCCAATTTGATAATACATGCAGGACCCTAAACAGAGGTTTGAATACTGTGATATTGCTGACAGAATTCCTTATATCGATATTCTAGTGACTTTCAGGATTGGAGACTTACGTGCTTGGTTTTTGCAGCAGGAAGCATTAGAATAACCTGATGTAGGACTAATTGAAGCTACATAAAGCATTGCTTTTTCCTAAAGACAGGTAAGCAGATCTCTTTCTTAGATTGGCAAATAAAGCATAATAGGGTCTTCACAAGCAGCTAGGCCTTTGAATTTAACATATGATAGAGACTGCTGCTTTTCATTTCTAACATGATCTCTTTAAAATCAGGTAGCTAATGTCTGGAGGAAGACTAGCTGGTCAGGATTAAACTAAGAATGATTAGCTTTTGTTGTGCCTTGGCACTGATCCTCTCACTGGTAGATCATACCTTGGACAAACGAGCTCCTCCACACAGAAAGGCCACCAGATACTACTGTATTGAATGGTTTTACTATATCTATGCATTCTTCAGATAAAAATCTAAAATAGTTACAAAAAATCTCATAGGGTATTGAGAATTTAAATTTGGCTCCTTGAAAATTTTTAAACAATTTGATTAATCCTCTCAACTTTCTACGAGGTTGTATAAGTGATTATTTGCTATATCATGTACCTTAAAGAGTTATAGGCATAACTTACGTAGTTTCCCTTAGTTTATCATATAGCTCAGTCACAAAAGGACCAATATCCCTCATTTTAGAATATTTATTGCTTTCTACTACCACAAGCATTTGGAATTTTAAAAAAAGACTTTTAACTAGCCGGGTGAGGTGGCGGCGCCTGTAGTCCCAGCTACCGGGAGGCTGAGGCAGGAGAATGGCGTGAACCTGGGAGGTGGAGCTTGCAGTGACCTGAGATCCGGCCACAGCACTCCAGCCTGGGTGACAGAGCGAGACTCCATCTCAAAAAAAACCCAAAAAACAAAAAGACTTTTAAGTAGAATAATGATGTCTGTGTAGTAGGCACTGTGCTTTACAGAACTGATATTTTTTAAAAGGTGGCTTCTCCATGTTGACAACTGAATATACGAAGATACAGAGCTTTTTTTTCAATACCTTTAACCTGGATCTCCAGTAATATGCCCACAACTGGTACTTGAAGGTCAGGAGTCCTTTGATTAAGTATTTACAGGCACAATCTCCATTTTCAAATGTAAGCATGCTGCACAATCCATTGCATATTTTTAATAAATTCACATTTTCTAAGTTGATGCGCCATGACACTAAGTTTCTACAAGGAAAAACCAAACACTTCATCACAAAATGGCAGCTAATTTTCCAGACCATAACTGAACTCATACACTTTTTGAACTCAACTTTATTATACAGTTGCTGTTCTACATCTAGGCTAATCCTGAGTGAAAAATCTTTGATTTTAACCTCTAAGAGCAAGCAAAAAGTCTGGGATTTTGTTGGAAATAAAGCCATATGGGCTATTAATATTCTCTTGCTGGTGTAATGTAATCTCTAAAGAGATTCTTCCCTTAGAATAAGTTGTAAGGATTTAGAGGCTACACTACTTAGTGCTTAGAGAGGCTGCTAGGGCAGCTGTAATTGTCAACATTGGAGAACTCTTAAGCGAAGGCTCTGGCTGCATAGGCCATGTCAGCATTTCGGCTGCCTGTCTAAATGACATGCATGAGACTTGATCTGTGTCTGCATAATTCCAGGCATTCTTTAGTTTTTTTACTTCCTAGAAAACGTTATCTTATGGGTTGTTCAAGTTGTATTTCTTACTGAACTCTAATGGGTCCTATCAGGTACTTAAACACAAAGCAACCCCCAGTAGTGGAGTGTTTGCTAACAGTAAAGAGTGTAACGTTTTCCTTGTATGTGTTATGACAAGAGTTAAAGATATGCAAGTCCACCGGATGTTTGTACATTTTTCTTACGTGTTTAAAACACAAACGCATTATTTTAAAGCTTTCAAGGGACACTAACGGTTAACTTCTCTTTTTTCCTCAGATTGATCCCTTTAGGTGGAACAGTAAGCCTTTGTTATCAAGTCTTAAGATGAAGTTCCTTCCTCCAGAAAGAAGGAGGTGCCCTTGATTCCTGCAAGCCGCCTCTGACTTTGACCCAAAAAGGCCACTCCTCGGAAAGACAGAGTCAAGGAAAGTGGAAAGCTCGAGCTTAGCTAGTCTGTTACTATCTCTCCATGATATGATTTATTCAGGATGATATTGCAGTTATTTATGTCCCCACTGTCACCTGAGCCTTGTCCTTTTTGACAAGATATATATATAGATACACACACACACACACACACACACACACACACACACACAAGGGACAAGAACTTTCCTTCCTGAGATAACAGAAATACGTTCCTTAGGTCATATTATAAAAGCAATAGAGCCGAGGATGGTGGCTTATGCCTATCATCCCAGCACTTTGGGAGGCTGAGGTGGGAGGATCACTTGAGCTCAGGAGTCCGAGACCAGCCTGGGCAACATAGCAAGACTGTCTCTGCAAAAAACAAAAAAAACTAGCCAGGAGTGGCGGTGCATGTCTGTAGTCCCAGCTACTCAGGAGGCTGAGGCTGGAGGATCACTTGAGCCCAGGTGGTCAGTGCTGCAGTGGGCCATGATCATGCCACTGCACTCCAACCTGGGTGACAGAGCAAGACCCAGTCTCAGAAAAAAAAAAAAAAAAAAGGGCACTAAAAAGCAATAAAGCAGAAAGGAAGCATTTGCCATTTTACTAAACTATGAGAGAAAGCGAGAATACAGTGTTCTCGCCTCATATTTTGTACCTACACGATAGCATTTATTAGACTTTGTGTGTGTCTCCCTGCTAGACTGTTTCTTGAGGGGCAGGAACATGGCTTATTTATATTTGTATCTTCCATTGTTCTTACAATAGAATTTTGAACATAACCTTTTGTTCATTAACATTTGTTGATTAAATTGAATGCACAGTGAGAAAAAGACAAATCGTTTTAACAGTTTAATATTTTTTTTTTAAAAAAGGATAAACATATAGATTGGCTAGAGGACAAACCTTAGAATGGTCCAGAGGCAAACTTACGAGAGAATTACTTAAACATCCCTGTATTCAAACCTACAGGTCTGGATGAATATTCGAAATATGAGTATATATTTTGGGGTATAGGTGAACCTGCTGGGCATATTTATGGCAAGACCAAGCAAAAGAAGAAAATATAGTCCCTTCACTTTGAGTAGTTTATGATGACCTAGGGCCCTAGGTGACAGGGATAGTAACTATCATTTTTTGGGAAATATGTGGAAATGCAAAAAAAAAAAAAAAGTGCTTGATGAGATATATAGACATACACACGCACACTCACACACACACACAAACACACACACACACACACACACAGAGATATTCCCAAGTTTGAATTTCTCTGGGAAACAGCCACAAATGGCTGAACTGTTTGCTAGCAACATTCATGGCTTTATAAAGAATATAGCAGTGATGTTCTGCTGGAATATCCATCTTGATCATAATGAGACTGTGAGAGCCTAGCAAGTGCAAGACACCTGTTGCTTAGTTGAATGATTCTACAAGTACAGCTGAAGATTTATGTCCCAAAACTGACTATCAAAGATAGCTGGTTTAAAACAATCAAGACAGACAGTGAACAAGTCCCATTCTCTAAAAGTGATTTTTTCCTCCAGGATATCATCATCCAAACTATTCTTGCCTTGTAATATTTGTCTATACTGTCTGTCTTGATTGTTTTAACAATCTAACAACTTTCTCTTTTACAGATTTCTAACAACTTTCTCTTTTTCTCTTTTACAGATTCCAGCTTAATCATCATCACTAAAAGCGAAGTCTTGAATATGACAGTTATTCACTTATTTGTCAGGGTGGTGACAAAATTGGACAACCAGCACCCTTGGGTTGGGGGAGGGGAGGCGTGCATGAAATATTTCAAAAGGATCTCAGTGCATTTTAAGTGACAGCTTCTCCTGCTTTCTTCTATTCACGCAGCTGCTGGGGGTCCTGCACCCCAACCCAGCCTAGATGATATTTCCATTTGTTGTACCTAAAAGCAGAGCTTCTCAACCTCTTTACATCATGACAGAACTAAAAAATGGTGTTTGTTCTACAGTATGGCACGGAGATGAGTAAAAAAGTGAAAAGAAGAAGCCACAAGCCCCTGTGCTTTGAGGAGATAATCATAGCCTGCTCCTGGGGAACTATGCTAGTGGCTGGATAGCAAGCACTGAGCTAGAGGTTGCTCCCAGGACTAAAAAATTAAGATTATCCGTAGAAGACAAAGAAAAAAAATACTTTGATAATAGTTGATATCAAAAATCTGAGGTAGTGCAAAAGAAAGGAAAAAAGAAACAAAAAGCACAATTGGAATACATAGAAACTTTCAAGACATTTTCTCTTATACTCTTCAGTAAAATTCTAATTTTTATTCTAGTATTTAAATAGTTCTGGATTTTACAGCTAAACCTATCATTAAAAGGTTATGGAAAATAGAAGGAATAAAAAAGATGAAATAGAAAACCAGGCAAATCAAAAACTCAAAAGCTCAATGATGGACACCTGCTGAGATTTGCTTTAAAATGGGTGACACTGTCATGTACAATTTAAATTTGTTAAGGAGATATTTAACTTCTCTGAAAAGAGAGGAAGAACACTTGGTAAACAAACCCGAAGTGGTGCATTAAAATTGGCAGGCTTGAGGTCAGAAAGAACTTATAACATATGAACCCCCAAAGAAGGTTAAATGGAATTTGCTAAGGAAGTGTACTCTGTACTAGTATCTGCTGATCATGTGGCTAGAAGGAAATTGTTTTTTGGAGGAAAACACCAGAGGATATAAATGGCTTCACATAAATTTGGGAAAGAACACTGTCTTCCCTCTACCTTTGCTCCGGGGTTGAAAGAAAAAAGATTAAATGCGCGGCAGGGGAGCACCTGAAACCCATAAATAAGTAGGGCTTTGATGGAATTAGCAAAGGAGAAGCCCAGACCAGGGGGCTGGCTAAGTTGTGAGGATGAGGATATAATTAGCTTAGAAGAAGTGAACAATAACATTTGGCCTTTTAAGCAATGGTCCAGCCATCAGAGGCCCTGGAATTTCAAATGACTAAGAAGAATCAAAATAGTTTGAGGACACATGTCACCAAGGCTGCCAGGGTTCTCTGCTTTCAACACCCAGATACTCCTACTGAACGGAGAGAGGCTGGGGAGATTGCAAACTACCTTGGGAATCCAATGATCACTTTGTGAGAGACATTTTGAAATACATTTCTTATTCACTTCATAATAAAATCTGTCATATTATGCTGATTACTCGTACACATAAACAAAATGAAAAATTAGGAGTTTATTGTAGATGCCTAGTTATTGCCAGATGGAAATAAAGCTATACCCAGATACACACATATTCAGATTGGACTAGTTTTAGAATTACATAAAGAAGGCCAGGAAAATTAACCGCAGTTCCTGATGTTTAAGTTTTGGAAAGTCAACTTTAAAAATAAATTTTGATAACTCGAGGCAAATCTATACCCACATACTTGCAATGGGCATACCTGAAGGAAGTGTGGCTAAAATAATGGGAGATGGAGCAAAATATTTGGAAAACACAAGTTAGAGAAGAACTATTAAACTGGTGGTATAATAATTAAACTGAACACTTAAAGAACATCAAAACTTTAAACACTCAAGACTAACTGAGAGAGTGGTTTCCGTCTCATTAGGTTTTGGGTGATTGACACAACATGAGAGGTTTAGTAAAAAAACACATAAACTGCTTAGAATAAGCTCAAAGCTGTTTTTTTTTTCTTCTTCTTAAATTGTGTAAATTTAGAGCACTGTTTCAAATTTTCTCAGAAGAGAAAGGAAAGTGGTGGTGTTAGCAATTGTATCAGCACAAGGGGCATAAAAACGGACTGTGTAAGGCCATCCCAGCACTTTGAGGGGCCGAGGCGTCGCGTCGATAGAGCCCAGGAGTTCAAGACCAGCCTAGGCAGCATGGAGAAAATCTGTTTTTACTAATAATACAAAAATTAGCCGGGCATGGGGGTGCACGCCTGTAGTGCCAGCTACTCGGGAGGCTGAGGCAGGAGAATCGTTTGAACCCAGGAGGTGGAGATTGCAGTGAGCCGAGATCGCGCCACTGCGCTCCAGCCTCGGCGACAGAGAGACACTGTCTGAATACAAACAAACAAAAAACGCCCACGACAACAACAAAAATCGGACTGTGTAGAGCCTGTGCTCACCCAAGCTAGAGAATTGCCAAGGCTGCGATTTAAAATGTAGATATGAGGTCTCCATCTAGTGGTGACTCTTCTGAACTGCAGACACGTTTCTTTAAAAGTATGTGGATGTGTACAACTAAATACGAGGTATTTGTCAGACTTGAACGCAGTAATTTAAACTGCAGGATTTTATTGAGATGAAACACAATTTGTTGCTTTATAAGGGTAGGTTACAGAGGGAAGTGTTCACTCCTTCTCTGGAGGAATTTAAGAATAGCATGAATCCTTCCCTGTAGACAGATGAACCAGATCCTCTCAAGGTCCCTTTCTGTCTTTTGACAGGACACTATCAGATCTTTTACCTACAGCCACACTGTCTGACATTAGCCTTTATTTAAGTACTCTGGTAATTTTTTAAAATGAGATAACTTTTTTTCCTTGTTCTGCGAAGTATGACTAAAGCATTACCTATGACATTAGAAAAACGTTTCTAGAAATGAATAGCAATTAAACTAAATATATTTCTAATATGCACCTTATTTTACATTGTAAATTCTTCTTTTGACACCTGGAAGAGCAGGAGGGAAGTTAGAAACCAAGACGGGCGGAACGATCACCCTTCTGGCCAAGAGAGCAGAGAGAGACGAAGGGAATTCGGGGCTGGCATGGTTACCAGAACCAAGAGACCAGACAATATATGCCTGAATCTGATTTCTTTTTTTTTTTTTTGGCTAGTTTTTTTTTCTTTGTATTTTTTAGTAGAGACGAGGTTTCACCGTATTAGCCAGGATGGTCTCGATCTCCCGACCTCGTGATCCGCCCGTCTCGGCCTCCCAAAGTGCTGGGATTACAGGCTTGAGCCACCGTGCCCGGCCTGAATCTGATTTCTTTTATCCAGTTCCTCTCTCATTGTCTGTATCAGTCCTCTGTCACCCTTCTTTTTCATTCTTTCTTCCTTAATAACTTATTAATTTCCCTCTTTCCTAACCCTAGTCTGTTCTTGTTCCTACTCACTCATTATTCCAAAATGCTCTTAAAAATATTTCATTAAAGTGCTCTTACTATTCTAAAATATTCTTACTATCCTAAGATAATGTCATTCTCTCAATTAATATTTCACTTTTCCAGTTCATTTCTCATTGATTTTTGTTAAAAGAGACATTGGCATTTTTTTACCCATATAAATGTATAGACACTGGGCTATAAGATACCAAAGAGGGCCGGGCGCGGTGGCTCAAGCCTGTAATCCCAGCACTTTGCGAGGCCGAGACGGGCGGATCACGAGGTCAGGAGATCGAGACCATCCTGGCTAACACGGTGAAACCCCGTCTTTACTAAAATACAAAAAAACTAGCCAGGCGAGGTGGTGGGCGCCTGTAGTCCCAGCTACTCGGGAGGCTGAGGCAGGAGAATAGCGTGAACCCGGGAGGCGGAGCTTGCAGTGAGCTGAGATCCGGCCACTGAAAGATACCAAAGAGTAGCCCCCTGGGCAGCATGCTATCAAAGACACCAATGGTGGCCGTTGCCTTCAAGGCATACTCATGTCTTTATCTAAATCTTTCTAAATCAAAAATTTTGTGAAAAGAAGACATAATTAACTTGATAGTTATCAAGTTCTCTTTATACAAAGAAATTAAAAAGCAGAGGTAGAATGGGGTAATTAATATTAATAGTATAAGTAAAATAGTCAATGACAAAACATTTGATGTTTGGGAATATTTCACTCAATTCTGGAGTCACTTTGCTATGAAACCCAAATAGAAAAACTGGGAAATATTTTTGTGAGAAAGCTAGGACAGAAATGCTTTTACTTGAAAGGAAATGAAGGTCCCATGAGGTAATAAAGGGATTGTGGTTAGGAGCTTACCAACCTGGGGCTCTTAGATATCACTGGATTCCCACTTAGATATCATTTTTCTTTCAAGGGACTGGATTCCATTTTTTGTCCCTTCAAGGGAAGGATCTAATGAAGCCAATGCTCATGGCAGTATAAATAGCATGCTCTCTTTCTACTTTGAGATCAACAGGCCAGATTCTATCTCTATAAAAGTTTGGGAGGGGGAATATGGTTTTGTCAAGGTAACCTGATTTTTTTCTGTGCTCTATCTAAATAGTTAATCATATCAGTTATATAGCTTTGACAGTGGCTTGAGAATTGTGGCTGAACTATATGACATCTTCACTTTAGGGATATAGGGGGTGGGATCTATTCATGAAATGATGCCAAAATGCAGTGTGTAAACATTGTCATGCTCAACGGTGGCCAAAGGCCTGTGGACAGATGATTCAGATTATCTACTTACAGGACGGGCAGCATTTGGCAGCAGTTTAATTAAAATTTAGAGCTAAACTGGGGGATGGAAACCCCTTTCTCCCAACTACACTTCCATAGCCCCGTCTCTCTCATGACATCTTTTATTCTTCCTTCCACCTCCAAATTGTAAAAATTGCTTAGGTAATGTAATCTACCAAGTCACAATGTGCTTGACTTCTTCTCAAAGAGAAATAAATCCCAAGCAAATCAAAAGGATAGATACGATGTGCTCCAATTAAATAAAAGCCACTTCTTAAACTTTTTGAATGGTGTGACTTTTTGGGTAGTGTTAAGGTCCTTAGAACACATAAAAGGAAAATTAAATGTAACTGCTGAAACACTGCAGAAAAGATGAAGAATGTCTTAGAAAAATGCTGAAGATAAGAGGAAAACTGATTTTAAAAGGAAAAAAATTTTTTAACTGGGAATTGTGAGTCAACTGAGAAGATGAAAGGTTGGTAGTTTACGGTTACACAAATTGAACATCAACTTGCTGTTTAGTTCAATATTTATAAAGTGCTCTATGCGCCAGGTCTGTCATCCACTTTATAATTACACAAATATTTATAGAGAACCTATACTGTGCTTCTGATACTATGACAGGCATTAAGGATATATGGTAAACAAAACATCTGGTCATTTTACCTCTCCTGAGGCTGTTCTGTCTAGAAGGCCTTTGTTAAGTATTGTCTGATCCTCTCTCTCAAAAAGCTTAAAGTTCATAGGAAAAACAAACCCCAAATAGCTATGATCTCAGGCAGAATGGGAAAGATACTAAAATATATAAGAAAAAATTAATATGGTAGTGCTCAGTACAGAAAGTTTTTTCCATGAAGATTAGGGAGGGTTTCGTGGTTCTAGTGCTATTTGAGCCGGGCTCTGAAGGCTGCGTATGATTTTAATAATTTAGAAAGGGAATAGGGAGAGGAAGGCATTCCAGTAGCAGGATAGTATGGGCAAAAGCTGAAATACAAAACACAGTGAAGATTCAGAAAAGTAAGGATTTATATGTGTCTAAAACACTGAGCATGCATAGGGTGAAGAAAAGAAGACAATTTCCAGATTCAGAGGATCAGAATTCCTTAGAAGAGCAGATGATGATGATATATGGATATGTGTGATCCAATCTCATGCAAACAGTATTTTCAGGGGATCACTTGAGCAGTGTGCAGGGAAAATGTTCTCCACCCAAAAAGTGGAGTAAAGAAACATGAAATGCAGCCAGCTGATTGTTCAACTCCTTGCATTTCTGAGTGGGTCACTCTAATATTGGACAGCAAGGACTCTCACACTCCCTGACAGTGGTCATAGGAGGGACTTTTTGGGGCTGCAGAATCTAGAAGACTCTTTTCAAGCAAACCCCCCATGCTTTTTAAAGTGTCGAATTCCATCTCCTTCTCCTATGTCAGGGGCATACAGACGCGGTGCTGGACCAAGTTGAGGGACACCATTCTTCATTTCCTTTCCTCTTTAGAACAAACAAATTGGCAAAATTCTCACTCCTCTCCCAGAGATTCAAGAGATTTTGGTTGCTATTTATCTTGTCTAGTAAGGCATTCACACTTGCCACGTTTAGACTATCAAATGTTGCCCTAAATCCTGGCAAATATTCATCCAGCTCACACTTTTGGTGACACTTTTTTTTTTTTTTTTTGAGATGGAGTCTCACTCTGTTACCCAGGCTGGAGAGCTGTGACGCGATCTCAGTTCACTGCAACCTCCGTCTCCTGGGTTCAAGCAATTCTCCTGCCTCAACCTTCTCAGTAACTAGAATTACAGGTGCGCGCCACCATGCCCGGCTAATTTTTTATATTTTTAGTAGAGATGGGGCTTCACCATGTTGGTCAGGATGGTCTCCAATTCCTGACCTCAAGTGATCCACCTGCCTCGGCCTCCCTAAGTGCTGGGATTACAGGCATAAGTCACCGTGCCTGGCCTCGTGACACTCTTTATGTTAGCTGTATGAAGGTCACAGGAACCAGCAGAAGACCTATCTGTAGCTCCAAATGGAACAAACCATGCTCAGACTGAAATAGATTTGACTAGATAAAGACTATTTCCTTTTGCAATAGGATGGTTGAGGGCAGGAACAAAGGGACTCACCACATTGCCTTGTACTGTCTTTGATCTGCAACATCTCTCGTCTTTCCTTTTGATTGTGAGATTCTGTGCTGAGGGGACCACATTATATCCCTTGTAGTACCTGATCTGTAGTTGATGCCCAACACATATTTATTTTAATATTTATAATCATAATATTTAATGTTTTTGTTATATTCTTCAATGAAATGTCTCCAAATGTTTTGAGTTTATGAATAATATACTTTAGGCCTTGAAGATTCAGCTACAGTAAATGTTTTCCTGTGGAGGAAATACAAGAGTTTGCTACGAAAATAAAAGTTCCTGTACTAAGATATTTCACTCTGGATGTAAAGATACTTGGCTATTTGTTAGCTTCTTATTTAACCTGTTATTTTAAAGAAGAAAAAAATAAGCACAAACAATACACTTGTGCAACAGTGATATAAAAAAATACACTTTCAAAACTAGAGAAAGATTGAGTGATTCATTTAACTTTCTTTCGACACCAATTTCTGCACCCAGTGAAATTTATGCTAGCTTAAAGAATGAAAAAAATGCTGGGCACAGTGGCTCATGCCTGTAATCCCAGCACTTTGGGAGGTCGAGGCAGGTGGATCATTTGAGGCCAGGTGTTCGAGACCAGCCTGGCCAACATGGTGAAACCCCGTCTCTACTAAAAATACAAAAATTAGCCCAGTGTGGCAGCTCGCACTTGTAATCCCAGCTACTCAGGAGGCTGAGGCATGAGAATTGCCTGAACTCGGGAGGTGGAGGTTACAGTGAGCCAAAATAGCACCACTACACTCCAGCCTGGGTGACAGAGCAAGACTCTGTATCAAAAAAAAAAAAAAAAAAAAAAAAAAAAGAAAAGAAAAGAAAAGAAAAGAAAAAGCCACATAAAAATCTTTTTTTTTTTTTTTTTTTTAAAGGAGAAGAGAAAATTATGCTAGGTTTGAAAATCTCACCTGTGGAAATTTGGCCCAGATCTTGTCTTTCGGTAGGACTATATAGTGATTCCAACTGTAGACTAACAAGAGTCATGGACTTTTTACATAAATGCTGCCTGAATTTCACAACCTTCCACTTTTTGAGGTGCTGCCATAACAAAATTAGGCACAAAAGGGGTGTTTTGCAGACAATTTGTGGAAGTATTGACAGAGCTGCAGAGGTATCCTTCTCATTTCTGCATGCCTTAATCCAGGCCCATTTCTTACATTGCTTAGTGCTCAGTGTGTTGTTATAAAGAGCATGAGCTCAGAACCCAACTGGGAAGACTCTACCAGCTGAAGAAATGCCTCTGAAGTTAACCAGTAAATTTTCTCCTCTCTCAGGTCTTCTCTCCTTACTTCCCATAGAACTGTTCTTAGGGAAGGTTGACATAACCACATGGCTAAAATCCCAAGGGATTTAATATTTCTATACTTTAACTGTATGTTTTTTAAATAAAAACTTAGAGTAGATTTTCCCCCTCAGTTTTTCAAAAATCTCTGAATTCTCCAAAGTAGAAGCTGTGCAGTTTATATCCTTACCAGGGAGTGTTCCCAAACCATTCTCTTTCAGGCAGTGTTGAAAGTAAGGAAGATTGGAACCTGTCCCAGTAAAAAGAAGCTGAGAAGCTTAGAGCAAATCCCTCAATCCAACAAAATCCAGCATTTTAAAAACAGAAGTGGAAACAGTTTTATAAAGGCATTGCCACCCCCACCATTGCACACAAGCTTTGTTTGTTGTTGTCAGTAACATAAGCACTCCATCTTTGGGCCTTGGTTAATGCTACTACTCCAGGTTCCAGGATCACCCAAGAAAGTTCCTCCCAAATTGGGAGCTGTAACCATCTGTTGATACTCAAGGCTCGCCGAACAGCTATCACTCTAAAGGGGCCTCTTATCTTTTTTTCAGCAGGATAGAAGCAGACATCCACTGCCTTTGGAAAAGCATGGGGAGGTGGAGGGATGGATCTACAGTAGCAATTGCAGCAATGAAGACAGGTCAGTTTTACACGCTAGAAACAGAAATGCCCCCAGAAGGTTCAGGATATGACTAGAAAACTTGATTGCATCTACCTTAGTTTGTACAAGTGGTGCGTCTTGGAAAATATATTTCCTGAATAGTTTAGATCAAAATGGAGCTGACACTGAGGATCTCCTGTAATAGTGACCCACATGCTTTCTATACATAGTGCACATCGATTTGTCCACAGCCCACATTCTGTTTTCTTGCTATAATGTATTCTTTGGATATGGTCATGGTGGGTGATAGGAAATATTCTGAGCCAAGGCAAGATGCTTCTCTTAACAGAAGGTGGTTGTACTGCTAAGGAAAAATGTTCATGCAAGTGATCACCAATCTGGAGATTCCCCCCAAGTCCCAGATAATCAGGTAGCTACAAGTGTGAAGAGAGGACACATTACCAACCCAGAGTTTGAACATTTAATTAAGCTCAGTAAGATTTAGCATTTCTGTGAAAGGAACTACAGTGGAACTTCAACCCTGCTTCTTTATACTAGATAAAGGACCCATCTTCTTAACCTATTGGATTTCATTATTTACATAACATTTTACTGACCCAGTGTGCCAATAAACTTGCTGTTTGGTCGGCATATCAGGAATTAGCCAAATGTGTTGTCTGATCGAATTTATCAAAGACTTTGAGTGGCAGTCCTACATCAGTATGGCTTTTGACCTGGTTATGTTGCATTCTTGCCTCTTGATAAGAATGTATTCATCAGACATATTTGATCGGTGTGCCAACGAGGGGTAGAAATTAGTTAAGGACAGCGTCAAGAGACAATGGAAAGACAAGGTGGCAAGTACACGATATTTTCCAAAGCTTTACATTGGAAAGCTTAAATATTAAGAGATATTAAATATATATTAAATAGATTTTATGATTAAAAATAAAGTGGTTTTTTTGGTTTCTTTAATCTAATCATTTTGGCAAATTCAGATACTTTTCACTTAATATTTGAATATATAAATCAAATTTCTTCCATGTTTTCTCCCTCCGAATTTTTTCTCTCTTTAGCTTACCAGTTGAAAGATATGTCAGTCCTATATTTAAATAAACAATTACATTAGTGATATGTGTGCAATCATCTTTAAGATTAAGAGCAAATTAACGTTGGCTTGTCAGTCTTTCCTTAAAACTGTTTTCCATCTCAAAGGTCATGATCTAAGGTAAGGTCCAGAAACAACTGAGATTGTTTTACGTCTATGTATTAGGTTGGAACAAAAGTAATTGTGGTTTCTGCCCTTACTTTTAATGGTAAACACCGCATTTACTTTTTCAGGAACCTAATAATTACAATTCTAAGTAATGGAAATACATATCTTTTATAGGTTTCAATGGGCAATGTATTAGCATAATGTAAATATTTGTATTTCACACTGACTTTGAATATTCTTTGTCAAAAGTGCACTTATACTTTTAAGTTATTATGTGTGTTTACATTATTGTTTTGTCAGAAGGCTGGAGTTATCATAGCAGAGCTTTTATGGTAAAATATTATGAGCCTTGTAAATAGTTTTAAAAATTATCTACTAATGTCTATTTGTCTTGCAAAATTTGCAATTTTACTAGTAATTTTCATCACTTGCTCTTTCTACCTCTAATGTTTCTCAGTGTCCTCCATTACATCTTACTAACTCATCACATATAAACAGCTTCCTCAGAAAGAGTCCAATAAAAATTAAAGACCAAGAGGTAGAGTCTATTGGAGCCATCATGAATTCCAGTCCTTTATGTTGTTATCGATTTATCTTTTTTTTTTAAAAGGCACACCCTTGACTTTTTTTATTGTTAAAATAACCAGATTCTAATTTCAGGCAGCAAAATCAATTACTGCAAAAAGGCAATAATCAAAAATCAATGTATAATTGGTTTTCATCACCTATAGAATTAGTTAGGTTTACATCCCTCAAGTGTTTAGTGATTCTATTCAGTCAACCTAAAAAAATTGCCTCTTTTCTACTTAAAAATATTATGCATTTATTTTTTTTGAGACAGAGTTTTGGTCTGTCGCCCAGGCCGGAGTGCAGTGGCACAATCTCAGCTCATTGCAACCTCTGCCTCCCGGCTCAAGCAATTGATTCTCATGCCTCAGCCTCCCAAATAGCTGGGATTATAGGTGTCCACCACCATGCTCAGCTAATTTTTGTATTTTTAGTAGAGATGGTGTTTCACCATGTTGGCCAGGTTGGTCTTGAACTGACCTCAAGTGATCCGCCCATCTTGGCCTCCCAAAGAGTGGGGATCACTAGTGTGAGTCACCATGCCTGGCCTGTCTGTTTTCATTATTACCTGCCTGTTCTCAGTATGCAACATGGAAGTACTATTGACAATGAGGTGCTTTGGCATATCAGATCACTTTTCCATTTGGTCAAAGATCCCTTTTCTCTTTTCATCATTTCTGAACTGCAGAACAGGAAGTACTAAAGCAGTGGCTCAGGACAATGTTGTCACATCAGGAGTGGCAGAGGTGTTTATTAGGATTATGATCCTTTCAGTTGTGTGCCTCAGAAGGATCTCCTGAAGCCCTGGGTTTGATATAGAAACCATAAGAAAAAGACTTGGGGCAGTTCATATCTGGCTCTTCTCCCACTTCTTCCATAAAAGATTGAGAAAAACTGATGGGATGATTTCAGATGTTTCATTGCCACCAAACTACAGCCATGAGTTTCTTTTTCTTTAAGTGATCTTATGATGCCAGTAAAGGCCTCTATCTTGATTAATGATGATCATCCTATAATATCTGGACATGGTGGCTTGACATGAGTTTTCAACAAAGAAAATTAGTCTCTGGAAGACATTTCTCATCTGAAACTCTCAATATATTAAAATACATTTAAAAGTTACTTCTGGGAAACATACTAAATAGGCCAATCATTTAATCATTAGCTAATTGTCAAACCCTATAAAATCATGGTATAATGTCATCCTGACATAAAGCAACATCAAAATTAGTGCATCATCTATAAAGTGAAGTATTATTTGCTTCCAAGTGACAAATTCTATTGCCAAAAAAATACCACTGTACTTCTAATAAGTGACACTCATTTTAATAGACCCTACAAAAATACAATATTTTCAATGTCCCCATAAAACAGTTAACTTACAAATATTATTCTCAGAGCTTTGGTGACATCAATCAGTGATACTACTGTGAAAATCCTCATACAATACTTGAAACACTAGCATGTAAATTCATTATATAACAAAAGAACTATGTAAAATTATGAAAGAGAATGCATGCAACCAACTCTGAGAAATTATCCTAGAATTTCAAATTAATATTGTAATTAAATTAATGACTAATATGAAAGACAAATATTTTGAAGGATTATAAAATAAATTTTGATCATTTATACAGGAAAATGGTTTCAATAGAAAAGTAAGTAATTCTACATTAACCATGCTTGTCTTTCTCTCTGGTGAGAAAGCATTCAGGATTGTACATACCTTGAAACTGTTTTTGGAAAAAAAAAGTATTTTATCTATTTCTGCCTAGAAAATCAGTCATTGAAATTAATGATACAGGTAGACCACAGCTCTGAGAAATTATATTTGAAGTTTCATATTTAAATACCAAGGATTTAAAATCACCCACCATAACTTTCTAACAGCAGTCTTTCGTAATGATAAATTTTATCAATTTCCAAAACTCATTTTAAATAATTTAAAAAGTAGCAAATTAGATTAAGCAACACACAAATAAATTCTACATTTACAAGTAAAGAAATCACAGGGGCTACAGTTTATAATCAACAGGAACTTGAAAGAAATAAAGCAATACCTTTCCTGCCACCCATCATCCACTGCTTAAATTTGTGGTGAAAAAGACTTAACTACAATGACCGTTAGTCTGTTTCTAAACTCTGCATGTATTGTAATTAGCTAAAGGCATTGAACAAATTAGTTCATCCTATTTTTATTCGGGTCCCAGAGATAAATGGCTAATTTATGAAATATTTCACTCTGTGTCATGAGAATTTAGCAAATGAATATGGAACCAAATATAAACACTTTATACCATATGTACAGTTACTTTCATAAGGCATTATCATGTAATTTTTATTGAAAAAGATTCAATATAGTAAAGTCTTATTTTAAGATATATTTTTTCTCTATCCGAGACGTTTAGTTTATGAAAATATTGTTTTTCTCTATATTCTTTTTGTATATATGCCAACATATACCTTGTGCTAGAAATATTTTATGGGAATTACAATTCTTTATATTTGTAGTTTCTATATAAAGGCATATACAACTTTGAGGCAGTGTTTCTGATGGAGAGCAGAATTCATAAAGAGCTTGTGTGTGCTTCCGTGCTCCGAAATTATATGAAATCCACTTTGAGAAGAAACTTATTTGATTAAAAACAAAAACAAAAACAGAAACAAAACTGCACCAATGCACAGCCAGAGGCTGACAATTAAAACTAATACATAACCACATGAACATCATATTTATAGAGTTAACATTTTTAAGGATGGTCAGTGCTAACATATAGTATTATACATTTGGCACTAATGTTTGCCATTGGTCCAGCAATTGGCAAAATTTGTTTCTATGTATAAATTTATTTTTGAACATTAGGTCTGGCTAGACGTATCTTCACTATTTATAAAAAATATTTAGACAGTAAGCTCACGTTGAATAACTAGGTCTACTGTGTTCTGGAAACTCTTCAGTAGTAATACAGCTTTTTCATGTTCCATATGTACAAAACTGTGTCCATTTGCCTGTAAATACACAAATAAAACAGGGCAATCAATGCAAACTATTATCACTGTATCATTGTTTCTATTCATAAAATTCATGGGAGCACTGAGCAACAAAAAGTGATCAGTTTTTATAATTCACAATGGAATCGCAATTATGGAAATAACTAATTTTATCCAGATTCAACCAAATTTATCAATTCAACAAATATTTATTAAGTACCTAGTATGTCTTTGCCACTGTGCTAATCATCAAGATGCCCTGGTAAATAACAGATAGATGTACTGGTGTCACAGTAGTTCAGTTCCATTGTTGTTGTCCTGATTTGCTTTTGCAGGGGCTGATTGGGGTGGTCTGGAAATGGGCATATGGCCATTACCTTAGTGTTATATAAATGCTAATATAAACTCATCAACAAGACCAAATATTTCAATCATGCCAAACATGACTGGATGCTTATAGTACATTTAAATCTTATTTTGACTCACTGGAAAGTTCTTGGTTTATACACTTTTATATTAGAGAAATATTTTTTATTTCCCTTATTGCTAAATGCAAGTATACTTATTATCTATAGTAGTGGTTCTCAATCAATCCACTATACCTAAGGAATGTGTCCCTTGGGGATAAAACACACTGACATTAGTAACAGAGGACATGTCTGCTCTCTTCTGTTTAAGAATCATTGATATAAGCAATTGATATTCAGTTTAAACATAGCCTAAGGTTACAGTTTCAGAGTTCCCTCTGTCTATTATATGAATTTTATGTCACAAAATGTATATTGTTCTCTGTATTGAGTGCCATGGGTCTTCGATTTTCTCCACATTAAGTTGCAGATGGTCTTGATTGGAATGATTTTTATTATTAATACAGAAAGAAGTGTATCCCATAAGCCTTCACTGCCATAAAGGTAAAATTAAATACAACCTTATTGAAACTTGATAGAAATAAATCTTGGCAACTTAATGACTGACGGTTATGTAATTGTTTTCTTTGCGGTTTGAGACTCAGTTGATTCAGAAAAGAGTCGATCACGTTGACAGCTTGGCTGAGTAGAGGTAATAGAGCCAGTTCACTGGTTGACTTTTTCAATTTTCAATGGACTGATACTTATTTTGGTTACACATTGCCTTTTTTATTTTACTTACTGTTTTTATGCTTTCTTAAAATATGATTAATATTTCAAATAACCAATCACTTAATAATTAGACTCTTTCATTGACTTTAGCTTTTTCAAATTTAAAGCAGCATTATATCTCTAGAAATATCAGACAACCTTTAAAACTTAGATGAAAGTTATATGATACATTATATCTCATCACTAGTTCATTAAAATTGACTGACTAATGATGTGGTAAAGAAGATTCCAAAATACTACATTTGTAAACCATAGTACATCTGCCAATAAAAAAATACTAGGTGACAGAATATAAATTCTTGGAAATTCATGTAATTAGAAGTAAAAATTTGCTTTTAATTAAAGAAACCTTAAAGGCATTCCTTAACGATATTTAATAAATGAAAATGCCCATAGAAGTTGGCATTGGTCTCAAAAAAAAAAAAAAAAAAAAAAGAAGAAGTTGACATTGGCTGTTTCAGTGTCGGGAAACAGTAGTTGAGTAGTTTGGGCGTGTTACACAGCCCAAATTTCTTGCTCTGCGTTATACTAAAAATCAGACAATGAGGTTATATTTGGTGTCATTTCTGATCAGTTTTGATGGAGAGTAAGGAATACAGCATATGGTCCATTCTTTTTTCTACTCTTAACCTGTTTCAGACATCAGGAACATAGCGAACTTGCATGAAATAAATATTTATTCCATTGTAGCTTTGAGGGATGTACTGACTACCTTAATGCCTTCAATTTGATCAAAATACTTTAATGCCTTCGATTTGACCAAAAGTTGTAACTTAATTGTGAAATTAAAATTGAACTTTAATAATGGAGTTCTTGAATGTCAAACCATAATAATGACTTTGTGAGTGCTCAGATTTCTCTATCTGCAGACTGAAACCTAGAATTGCAATGAATTAAAAATCCACTGAGAATTTTCAGGGAATTGTTCAAAATTTAAATATCTCACAGTTATAGAAATAAAAAATTTTCTAGGATTTGGAGGCCATGAATGGTACGTCGTTCATCATCATACTTGACATAGTATCAATGTTAAAAATATCAGTGTTAAGGGCAAAAGTGGTATAAAACTTAGCAAATTAATCATAGCTGTTAATTTAGAGTGGTACTTTTATTATGAAAGATCTTCAAAGAAGGGTAGTCTGCTCTCAATGTGATTACTTTAGCATTTTTTTCAATCAAAGAATGTCTGTTTTGTACTCACTTCCGTAGGCATTTTGCTAGGCACTGGGATGGGAAGTAAGAAAGAGATGAAACAGGAAGGCTCCAATCAAAGCAGCAGCCATTCAGGAGGGGAAATAAGTCACGCACGTAACTAAAAATAACATATAATGTTGCATGTAGAATGAGCCCTCAGTACATATATGCTGAATTGAATTAATATCTGAAGAGGGAAATAAAGTGCTAGAGTAGCTCAGAGGAGGGCAAAGAAGAGAGGGACATCTTCTCTTTGCTGTTTCTCTGAGGCATAGAACGAGTGTGATTCCCAAAGGACTACAGTCCTTGTCTTGTCTCATTCCTAGAGTCTCCTCGAGCCCTCAGTATGTTAACAGTTGTTTTTTTTCAGGTAAGTTCTGTAACAGTATGTGCAGAATAAAGCATTCTAAAATGGTTCATGTGTGGAATCATTTTTCTAAGAAATAAAAAACAAAAAAAGCACCAAATCCAAAACCTGTGAATTTAGACCATAGGCTTTAGCATGGGAAGCAACCATAAAAATAAACTTATGTAGAGGGGCCATTTTTTTTTTTTTTAAACACGGCATTAGTTCAAAAAACCTCTTCTTCAAAAGGAAGAGAGATAGCCCAATATGTAAAACATTTAAACAGATCTTTTTAGAGAGAGACAGAGAAAGGGAGAGAGGTGGAAGACAGACTGGACCCAGCGAACCAGCTTACTTGCCAATACCTTCCCACCCCTACAGTGCTCATGAAAGCCCAGTGTGAAAACTGTTAGTTTAGACTAATCCTGTTGTTTATTTTAAGGAGACCAAACAAATTGTCTGAGGTCAAACAACAAGGGAAAGGGCTAAGGCTGAATCACCTGATACCGTAATATTCCTTCTTCTTGTTTCTTTCATTACTTCACTGAAATAATAAGACCACAATCATGTCAAGTAATTTGAGCTGACATTTCACTGACCATGATAAAATAATGAACATTTTTCCCTTAAAAAACTGTTGCTATATCATCTCCAAAGATAATTCTGTTCTTTACAGTGGTTGCCAAGCTGTGATTCCCATTCAGATTTCTATCAGGTTTAATTTAACTTATTCTAAAAATACTGGTAGAAGTAACATTTAGTCCTAAATTAAATATCTACAGAAATGCTGAATCTCCAATTTTTTTTTTGAGTGGAAGATGATAATAATAAATCTCAGTTCCAGAGAAACTTCTTTCATTCTTAGGACAGAAGTGGAAAATGAATTGACATTGTATTTGTTAACATGAATGTGGTTATCAGGCTTACATCTTGGATAGTTCAGACAGGGAATCAAACAACTATGTTACTATATTTGTGTAGGGCTTCTCCAGTTAAAATAAAGACCAGAAGAATCACAATATTCCAACTAATGGAGTTTTGCATTTGTGTGTGTGTGTGTGTGTGTGCACAGAAGAAGAAAAGGCTGAGGAAATAAAGGCTGGTACTATGCAATGTTCATTGCAGGGTATAAACCCAATGATGCTTTGAAAAAATAAATGCACATGATTTACATTTATATTATATTACATGTATTAATGTAATGTATTATATTAATAAATATATGCATACTATGAAAAAGATGATATGAAGAACAAATGCTAAATTAATAAAAATTTAAACTATTTTGCCACATTTGGCTGCCTATATGTTTTATATAGATATACTATCAGAGATTTGAATAAAATGTGTACCATTTTGAGGAAATTGCAACCTAATGAAAAATGAGAAATCACTTATTAAGTTGAAATGAAGTTACCAAGAAAACAATCTAAAAAGGGAAAAGATATTCTGAAAATTTAATCCTTAAAAAATATGTAATTAATGGGTTTCTAGCTTTAGCTGATTTGAAAGTATGGAGGAACATGTTACTATAATTGTTACATCATTTTCAGAAGACATCTCTTGTTATTTTAATTTTATTTGATATTTTCTGTGCCACGAAATGTTTTTTAATTGTCCCTTTTCATGATTTAGACATGAAAAGACTGAAGGTTAATGAAAATAGTATTTGCAAATCCAACAAAAAGTAGAGCTTTGCAAATAGAGCTCATCAATCTATTGTAAAACACACTTGGTTTCTGAATTTCCTCTCTTATTCTCTCCTGGATTTATGTTTGATTACCTTCTGGTAAATGTTTTGTTAAATGGATAAATTATGGATGTTCACATTGCAGAAACAGTCCAGATGATGTTGTAATTCTCCTAGAAATTCTGTTGCATTCTTATTATTCAAGGCTCTAAGCTTAAAAACTAGCCTCAGAGAAGGCCAGACCACAGGGTTGGTGGGATTATCCAACAGGGAGGACAGCACAGATCTTTTTAAACTCCAAAAAAAGAAATCAGTTTGGAGATATGGGCATGTGATTTCTGGTTGATTTAAATTCACCTTCCAAGGGATAAGCCTTTTTAAAGGGCTAGTACACATAAATTTTATATGTTAGAGAAATATTAATACATTGATATATTGCACTTTGAATGCCTACAGCTCTTAGAATGAAGGAAAATGAAATAATGCAGCAACCAAATTAGTGCCATAAGAGCAACGCTTCATGGTGTTCCATTCTGATTGCCAGGTATTATGAGAAAGAGTAGGAATCTCAGATAATCCTCATTGTGCTTCACATTAACTAACCAGAATTAATTCTCATTTCAAATTTTAATCTGATAAGAGTACTCTCATTAAGTATTAGGATATATTTAGGGCTAAGTATACTCATAATCAATACTACATTGACTCTATGTCAAGCTATTTAAAAAATTTTCTTTTCTATCGAAAACCTGAATTACAGACTTTCAGTTCTTAGAGAGTTCATTTGAAAAATTTACATTGCTTTTGTAAATGTGAGAAAGTTTGAAGTTTTAACGAGTTTTATTCTAGTATTTTAAAAAACCTTTGCAGAACAAAACATAAATAAGAATTTCTCTCTCTCTCTCTTTTTTTTTTTGAGACGGAGTCTCTGTCGCCCAGGCTGGAGTGCAGTGGCGCTATCTCGGCTCACTGTAAGCTCCGCCTCCCGGGTTCCCGCCATTCTCCTGCCTCGGCCTCCCGAGTAGCTGGGACTACAGGTGCCCGCCACAACCACAGGCTAATTTTTTGTATTTTTAGTAGAGAGGGGGTTTCACCGTGTTAGCCAGGATGGTCTCAACCTCCTGACCTCATGATCCGCCCACTTCGGCCTCTCAAAGTGCTGGGATTACAGGCGTGAGCCACCGCACCCGGCAAGAATTTCTCTTCTGTGTTAAGTACACACATGTACTGCAGCTTGAATTTCTCATGAATTAAGGCTCATAAAAGATATGGCAACGTAGAATATACTCAACTGAAGACTGAATTATTTGAATAGAAACTCAGGTGTGGAACTGATAATAAATAGTAAATCTGGATATATTTATTTCTTTATCTGCTCTGATTTTTAAATGCTTGTTTTCTTTTTATCAAACATATCAAATGATCATCTCCAACAAATGAATTTCCTACCTTGATTTGCAAGCCAATTTCCCAACAAGTCACAATCCTTTTACTTTTCACAAAAAGAATAACTGCAAAATCAACCCCAAATTTTCGGGGGCTCTTTGTAGCCAGGCTGCTGTCCACTTTGATGAAGAGCTTGCTCTTAAATGACAGGCTGGCGTTCATTTTATCAAATGTTTGATACTCAGCTTTTTGTCTCTTTTCCTGCTTTGTTTCCTGCTCTGTATAACTTGGGTATGTCTATTTCCAGGACTAGGTTGTGGAAGGCAGGAACTTGGTTACATTCATATAACATTGTTTACATTTCTTGGCACAATACTTTGTACACAGTGGGCATTTGATGCACATTTTCCAAATAAATAAATAAATTAGAAAATGTAATAAATATGATACCATCAGCAAAATTTGCTCCATAGAATCAGTATTGTGCAATGGTGTGAAAGTTGTCAGAATCAATTGGAGTGACTAGTGTTAAACAAAACAAAACACAACAAAAAACCTGGCAAATAGAGTGGGGAAGGCCATGAAGAGAGGGTTCTCATACTTATATACCTGATAACAAAAACTATCACAAAAGACTGCAAAAACACAACCTTACACAAAAGCCATTGCAACCTTACACAACAAATACTTCTGCAGGGACATTGCCCAGCAATTTGTTGTCCAATCTTGGACTGGCATCATCCTTGCTATTGATCTTTGTAGCCAAGGATAATTATTTAAAAGTAGTTACATAATCCTTATTTTTTCCTTTGAAAACCGCTGTCTTTCTTTAACGTCCTGAATACATGCATAGTTTACTATGGCATATGTATTCCCATTTCAATGCTCTATTCCCAAATAAACATCATTTTCTTTTAAAGAGTCTCTCTGTTTGTTATTTTGTTCACAATGGAAGAACTCAAATAAGTTATCGAACATCTGTCAACAATAGATGTCTTGCAGGGTTGTTGTATGATTTAAATGACACAATAGAGACACTTAATGGATGTTACTTTTCTGTTAGCTAAACTATGAAGGATAGAGTCACCCTAAAAAACCTAATTTGTTTTATTGGTTTTCATGTTTTACTAAATACTCAAAATGCATTTTGATTTTCAAAAAGTATTTCCTCAATATTTTTATTGGTTTTCTGTGTAAGAACATTGTATATTATGAACAAAACTAAATGTATAATATGCAGTCAAAATCTGGCATATAAAAGCATATTTTAAAAGACAGTTTAACGATGGGTTCTCATTCTGTAACCTAGGCTGGAGTGCAGTGACTCTATCATAGCTCACTGTAGCCTCAACCTCCTAGGCTGAAAGGATCCTCCTACCTCAGCCTCTTTAGTAGCTGGAACTACATGTGCGTGCCATCACGCCTGGCTAATTTTTAATTTTTTTTGTAGAGATGGGATCTGCTATGTTGCCAAGGCTGGTCTTGAACTCCTGGCCTCAAGCAATCCTCCTGCCTCTGCCTCCCAAAGCATTGGGATTACAGGTGTGAGCCACTGGGCCTAACCAACACATAGTTTTCAAACCTATTTCTGGTTCCTTTCTAATGTATTAAACAAAATCTTACTCTTCAATGTATTGTATTATTATAAGCAATTATTTACCTAAACATTAAAAGTTATGTGATTATTCCTCCATAGTCCCCCACTCCCAGTGTCTCTGGTGCTTTTGATTTTCAACCATAAATAAGATAAACTATAGAAATGTGGAACTTACTTGGCCTTGTTGGGAAATGCTTTAGTACAATTTTCAAATGCTTTATTTCTTTAAGGGTTCAACAGTTCATTTTAACCATAAACCATTTCTCATTCTTTAGGGGTTATATTTTTGGAGGGTTTTTTTTTTTTTTTTGAGAAATTGTTAAAAACTCAGAAATTGAACATTAACCCTTTCTTAATGATTTATGGTAATAATTGTGAACATCAACACTCTCTTGGACACAGCCATGGCCCCGTTAGTTTGTTTCTATAACAAACATTTCCCAAAGTGTGTTGTGTGGAAGTGGTTAATTGACGCTTTGGTAAAGAGGACTGTATAGTTAAACATGTTGAAACATATATTTGTAAGATTTCTTAGAGTTCTTAGCCTATTTAGTACAGTGTAAAGTCCTGAAACAAGGGATAGAGTATGAAGTGATTACGAAACTTAGTTCACCATGAACTCTTTTTTTTCAAAGATAGGTCAAAAAATGTCATTGAGAAAAACTGTTCCATACTGAAAGTACAAAACGTTCTTTTAAAAGCCAGAAACAAGATTTTAGAAGTACAATCTGCTATACTTTTAAAATCTTGTTTCTGGCTTTTAAAAGAAGTTGTTCTCTTCTATTTCTGGCTTTTAAAAGAAGTTTCTCTCTTACTGCAGAGTGAAGCTGTTGGCTATGACTTCTTGCTTCTGACAATGAGCCTGGAGCCAAAGGCTTTCACTTTGGTGGTCTGGACAACTAGATAAAAGACTCCCAGGTACGATATAAATCCTCTCTTATGAGTAAAAGGAATGAAATGTAGTGCATGGACTTTGTGACATTAATTATGCCTCTTCAGAAGCACTTTGTTTTCTAGCTTACGTTTTTGTTTCTTATAGCTCTGGCTGTTGAATAAGTGAGCTTTACCTAAGTAAGAAAATTCTCTCAGCAAGCTGATCACACCTACTGGTCATTAAAGAGCCATCGAATTTCTATTCAGACAAGGAAGCATTGATTCAGTGTTTGTATATATATCTGTGTGCAACAGATCCACCCATGCACAGACATTTCATTTAGACTTCTCTTTGGGGAGTCTGAACTTACCTCTCCCATTCTGAGCTTTGAATGCCATATCTTGCTTGCTGTCTCTCCCTACCGCCATCCTGAGCCTCACTCCAACTCATCGCCATGCTTGAAATTCTCCCAGTCCATGAAAAACTTATTAAAATCCCAGGGTTTCCTTCCTTCATGACTCTAACATGAGTCTGGGGTCTTCTTCCCCAATATTCTCTCCTTTATACTCCATACTCACCCTTTCTAGCATAAAACTCTTACCCCTGCTCCTGAAAACTCATGTCAGTCTAGCCCACAGGTATTCCTCCTCCTTCTTTCCTCTCTGTTAAGCCTGGAGGAACTTCTGCTCCACCAGGAATAAACTCCCTTCTTTCAACTCCCCCCACAACCAGAGATCTCCATGATCCCCAGTGCACCCAGCCACAAAGGTCTCCTCTCCCACTCCCTCACTGATTCACTGGAGGAGCTAAGAAGAGGAGGGTCTTACATCTTGTATTTTTGTCTGTGAGTGGCCATCCTCTCTGCATCCCAGGATACACACTTTTATATTAATTACCCCATTCCGTTAACACAGCTACAATATTTATTAGATACATCACAAAATCAAGTACTTTATTAGTTTCCTAATGAGTGCATACATTCACTTTGTCTCCCCAGCTATTAGTTCCCTTAGGACACATGACTTCCCTTCTACCTATTAAGGGGCTTCTAATGATATTTCCTTGTAAGACACTAATCAGGATGTGGAGTGGAGTTGTCAGTGGGTATAGAACAGAGCAATGATAATAGGCCTAACAAGCATCTAACCCCATGATTTTGGCCAAGATAAGATGCTCTGAGCCAAACAACTTACCATAAACTAACTTTAAAAAAGTAAAAAAAAGTGCAATAATGACTTTGCTAATAGTCCAAGTATTTGTTGATAGACATTGTTGACAGTAGTTTCTTGAACTGTCTATATGAATTGTAGGGCCAAGGGTCTTTCTAAGACGAGAAAAAAAGAAAAGTATCTAGCTTGTTTGAATTATTATCTCATTGATTATTCTCTTTTAGCATCTTGAAATAGAGCTGTAGACAAAGAGTATGTTTGGATTGCAAATTCCAAAACCCTTAAAATGATGACAAGGTAAAAGAGACTATAAAATTATCTTCAATTAAGTACCTTATTTATATACCTCATATTAGAAAAATCTGTTTTGGTTATTGGCAAAATCTGGATGTCGTTAACTAATTCTCTATAAATTATTTCTCTTCTCTTGCCAAAATTAGGCTTATGTATGGAGATGGGGGTGGGTAAATGAAGAGGAGAGGGTTTGGCTTCCCTGACAGAACAGGACATACTTGCAAGTGAGTTTTAGGTTACAACTGTGAATCATGTTGTTAACTATCAGGTACAGTATATATATATGTTTTCCAGTCTATTCCTCTTTTCAACAGAGTAACTATAATTACTAGATTTTCTGTATTCATATATATTTTGAATTATAAAATGTATAATGAATTAGAGTGAATTTTTTAGTTGAAAAGAACATTAGAAAAAAGAAACTATGATGATAAATTGACAAAACGGTCATTTCAAATATTGGCAAATTCAAAAGGCTCATTCTGACATATTTTTATATTCCATATGCTTTCAGTTTTTTCTCTTACTGTTATATAATTGAACTTAGCAGAAGGTGAGTCTATGAAGGGTCAGTTGCTCTTTCCATATGCCACACTGTCTTAGGGTAATTACAATGTGTCTATTCTGGAAAAATGAATAATACAACAGAAAAATGATGTGAATATGTTTTAATTAACATCATCCCTTATTGCACACATCTTCATGTAATTCAAATAACATCCTCATAATATCACAGCAGAATAAGAAAAGAGTGGACGGTACAAAGATGGCCGGGCGCGGTGGCTCAAGCCTGTAATCCCAGCACTTTGGGAGGCCGAGACGGGCGGATCACGAGGTCAGGAGATCGAGACCATCCTGGGTAACACAGTGACACCCCATCTCTACTAAAAAATATACAAAAAACTAGCCGGGCGAGGTGGCGGGCGCCTGTCATCCCAGCTACTCTGGAGGCTGAGGCAGGAGAATGGCGTGAACCCGGGAAGTGGAGCTTGCAGTGAGCCGAGATCGCGCCACCGCACTCCAGCCTGGGCGACAGAGCGAGACTCCGTCTCAAAAAAAAAAAAAAAAAAAAAGAGTTATAGAGAAAGAAAGAGATCTAATAAATTCTGGGTTTGGGAAGAGGGATTAGGAAAGGTGTATCTCTTGTGCTCTCTCATATATCTTTTGCTATTTGCTATTGGGTTAGATTAAACCCCAAAAGTATTGACACTTAGGGAGGGTCATTCTTTCCTTTTTTCCTTTCTTTTACTTCGATTCTCTAGGTTGAACATTGCCATTAGCTTTGTAAATAAATTCGCTCCATTGAAAACACATGATTCTGACCTTTTAAGTGACAGATAACCCAATGTTATGAAACAATTTTCCCCCAGCATTCTTTAAGCTAAGAGACAACAGTATTATAAATAGATAAATATATAGCTTGCCTTCTTAGCATCTGATGTTGCAAACAATTTCATTTTAGAATTAGTCATTCTCGTTTCTTTCTTTCAGAAAGTATAATTGCCCATGTGTACTTTTTAACTAGTATGAATGAAACTGTAAATACATAATTTGATTAAAGTCCATGTACTTTTTTCTTTATTGAAAATGGGCTTTGATTTTACTGGACTAGGTACAAGTGAGTTCTATGGCAAAAATAAAATGTCACATCTTTGATAGTCGTTTGTGGAGAGAAGAGACATCTTGGGTGCAGCTTTTCTGCAGTATTCTTGGCTAAAAATTTCTTGCTACTTCTTGCATGAGGAATCCATTTCCTTGCATTTTGCTGTTATTTTTACCTCTCTGGGATTAGAAATACTGAACCCTCATAACCCTCATGTCCCCACATATAATTCTAGAATTTCATAGCCAGAAAAGAGCATTCTAATACCTTGCAAGTAGACACTAATGTTTTTATTTTTATTTTTTATTTTTTTGAGACAGATTCTCACTCTGTCACTAAGCCTGGAGTGCAGTGGCATAATCACAGCTCACTGCAGCCTCCAACTCCTGGGCTCAAGTACTTTTCCCACATCAGCCCCCCCGAGTAGCTGGTATTACAGGTGCTTGCCACTGCACCTGTTTAATTTTTAATTTTCTGTAGAGATGAAGTCTCTCTGCGCTGCCAAGCCTGGTCTTAAACTTCTGGCTTCAAGCCATCCTACTGCCTCTGCCTCTCAAAGTGGTGGGGTTACAGTCATGAGCCATCATGTCTGGCCTGACACTAACCTATGTTTCCATCTGCAAGATATACTGTGTATAATTTTGTTATAATACTTACGTATACATTTCTGAATTCTAGCAGAAGGGAAAAATCTTTATTTAGCTTCTGTCATGGAAGAAGGAACTCTGTAACATTGGCTCAAGCTATAGCATACTTCTCTACCCAGCCTCACATTCTAGTAGGTAAGAGATCTGAGATTAATTGGCTATATTTTTTTCCAGACTCTAAGATTTAAAAAAATGTCTTTGAAATTCGGTGGAGAAAAAAATTAGCCATTTCCTTTGCTAATGAGCAGCATTTACCAAATGTTAAGAGAGTTACGTTGTTAGTTTAAGTTTATTCTCAGCTGTTTTTCACTGCAATTCATACAATTTTCAAAGAGTTGAATTTGTGAGCTAGGAGGGACTTCAGACATATAAACAGCAGTTCATTTTACAAATAATGAATTTGAGGCCCATAGACATGATGTAAAATATCTAAGATCAAAGAACTTGTTAGGCTATCCAAAAATATAGAACTTCCATAATAAAGCGGTAAAGGAAAATTTTAGTTATTATATGTGTGGTTGTTATTGTTTCTCAGCTCTACTTCAAAAGACCAACTGCTGTTTGCATCTTCTGCCTGCATAGAATGGACTCCGGCCTGCTGGGTGGTATTTCTATTGTGACATTGGCACAGGCTGAAGTAGCTTAAACTCTTTTCAGAGAACTATCATTTTTGAAAACTTGAGTAGCTGATCGTGATCTTGTTAGTTTAAAACATTTCCAAGAGGCCAGGCGCAGTGGTTCATGCCTATAATCCCAGCACTTTGGGAGGCCAAGGTGAGCAGATCACCTGAGGCTGGGAGTTCGAGACCAGCCTGACCAACATGGAGAAACCCTATCTCTACTAAAACTACAAAAATTAGCTGGGTGTGGTTGCGCATTCCTGTAATCCCAGCTACTCAGGAGGCTGAGGCAGGAGAATCGCTTCAAACTGGGAGGCGGAGGTTGTGGTGAGCCAAGATCGTGCCATTGCACTCCAGCCTGAGCAATAAGAGTGAAATGCCATCTCAAAAAACAAACAACAAAACAAAACAAAAAACAACAACAAACAACAACAAAAATTTCTGAGAATGAAATGTTAAAGCAATCTTAGGATTTCTACTTTTCTAGGACTTTCTGAGAGGACGCAGTACATTGGAGATAGAAGATCTCCTTGGAGCTGACTTGAGGGGATCCTTGCATTCTTTAACTGTGTTTGTATAGTTGATCTAAGGTTTCTTTTTTACATGTCTGTTGCGGGAAGTCAGGGACCCTGAATGGAGGGACCGGCTGAAATCATGGCAGAAGAACATAAATTGTGAAGATTTCATGGACATTTATTAGTTCCCCAAATTAATACTTTTATAATTTCTTACGCCTGTCTTTACTGCAATCTCTGAACACAAATTGTGAAGAGTTCGTGGACACTTATCACTTCCCCAGTCAATATCCTTGTGATTTCCTATGCCTGTCTTTACTTTAATCTCTTAATCCCGTCATCTTCGTAAGCTGAGGAGGATGTATGTCGCCTCAGGACCCTGTGATGATTGCGTTAACTGCACAAATTGTTTGTAGAGCATGTGTGTTTGAACAATATGAAATCTGGGCACCTTGAAAAAAGAACAGGATAACAGCAATCTTCAGGGAACAAGGGAGATAAGACTTGGAGTCTGACTGCCGGTGAGCCAGACAGAACAGAGCCATATCTTTCAAAGGCAAATAGGAGAAATATCGCTGAATTCTTTTTCTCAGCAAGGAACATTCCTGAGAAAGAGAATGCGTCCCCGAGGGTAGGCCTATGAACGGCCCCCATGGGGGCAATGTCTTTTTGGTCGAAGCCAAAGGGATGAAATAAGCCCTGGTCTCCTATTTTGGTCAGACAGGTTGTCTGCTCTCAAACTCTGTCTCCTGATAAGATGTTATCAATGACAATGCATGCCAGAAACTTCATTAGCAATTTTAATTTCACCCCGTCCTGTGATCTCTGTGACCCACACCCTATTCATTCACTCCCTCCCCTTTTGAAAATCGCTAATAAAAACTTGCTGGTTTTATGGCTCGGAGAGCATCACAGAACCTGCTGACATGTGATGTCTCCACCGGACACCCAGCTTTAAAGTTTCTCTGTCTTGTACTCTTTTCCTTTATTTCTCAAACCAGCCGCGATGCTTAGGGAAATAGAAAAGAACCCACGTTAAATATTGGAGGTGGGGTTTTCTTCCAATATGTTGATGTGAGGTTCCTTTTTCACATGTCAACTGTGTTTGTATAACTGATCTAAGGTTCCTTTTTCACATGTCCTGTCTTCTCAGTGAATCTAAATCTTCAGTATATTATGTTGAGCCATTTCATAATTGTTGCACATGGTCAAATATCAGTAGTATCAAGTAGTTCCACCTATTTATATAATGGGAAATTTCTGGGGTTCTGAGTAAAAATACTGAATCTTAAATACGTCAGTAATGCTTAAGAGCTTTTCCTTGGAATGTAGAAAATGATTATGTACCTCTTATATAGGAAGTGAATTAATGAGCTGCAAATCACTGATAAGAAACAAAGCAAAAAAATTAAAGACAATGAATTCAGAGACAAGGACAAAAAAAGCCAAATAAATGAGGTTATGTAAAGTATTTGCTTAACTGTTTATTGGGGTGAACCTTTTCTGATATGCAGAGCTTTAAGTTAGTGAAAGTCATTTTCCATCACACAATGCATTTTAAAAAGTCACCTTATATACAGCTAAACTTTTGTTTATCTAAGCAGGGGGAGTAGAATGATGTATTATGTATTTCATAGCATTCAAACAGTAATAAGCCTGTGGCTGAGAAATTAAATATGGACCAGTTCCTTCTCCTTCATGAAAGTCACACACATACTCTGTTTGGGCATTTACTCTTACTTGATAACTATGCATAGATTCACACACACACACACACACACACACACACACACATATATATATTTCTTATATTATCAAGTAATTCCATTCAGTTCAACAAAAATATGCAAAACATCTGTCATGTGTCAAGTACTGTGTAAGGTGCTAAGACTGAAATGTTTTTGACTTGACTTTCAGCCCCAAAACAATAAAGGCAAATAAGCAATGTGAGAAGGACTTATTTTCAGTCATGTAATTCAAATCATTTAACGTGGTAACATGGTTACATATCTGTTTTAGTATTGGCATTTGCATGCATTTCTTTTATCTGCCTTACCTGAAGGATCTTATCACCAGGCTGCAGTAGGTTTGATGCTGGCCCATCAGGCTGAACCCTAGTAACAAAGATACCCTATAAGTCAGAAGTAACAGAGGTTAGGATTCTATTACCAAGAACCAGACCTACTTAAACAAATCTTCATGCACATAGAAAACAGTGAAAACAGATTCAGAAACAGTTTATGCATGTAGGCTTCAAAGATTATTATAGTATTTTAAGCAAGGCAGCACTCTCCAAGCCAAGTTTAAGAGAAGTAACACTTTTGCTTGCAAAAAGAAGCTTATCTTGTTTTGAAAGTGCAATTATGATTTAAAAATTGATCTCATGGCATATTCTTAATGATTTTTTTTCTTAAATCATTTGAAATGTGATGCTGAACCATTTTTTGTATAAATTCTGAATTTGTCTTAAGTTATTCTTCTTAAATATGTCTCCATTAAAGGCAGTTGAAGGTATTTGAAAAAGTGTCTTCTATTTGATAGTTCATTGTATACTTTAAAAGTTTTACTAGAATTATATATACATTCGGGTTTATTTTAATGCATATTGTTTCATATGTTACTGAGAATTTTAATATAAAATGCATATGAACAAATTAAATATAAGAAAACTGGAACACGCATTTTAAATAAAGTTTATGACTATATGGTTATAAAATCCCTAAATTGATTAATGCAGTTTATAAGAAAGTCAAATTAATTTTGTTGACCATGTATAGAAAGAAAACATATATTGAATGTCTACCACATGCTAGGCCTGGATGGTTCATGATATAGACATAGACAGAATATAGTTTCTGACTTTAATGAGCTCACAGTCTAGTGGAGGAGAAGTCAAGAAAACCAATAATTATAAACATTGTGACAAGTGTTATAACAGACGTATAACAGATTGTAAAAATATGTTGCACCTAGCTTATATTTGTGTGTTAGGTCTTCCAAGAGGAGAAGATACCTGACAGCTGAATGACAAAGAATAGGCAAAAGTCATCTACACAGGTAAGGGGAAGAAGGATATTGCAGAGAGAAGGGACAGCACATAAGTGAGTGTGCCTGTTATATCTAGGAAATTGCAAGTGGTTCTGCTATGGCTGGAGTGCTGATGGAAGGGTGGTAGTGGATGGGGCTGGATGGGGCTGGGAGTGCAGCAGAGGATCAGGCCAAAAAGTAGGTTAGGGCAAGATTAAGATGGCTTTTCATAAACCTTCTTACCAATTTCAGGTGCTACTGAAAGATTTTAAACATGATGGTGATAAGATTTCAATTGACATCCAAAGAATGAACTGATGAATGGATAAACAAGATGTGGTATATATCTATATAATGAAATATTATTTGGCAATAAAATGGAATGAAGTATGGAAACATGCTACAACATAGAAGAAAGCATTATGAAAACATTATGCTCAGTGAAAGAAACAAGTCACAAAAGGCCAACTATTATATAATTCCATTTATGTGAAATGTCAGGAATAGGCAAATGCATAGAAACAGAGAGCAGATTAGCATTTGCCAGTAGCTGGGGAGTAACTGTTAACATGTACAGAGTTTCTTTTTGTAAATAACAAAAATGTTCTGAAATTAGATAATCATGATGGTTGCACAACTCTGAACACATAAAAGTCACTTAATTGTACACTTTAAAAGGGTGAATTTTGCAGTATATCAATTATATTTCAATATAGCTGTTAATAGTTTTCTATTCCTAAGCATTATGAATAAAATAGAAGATAATATTTTGATATTCTTGCCTGTTATTTAGAAAAGCATGTTGTTTGCTGATCTGTAAACATAATGACTCACTTAAACTCATAACTTTGTGTGTGTGTGTATAAATGGTTTAACAACAGACCCAAACTAAAATATTTCTACTTGTGTTTTCACTTGGTTTTTCAGAAGTTTGTGAAACCTATTAATGTAAGACTTTTGAATGATTTTTATCTTTCATATTTTAATCTGTTTTCCTTCTTATTTAGAGATGAAACTACAGATAGGCATCAAAATTTCTAGAACACTATATAACTTTTAACCAAGTAATTAGCCTTCTAGGACTTAAAAGGATATAACTGGACAAATATGCAATATACATGTGCTAATATGTCCATAATAGTATTATTTGTAATAACAAAAATTACAAACCATACCTAACAGTCTAATAACAGGGTATTGATTAAAGAAATTGTAGTAAATCCATACAGTAGAATGATATGTGGTCACTAAAAGGGAAGTCCTAAATGGTTGAGGTAGAAGTACACAAATGTTTAATGAAACAAGCAAGTTATAAAACACTGTGTGTGGTGGGATGCTATTTTTGCTGAAATATGTTTATATATATATTTGTGTGGACAAATATCTGCAAGGATATCTTCTAAACATTAACAGTGGTAATAAAGGGTAATGGGACATCAGGTTTTTTTTTCTTTTTTCTTTTTTCTTATTTGTGTTTTCCTATTTTTCTACAATGATTACGCACTACTTATAAGATTAAGAAAATAAAACAAACTTAAAAAATTTGGGTTAATGGTGGCACTCTTAGGAGTGATGCTTTAACAGCGTTGGCCAATTCAGTTGTACAAACGGTCAATTCAAAAGAAAAAAGAAAACTAGTTGTTTGAAAAAAAGAGTTCAATAAGGCTCAATGATTTCATCCACCAGGCCAGTGAATAGCACTAGTTGTGACAACGAATATAATACATGGTTCTTTCCACACTGGGCAAATAGCTCTTATGTTCCATCATTTGAAGAGACTATATATACAATCAGTTCCCCTGGTAGCCCCTCCTTTACTAGTGGGGTCTCTGTACAATAGGCAGAATGACTCTGTTGCCCAAAATAACCCACTACATCTCTGATTGCTGGAAGTGAAGTTGTTTTGACTATTATTTTATCTCAGCAGTCAAAATGTCTGCTACCCAGTTAATTTTGATTGCCTTTCTTTAGCTCATTGTACAGGAACAGTTTTAATAATGTTTGTATGAATCCAGTTCGTAGAAGTTGACTTATGGCCATCATATCTGCAATGCTGGGAGGAACTAGCAACAGTCCGCACCTGAACTGCTGAAAGAATACAAATGTGTTGTCTGTGGCAGGTTTAATTTCACTGATCACATAGTTCTGGAGGATTCAACCTCTGTTCTGAAGACTTGCTTTGCTTACTCTTATGGTGGCCTGAGTCTTCCAAAGCATGTATTGCTTTTTTCCGAAAGCTTTATTACTTCACTTTATTATGTCTTTTTAATCAATATACTTTATCAACTAAGAAATTGGTCCTGCCCATTGGTATAGTTTCCTTTTTTCCATATATATCCTATCAGCCAGCATACTGCCACATTAATCCAAACAGAGAGCAATGACTGCTCCATTTGATCACGGTTTTTGGCATTCACTATTTGTGGAGGTGGAATGTTTCCCAAGACTGCCTGCAAAGGTCAGTGCCCTAATTTTCAACTGCATTTAGGCATATAAACGTTGCTATATGAAAGAGACCAGATAAATCTAAACCCATTTTGTGGTCTCTTTTATGATGAATATTGATGAGAAATGTGAAAATGCTGACCCTGCTTTGAAAAAGCTCATTGTAGCAACGTGTCACCCTTTTAAAAACTCATTTTATCCTGAGATTTTAAAGAATACTTTGGCACTGTTGGCAGAGTTTGGTGGGAAATAATCAGTCTGTTTGTATTCTAAAAATTAGAAACAATAACTTCCTACTGTTTGGTGAAAAGCTATCTCCTAACTTTCAAACAATAAGAAGCCAACTTGTGTGTATCAAATATCCAAATAATGGCATCTTATAAATCTTTCAACTCTGCTAGCAAGATTTTAAATGTGTTGTTTCTTATAACATTTGGCAGAATGCTAAATGAAGGACAAATTATGATGCAATACATTTAAAACTAGCTATGTAATGTACTAATGTAAGTCAAAATGAAAAATTATGATAGCTTATTATTGCATAGCTTTATCATAAAACTTTATCATAAAACTGCTGTTATATAATAACCCATAAAACCAGGAGCTAAAAGTAGTAGCAACTTTAATTTCAAGTTTAATTTACATACCATGAAGACTCTCTGCTTCTGTCAAGTCCCAGAGGAAGGGAATCAATAACCCTCTTTTTCAAAGAGGCAATATGTATTAGTTTTCTACTGTTGCTGTAACAAAGTACCATAAACCTAGTGACTTAAAACTTCAGCAAATTATTATTTTACTGTTCTGTAGGTTAGAAGTTCAACATAGGTCTCACTGGGCTAAAATAAAAGTTTTGGTATGGCTGCATTCTTTTCTGGAAACTTCAGGGGGAGAATCCATTTCTCTGCCTTATGTAGCTTCTAGGAAATGTCCACATTCCTTGGTTCACGATCCCATTATTCCATCTTCAAAGCCAGCAATGGTGAATCTCTCTGACCATTTTTCTGCTGTCACATCTCCCTCTGACTGCAGCTAGGAAAGATTCTCCATTTTTAAGGCCCATGTGATTACACTGGGCCCATGTGAATAATCCAGGGTAATCTTGTCATTTTAAGGTCCTTAACTTCATCACATCTGCAAAGTCCTGTCTGCCATGTAATGTAACATATTCACAGTTCTGATAATTAGAGAATTAGGATTTTTTTTTTTTTTTTTTTTTTTTTTTTTTTTTTTTTTTTTTTTTTTTGAGACAGGGTTTCACTCTGTCACCCAGGTTGGAGTGCAGTGGCATGATCGTGGCTTAATGCAGCCTTTGCCTCCTGGGTTCAGGTGATCCTCCCACCTCAGCCTCCTGAGTAGCTGCGACTACAGGCATGTGCCACCACACCTGGCTAATCTTTATATTTTTGGTAGAGACAGGGTTTTGCCATGTTGCCCAGGCTGGTCTTGAACTCCTAAACACCTTGGCCTCCCAAAGTCCTGGAATTACAGGCATGAGCCATTGTGTCCAGCCTAGGATGTTTTTGAGAAGCCATTTTTTCTGTCTACCACACTGCAAGTAGTGGTCAAGAGCATAGCTCTTGAGTTTACCTGTCTGTGTTCACCATTTACAATTGGTGACCTTGGGCAAGTTAATATCTATGGACTTAACTTTTCCTCATCAGTACAATGGGTTAATAAATGGTACATACTTTACAGAATTGTTAGATGAAGTGACTGCGTACAGATAAAATAGAACAATGGATGACACTCAGTATAGCATCAATAAATGTTACTTTAATTATCAAAAGTGTCTGAAACTCTGCCAGGCATGGTGGCTCACTCCCTTAGACCCAACACTTTGGAAAGCTGTGGTAGGCATATTGCTTGAGCCCAGGAATTTGAGACCACCCTGGGCAAAATGGTGCGACCCCATCTCTATTATTACTTTTTAAAAAAAGTCTGAAACTCAATCTACAACTCAAGGTCTTTAATCCAGCAAAGCCCACATTGAGAGTTTCTGAGTCTCCAACTATACCAGATTTATTGGCAGGAAAAATTATTTTCCTCTCTGTTTAGAGTATATTGAAAGGCCAATATTTGCCATCTTTCCTTTGAATTCATAACAAATAAGGGGACATTGGCATGTCTTATTTAGGGAAGGGGATGAGAAGGGGCTGGAAATTTCCTCCTGCCTCATCTATGGCTTCCTGGTTGTGACTCACAGTGATAATGGCTCCAGTTACTGTTCACTCCTAGTGGTGGACATGGGTCCCATCTGGAGGGCTTTCTAAACGATTTTTTATTAACTTTCAGGGACCACTTCCTTTAGTAGTTCCAAGTTAGGAGTCTCAACCCTTTATAGTAATGGCTAATAGAATCCACTATAGTTAGTGGCTTGTGGCATCTTTAAGTGGGTTTTTCTTATATCTCTCACCTCAGGTTCTTTACTGACTTGAAAGCACAATGGCTTTCCCTCAGGACCACCTCTAGAGGGTATCTCACAACAGAGCAACATGGTAGGTACTGCAAGCTCCTTTCAAAAGAATGGAAATCTTTGCTCTTCTCAGACACCAGCATTCGGACGTGTTTGAGACAGGCACAGATCCTGTGGATTCATGCATCACAGAGGGACTCCTCTAGTTTGAACCAAAGTTAATCTAGAGAGGGCTAGCTGGATGTGCCACATAGGCATGATCTGTTGCCATTTCCTATTTCCACCTCATTTTAAAACTATCAGTAGTCTTTATAATACAAGTCATAATGACTATTCCAGAAGTACTCATAATGGGCTTATAAAACGTTTTGCTTTTCACAAGTAATTTTGGAAAAGGATAAGTTTGGGAGGCTTCCTAGCCTCTACATCTCTGGACATAAACCTTAAAGGACTTAGAAAGCTAGTTTACAAGGCCAACATTTAACATTCTAAGTTTAGAGGAGAAAGGAACTTTATATGGCTTTTTAATGATGAAGGTGAACGATTGTGACAGTCCAGCTATTGTAAACGTAGACACCAAAATAGAACTTGTCTTAAGGGACCTACGACTTCAACATATGAAATATACTTTTCCTTAAAATTCTGAAAAGTCTTGGCTCTAGCTGATGCTAAGAAATTGGTTTCTAGAAGACCATATCTCAAGTAAAAATTATATACAACTACAATTCAGAACATATTAGTTAAAAATAGCATATAGTATTTCATGCTTTCATATAACTATGGAAGTTCAAAGAGTGTTTCTAGAGGCAAAACTGACTCATGAAAACAGCAAACAGAGCCATAGATTCAATAGCCATAGGTTCAATTATTAGGGGGAAACTTTTTTTTCTAAAAAAGTAGCAAATATTAATTTTCTTTCATAATGTGGGCAGTGTTAATATTGAAGCTATATTGTGGCTTGTAGAAGCAACATTAGATATATATCAGAGCCTATATTTACTTAGTCCCTATGATTATTAGAACACTTGACATATCAAGGATAAAGGTATTATCAATAGTGCTCCTCTCCATGAATCAAAAGTGTGATGACAAAGTATTTTAAGGTTAATTGCTATGCATCAAGTTTTAGGCTTTGAATACTTTGCTACCTTAGCAACTGATAAATTCATATCATCAAGAGATTTATCCTATGGCCATTAGAAGCTAAGAGAGAGGAGAAGTGAGGGAAGAAGAGAGAAAGAGGGAGAGAGAAACAAAAGGAGACTGACAGCTAAATATGATGCTTCCATGAATGGCTGCACTTAGCTCACAAAACAGTTAAGTGTAAAATCCATAAAAGATAAACAGAAAGGAGTACTGCTTTAGAAACAGAAAATTTGAGGCAGAGATACGAATAAAAATTCTGCAACTGATTAAAGTCTTCTAAAAATTTAACAAAAATTTTATACATAGAAAGGAATTTCAGTTTCATTAATTTGTAAAAAAGTAAGTATTACAATGGAAATCACTTGGTTGCATTTGTAAAAAAATTTATTAATAATGCATTGGAGCAACAAAGAGACTAGTGCAACCCAAAGAAATGGACTATGGGATCACAAATCTCTTAGTGGCAAGATTATGAAATGTAATATTCTAGCAAAATAAATACACGTTGTTTGCTCTTTGGACTTGCATCATTCTTTTAGGTCATTCTAAAAGTTTGTTTAATAGCATATATATATATACACATATATACACATATATGTGTTTAGTAGCATATATATATACACACATATATACACATATATATACACATATATATATGCTACTAAACAAAGAGCGTCAAGATGACACTCTTCAGACCTGTTAAAAGCAATCAAAAATAAGCAATTTATTCCTGTTTCTCTGAGATTGCTTTTAGAAATGATATATTAGTACTAGAATATTTTTTAATAGTTTGATACTGATTGTGGGCTGTTCTTTTTTAGAGAATTTGAACGTAAGTGCTAAAATTGTGTTTGGTTTTGGTCACTTTACAATTATGTTTTAACTTTTATTAATTGCTTAGTATTTCTACTATTGTTTAACAATTAAACATATCGGGGATGTCTGTCTATTGTGACTGAAAGTGCATTTGCATCCTGTTTATTTCTTAGTGAAATTGTTAAATTTTCTTTTACTTGCTTGTCATATATTCTTTTAAAAGTCAATAATCATATTCATTCACTTACAACCCTTCTGGATTTCTGGACTCTTAGGAAAAAATAAAAGAACTATTTACCATTTATTTTATTTTATAAATCCTTTACAGCCTGTATTTAATTTGGGATCCCAACTTGTGGTGAATATTTGAATTGCTAAGATTTGTAGAGTTTACTGATCCACTCAGAGCCCCTACTGGTTTTTCCTCTCAGCTTCACAAATAACATAAAATAGTAAAAATGATTAAAAACAGGAGTGGGAACTGTAAAAGGCTGTGGATTCTTCTTTTTAGCTATTCTTAAAATAGTATTGACAATCAGGTTTCTGATGATAATTTCTGAAGGCTCCCTCAAAGCCCCTCTGGTTGTATAATTTTTTGACACTATCTGCACTATTTTAAAATCATGAATTGAAAAGTGAATAATTCAGTGAAACTTTCTTTAACTAATTCTGCTAAAATAAGGTTTTTGAAGTGAAAAATTGTGTTTTGTTGTAAGCTATATTCAGTCAAACTGATTCTTACAGGTTTAATATGGTTTTATTTAATGGTTAATGCATCATTTTATGGTCAGAACATGCTAGAACATTTCTTAGAGATGGCTCAGGAAGTCAAAAAGGCTGGGGGCAAGTGCCAGAAGACACTACAGTTGTGAATTCTTGATATGATGACTAATAAAGTGGCTGTTAGGTCAAGGCCGTGCATAGGTGGTGTAGAGTAGAACGAAAGGGGTGAGGGAATCATATTTAGTCTCGATATTTATATAATTATTTAAAATTTTACAGTGCTGATATTTTCATTCATTACCTATGTGTTTTTAAAAAGGTGTAGGTTAAAGAAAAAGGATACTGTAGTTGTACACATCTGAGACTAAGAGTGCATTTAAAGGAGGATAATTATGCCACACAGAGGAAAAGCATTGAGACTGCCTGTGGCTGATGGATGAAACGGTAGCAGTTCACACTCAGCAGAACCAGCAAAGATTTAGAAGTAAAAGTCATTCTTGATTCTCTCTTTGTCTGTCTGGCCACTCTCATTTTATGGTCCAGAGATGAACACCTTCAGGGAACTGAAGCCACCTCAGTTAATGCCACCACCTCAGCTGAAGCTACTCCAGCTAATGCAAGTTATGCAAAACTTGAACATATCATGGGTCTTTTTCTTCAGTGTAGGAATAAGGAAAGTTTCCAAAGTCAGTCATTCTGAGTCAAGGTAGAAACACATTCATTGACAGAGAGGACAAAGGGAACATCTGATTTTTTTTTCCTCTTTCAACAGAGAACTCAGTATACCTCAATAAACAAAAAATGACAAATAAATACATATGACTTTTCTTTAATCATTTTAATGTTGAATTCTACCCTAGAGAGGTTGCTTGTTTTCTATTAATGAATGTCCTCAGGGGTTAAGTGATAGTCCCTTTTAATGGAAATGTGGTTTGTGCATGGCGATGGGTTTATTCAACACGATTTTTAAATATAGGAAGCAGTTTTCTTTTCCATTGTACTTAGAATCAGATACTTAGACTATGTATAACTATACTATTTATATTGTAAAGCTAATGAATAATTAAATAAATGCATAGTCCAAGTGCAGTGGCTCATGCCTGTAATCTCAGCACTTTGGAGGCCGAGGTGGGCAGATCGCCTGAGGTCAGGAGTTCGAGACCAGCCTGCCCAACATGGTAAAACGCCATCTCTAGTAAAATACAAAAATTAGCTGGGTGTGGTGGTGGGCGCCTGTAGTCCCAGCTACTCGGGAGGCTGAGGCCGGAGAATTGCTTGAACCCTGGAGGCAGAGGTTGCAGTGAGCCGAGATCATGTCACTGCACTCTAGCCTGGGCGACAAGAGCGAGACTCCATCTCAAAAAAAAAAAAAAAAAAGAAAAAAAAGTATATATGTGTACTTTGGTACCTATTCAGTAATCCTAAACTACTATTACTTACTCTTTAACTCTGGATTTATTGGTTATTCTTTTTAGTAATTATGTAAGATCTTACTGATAAGCTAATTTTAAGTGCTTTCATATTTTGATTAAAAATGTTTAGGTTTCCAAAGTACACATACATGCATTTATTTAATTGTTCATTAGCTTTACACTGATACTTTTAAATGACCTTACTTTTTCACATTTATACCCCAGTGAACATTTCCTAAAGAATTAATGATATTTATTTGCTTTCATAAGCTGAAATTCATGTCTCCTTTCTTTTATAATGTCTAGATACTGACATTTTTTCAATTGGCTAAAGCACGCTACCATGCCTTTTTAAAAAAGCTTGATATAGGTCGTCACACCTGTAGGAATACTATTTGTAGGAGATTGTGAAGACTACATTTCATTTCTACCAATGTTTCTAATAGATCTTGGACTTTTTACTCCAACATTAAGACAATGAACTGAAAGGTGAAAATTCATTTTTTATTAAAGAAAGAATTCATCTCACTTTTAATGTCCTCAAACAACCTAGTGGCATTCTGAACCTCAAATTGCAATGTGACTAAGATGCAGCTGAAGTAATCAGTTATGTTTATAAAATAATTTGTGCTTGAAATTTATTTTTAAAAATCATTTTATATATAAAATAAAATCTGTTTCAGCCCCTTCCTAAATTTAGTCTGAAGTACTAAAACAATTTGATCTCTGTCCCTTGCTCCTGAATTTTATTTTCATATAATGCATACATTTTTTGAAATTACTTTGCCTTACACAATCACTTGAAGTAGAATTAAGGATGTGACACATATATAAATTATATTACCTACAAAATGAATTTAGAAACATATACAAAAAATTGTATTTGTCTAGTAGCTGCACAAAGTTAAGGAAATGTGCTAAAAGTAGTTTAATATTTATGTAGTAAATATACATCTTGCACTATATGGAGTTTTAAACAAATATGTTTGCTATTCTCGTTTTTTATATCCATGGAGAAAACCTGACAGGAAATAGGCATATGGTATGTACCTTTTTTATGAGTTAAAAACATATCTTTAGCAAGCTTTTGTTTATGGATGACCCAATGTCATGAAGTTGAGCAAAACTGGAACGTTATTCTTGCGCATTTTCGAACTTGCCATTGCCCCACATGCCTCTGAGTATTGTTATCCTTGGGTAAAAGTATTAAATAAAAGCTTCAATTCTGCATGTCTGAGGGTCCTCCTTTTCTTAATATTAATCATGGAAAAACTTTTATTTGATATAATATCCCTATCCACACAAAAAAGATGGAGTGAAAAGAGGAGGGGCTTAAGTCCTGTTGCAGGCTGTTTGGGCATCTGGAGGCAATAATTTAAATGTAATGTAAATAATTTATAGTAATTTAATCTGAAATTTTAGGACATTTACTTAGAGTTTATTGGTGATAATAATTTACATTTTCTATGCTCCTAATATTCTTTTGATGTCTTGGAATTTGACCTGTACCATAAGCAAATTAAGGCATTTAAGAAAAAACATGAATTTGTTTTATTCCATCATTTCTATGGCTACATTTAGATGGCCCAACTTAGTGGAAATATGGATGAGCTCTCTGGCATCTGTTGAGCTTAGGCACTTATGACTATTCTCCACATAAACGGTGGACCGTGGAGGATAACTGATTCTCTGGCCCCAATGCCCCAGTATGTATATTTGCTGCTGTCAGGTCCTTTGAGGATGGGCTGAATCCATAAAACAGCTTTCATTTTGATACTATGAGTAGATAATCGTTCATGCCACTGTTCAGTGCAACACCTTTACACCATATAGGGAAAGGGGCTATGAGTCTTTTTTAATGTCTTTAAGATCCAGGAGCTTAGTTCTTCCCGCAGATGGAGCAAGGAAGAATATGAATCCCTGAATGATGAGTTTTGTGAATGCATCATTAAAAATTATCTCGTTTGCAGAGTCCTGGGTTGCCTTATAACAGCATGACATCAGTTATCTATTAATGCAGTGTCCTCTTTCTAACAACATCCTGTGGAAATTATACTGGTAAATTCCTTAAATTTTGCAATGCAAAATTATTATTTTATGAGTGCTTACATACAAGCAAAGAATATTGTGGCTTGCTCCATTGGCAGAATCACCACTGTAATGATACCTTAGTCCACAAGTTATATAATTGCTTAGCAATCTTCTCTGTACAATATGCTCCTAATTATCTAGGTTCAATAGAGAATACATGCTGACTCCCAAGGACTTGTTGAAGCAAATATCTAGACTATGACTAATTAGAGGGCTCTGTAATACTCTCAATATTAGAATATCATATTACTCTCAACTCTACAGGGTATAAATTTGTCATGTGGCTCTTCTGCTAAGTTACATTTGCAGATAGAGGCATGTATTATAATGCTTATTAAGGAAAGCATTTGGAGTCAGCTCAATTTTGTTTCAAATCTTGTCTGCCACAGATCAGCTAAATCACCTTGGGCAAGTTAATTAACCCCTCTAGGCCTCAGTACAATGGGGAATAATAATACTACTCAATTAACAGAAACTGTTATGGAGATCACACAAATTCATCAATTCATATATATAAAGAGCCTTGAGGGCGGAGCAAGATGGCCGAATAGGAACAGCTCCCGTCTCCAGCTCCCAGCGCGAGCGACACAGAAGACAGGTGATTTCTGCATTTTCAACTGAGGTACTGGATTTATCTCACTAGGGTGTGCCGGACAATCGGTGCTGGTCAGCTGTTGCAGCTCGACCAGCGAGAGCTGAAGCAGGGTGAGGCAACGCCTCATCTGGGAAGCGCAAGGGGGAAGGGAATCCCTTTTCCTAGCCAGGGGAACTGAAACACACAATACCTGGAAAATCCGGTAACTCCCACCCCAATACTGCGCTTTAAGCAAACAGGCACACCAGGAGATTATATCCCACACCTGGCCGGGAGGGTCCCACGCCCAATCAAACTAGAACTCAGGACTAAGAAACTCAATCAAAACCACTCAACTACAATGGAAACTGAACAACCTGCTCCTGAATGACTACTGGGTACATAACGAAATGAAGGCAGAAATAAAGATGTTCTTTGAAACCAATGAGAACAAGATACAACATACCAGAATCTCTGGGACACATTTAAAGCAGTGTGTAGAGGAAAATTTATAGCACTAAATGCCCACAAGAGAAAGCTGGAAAGATCTAAAATTGACACCCTAACATCACAAATAAAAGAACTAGAGAAGCAAGAGCAAACACATTGAAAAGCTAGCAGAAGGCAAGAAATAACTAAGATCAGAGCAGAACTGAAGGAGATAGAGACACAAAAAACTCTCCAAAAAATCAATGAATCCAGGAGTTGGTTTTTTGAAAAGATCAACAAAATTGATCAATCGCTAGCAAGACTAATAAAGAAGAAAAGAGAGAAGAATCAAATAGATGCAATACAAAATGATAAAGGGGATATCATCACCGACCCCACAGAAATACAAACTACCATCAGAGAATACTATAAACACTTCTACACAAATAAACTAGAAAATCTAGAAGAAATGGATAATTTCCTGGACACTTACACTCTTCCAAGACTAAACCAGGAAGAAGCTGAATCCCTGTATAGACCAATAGCAGGCTCTGAAATTGAGGCAATAATTAATAGCCTACCAACCAAAAAAAGTGCAGGACCAGATGGATTCACAGCTGAATTCTACCAGAGGTACAAGGAGGAGCTGGTACCATTCCTTCTGAAACTATTCCAATCAATAGAAAAAGAGGGAATCCTCCCTAACTCATTTTATGAGGCCAACATCATCTTGATACCAAAGCCTGGCAGAGACACAACAAAAAAAGAAAATTTTAGACCAATATCCCTGATGAACATTGATGCAAAAATCCTCCAATAAAATACTGGCAAACCGGATCCAGCAGCACATCAAAAAGCTTATCCACCATGATCAAGTGGGCTTCATCCCTGGGATGCAAGGCTGGTTCAACATACGCAAATCAATAAATGTAATCCAGGATATAAACAGAACCAAAGACAAAAACCACTTGATTATCTCAATAGATGCAGAAAAGGCCTTTGACAAAATTCAACAGTCCTTCATGCTAAAAACGCTCAATAAATTCGGTATTGATGGAACGTATCTTAAAATAATAAGAGCTATTTATGATAAACCCACAGCCAATATCATACTGAATGGGCAAAAACTGGAAAAATTCCCTTTGAAAACTGGCACAAGACAGGGATGCCCTCTCTCACCACTCCTATTCAACATAGTGTTGGAAGTTCTGGCTAGGGCAATCAGGCAAGAGAAAGAAATAAAGGGTATTCAGTTAGGAAAAGAAGAAGTCAAATTGTTCCTGTTTGCAGATGACATGATTTTATATTTAGAAAACCCCATTGTCTCAGCCCAAAATCTCCTTAAGCTGATAAGAAACTTCAGCAAAGTCTCAGGATACAAAATTAATGTGCAAAAATCACAAGCATTCTTATACACCAGTAACAGACAAACAGAGAGCCAAATCAGGAATGAACTTCCATTCACAATTGCTTCAAAGAGAATAAAATACCTAGGAATCCAACTTACAAGGGATGTAAAGGACCTCTTCAAGGAGAACTACAAACCACTGCTCAGTGAAATCAAAGAGGACACAAACAAATGGAAGAACATACCATGCTCATGGATAGGAAGAATCAATATCGTGAAAATGGCCATACTGCCCAAGGTTATTTATAGATTCAATGCCATCCCCATCAAGCTACCAATGAGTTTCTTCACCGAATTGGAAAAAACTGCTTTAAAGTTCACATGGAACCAAAAAAGAGCTCGCATTTCCAAGACAATCCTAAGTCAAAAGAACAAAGCTGGAGGCATCACGCTACCTGACTTCAAACTATACTACAAGGCTACAGTAACCAAAACAGCATGGTACTGGTACGAAAACAGAGATATAGACCAATGGAACAGAACAGAGTCCTCAGAAATAATACCACACATCTACAGCCATCTGATCTTCGACAAACCTGTGAAAAACAAGAAATGGGGAAAGGATTCCCTATTTAATAAATGGTGCTGGGAAAATTGGCTGGCCATAAGTAGAAAGCTGAAACTGGATCCTTTCCTTACTCCTTATACGAAAATTAATTCAAGATGGGTTAGAGACTTAAATGTTAGGCCTGATACCATAAAAACCCTAGAAGAAAAATTAGGGAATACCATTCAGGACACAGGCATGGGGAAGGACTTCATGTCTGAAACACCAAAAGCAACAGCAACAAAAGCCAAAATTGACAAATGGGATCTAATTAAACTAAAGAGCTTCTGCACAGCAAAAGAAACTACCATCAGAGTGAACAGGTAACCTACAGAATGGGAGAAAATTTTTGCAATCTACTCACCTGACAAAGGGCTAATATCCAGAACCTACAAAGAACTCAAACAAATTTACAAGAAAAAAACAAACAACCCCATCAAAAAGTGGGCAAAGGATATGAAGAGACATTTCTCAAAAGAAGACATTCATACAGCCAACAGACACATGAAAAAATGCTCGTCATCACTGGCCATCAGAGAAATGCAAATCAAAACCACAATGAGATACCATCTCACACCAGTTAGAATGGCAATCATTCAAAAGTCAGGAAACAACAGGTGCTGGAGAGGATGTGGAGAAATAGGAACACTTTTACACTGTTGGTGGGATTGTAAACTAGTTCAACCACTATGGAAAACAGTATGGCAATTCCTCAAGGATCTAGAACTAGAAGTACCATATGACCCAGCCATCCCACTACTGGGTATATACCCAAAGGATTACAAATCATGCTGCTATAAAGACACATGCACACGTATGTTTATTGCGGCACTATTCACAATAGCAAAGACTTGGAATCAACCCAAATGTCCATCAGTGACAGACTGGATTAAGAAAATGTGGCACATATACGCCATGGAATACTATGCAGCCATTAAAAAGGATGAGTTCGTGTCCTTTGTAGGGACAGGGATGCAGCTGGAAACCATCATTCTCAGCAAACTATCGCAAGAACAGAAAACCAAACACCGCATGTTCTCACTCATAGGTGGGAACTGAACAATGAGATCACCTGGACTCGGGAAGGGGAACATCACACACTGGGGCCTATCACGGGGAGTGGGGAGGGATTGCATTGGGAGTTATACCTGATGTAAATGACGAGTTGATGGGTGCTGATGAGTTGATAGGTGCAGCACACCAACATGGCACAAGTATACATATGTAACAAACCTGCACGTTATGCACATGTACCCTAGAACTTAAAGTATAATAATAATAATAAAAAAGAGCCTAATACAGTGCCCAGCATGTTGTATATACTCAATAAAAGGCTATTATTTTTATTGCTTTACTATCAGATTTATTGGCTCAAAATCTTTCATCTTTCTGCACATCTTGACAATTTGACAGTGATGTTTCTTTACTGTAATAAAACAGATAATGGCTATCATACACTTCTTTGAGAGAACAGAGGCAACTAATTTCCATCCAGTGTTCTACTGCTTTCTCTTTCCAAGTATGTAAAAGCAGTTTCTGCTTGACAGTGAACACCGACATAATGAGTTCTATGGTGATTGGACTGGTGTTTTTAACTACTAAACATTGTTTTGACAATATCAACTGCAGGGCTAATTGTGCTCTACCCCTTTAACTGGAGGAGAAAATATTTGATCAAGACTACCTTGGATCTTGAAGGGCAGTTAAGTTTGCTAGATGAGATGCTGTTCTAAATGCTCAAAGTCTGGTAAAAATATTCCCTCATATTTGGCTTAATCCTGATTCCTCCATAAAGCCCCAGTTAACTTTTGGGCTGCCTTAAGTGCTTTTCTGCAATAATCTCACACTACCCCAGAACTTAGATCAGAACGTCTGCCAGACCGAACAATACAGTTCCCTTTTGCCTCAGCTGCGGCTCTCAGCTTTTTGAGATGACTGTTTCAGTCTTTCCCTGTCTGGCTATCATCATTTTGGATGCTGTCTCACATTGGTCCTTGACATTTCCCTGAAACTAGTTTCCTTCAACAATAATGAAGAGAACGGAACAAATGTATTAATTAACTTCAGTACAGAAAGTCCTCAGTACCTCTAAGACATTCAGACGTTCTTGGATACTTTTTTGAGCAGCAAAACATTCAAACATCCATGAGCAGTAAGAAAAGTAATATAGTGTATTTCTGAGAATATTCCTAATCAATGACTTATTTATTTGAAGAGAGTATGTATCATATTAAAGTTTAAACTTTTGCATGAGTAGACTCCTTACAAGTCTACCTCAGACTCACGCAGTATTTGTTGAATTTAAACATCTCTTTAACTTGGCTCCTCTTACTTCCAGCTGTAAATCAGCCACTTCATGAAAAACCAATTTGTTTCTCTAAATTTTCATTTTCTTACTGTTTAATATTTTTGGGTAGGTTCAGGCACTAGGTTTTTTTTTTTTTTTTGAGACGGAGTCTGGCTCTGTCTCCCAGGCTGGAGTGCAGTGGCCGGATCTCAGCTCACTGCAAGCTCCGCCTCCCGGGTTTACACCATTCTCCTGCCTCAGCCTCCGGAGTAGCTGGGACTACAGGCGCCCGCCACCTCACCCGGCTAGTTTTTTGTATTTTTAGTAGAGACGGGGTTTCACCGTGTTAGCCAGGATGGTCTCGATCTCCTGACCTCGTGATACGCCCGTCTCAGCCTCCCAAAGTGCTGGGATTACAGGCTTGAGCCACCACGTCCGGCCAAGGCACTAGGTTTTTTTTTTTATGCAACACTTTCAGAATAGGGCACTAGGGCTTAAAAACAAACAAACAAACAAACAAACAAAAACACAACTGAATTTCCAACAGATTAATCCCTTTCCTTGTGAGTGGACTAAATTCTTACGTAAATTGTCAGTCAGTGCCTTTAGATCCTCTGAACAGTTAACCAAAGTATACCCATATGTTTGGTATGCCACCAAAACTGGTCAATAAATGAAAGGCAGTACTGAGATTCTTCTGTAGATCTGGAACTCCTAGTTGCTCCCACCTATTTTATAATAATAGAGATTTACTTTTCAGATTATGAATGATTTTAGAGTGTAATCAGCCAAAGAAAAGTGCTTTTGAGGGGAAATCTTTCAATGGAAACATTATACAATTCAAGTGCTTTATCTGTTACATTTAACCAAAAGAGCAAATTATAAGATCATAGAAATAGTTCAGTCTCACCAGAGTCATCAGAATCTTACAAATGAGAAATTAAATGAATAGCTATGAAGTGTTCATATTCATCATAGTGGAAGAATTGCAGGCAATGATTTGAAAGCCTCAGATCTAGTCTCTTTCAGTTGCAAAGGGCAGAAATGCAACAGTATTCTGACATTTTGACTATTTAACAATCTATTCATCCTTAATTTAAAAACATTTTTTACCCTGTACCTTCCAAAAACATAGTGAAAAGATTTATATGCTGGTGACAAAGAACAGAAAAATATGTCTTGAATTTCAACTATCTTAAGTATCATAAGGTTATTAACTTTTCATTGAAAGAATTTATGAAAGAGATGTAAAATGAAAGACAAAAATAGGAGTCAAGATAAATAAGACATAATGATTTGAGGTTTTAAAAAATGCTATCATGTTTCTGATAATTTTGAACTTTTATGCTTAAGATATATTAAAATTTATTAAAATTAAGCAGTTGGTCTAAGCCATGAATATTTTAATTGTAATAAATCAATGGTATCCTCAACATCATTTCAAAATGGAAACATAGTAGTTACTTAGGAACAGATGTTTCCAACTGGCATTCCCCTAATTATAAGATTGCCTCATATACATTCCTTTTATATGAGTAGCTGCTCCAGCCTGTTGACCAAAGGAGCTCTCATCCATGGTCACTGGAGATTTTCCTCTGGTCTCTTCCTTCCTAATGTATATAATCGTGTGAACAATTCTTCCTTTTGGACCATCCTCTTCTCCTGACCTTCTCCAAAAACGAAAGGAAGAAGGGTAGGAAGCGTGTAAGAAACAAGATCACTGGGAACAAGAGGAGGAAAATGTGGTGTTAAAGGCTCTGTTTCAGGCTACAGAAAGCTCTAGAGTAACAGCATCTTGGTTTTTCAGAAGTAGGTCTCATAATCAGAAATTAATCTGTAGGTTTTTATAATCGTGATGAGTTGACAGGGTGTGGACTAGCTTGTGACTCAAAGGTAAGTACAGAGCATATGGAGGTTTTATTGATATTTAATTTTTGTCTCTCTTCATCATCCTAAAGTTTTATGGGGTCACTTAATGCAATTTGATGAGGGCAAAAGTAGATAGCTTCAATTATCATTGAATAATTACTAATTGATTCAAAGCTGAGAGTATTAAACACTGATGGTAGCAGGGCAGGTTCTATAGCTCCAGGTAAACATTTAAAAAATAAAAAATCAGATGGTTCACATCAGCATCAGGCAGGTCACATGTGAGCAAGAGCAACATCTTGAATGTCCAGGAAATGGCTGAGGTTAGAGTTGGCGTGCCTTAATTCCACAGTTTGACAAGCAGGGGTAAGTATGAGAGGAGGACCTAATTCTTCTGCTAATGCTAACTGATTTTCTCATAGAAAATTTGTTTTCTGTGGTTTCTCAATTCTACAGCTCTATTAGCAAAATTCTTTATATGCTTGATGAATTGAAGAGATGGCAGTCAGCTTGCCTTTGCATTGAATTACTATGTAATCATTCCGCTATTGTGAGAAAACAGTTTCCTAAATAAGTGACTTACAAGTTAACCTTTGGAAACAACTTGTAAGAAACTGCCTATATACCTTTCTTTACAAATATAGACAACTGTGAAGCCAAAAATAAAAACAAAACACAAAGCCTTCCTACAAAAATACAAAAATACTCTGCCTTTTAAATAGAATGTTTAGAGACTTTTCCCTTTATTCTTAGTATGTGTCAAGTGCTGCAGTAAATTCTTTTATCCCTGTGCTGAAAAAATTTCTAATTGGCTTCAGAGTTAGCTAGCTCATGAAAACACAGCAAAAACTCTTGAATTTTTTTCTAACCTTTGTTACTGTAGTAGATAGTATTTTTCTAATTAAAATTTTCTAATTAAAATTGTCAACAAGATACTCATTTCTTACCTTGTCAGAAGGTTTGAATGGATTTCCTTGTCCACTAATTCCACCACTGATACTAAATCCAAGGCCAGGATTCTTTTCTATTCTCACACAAAACTGTGTAAAAAAGATATAAAAAGGTAAGTAAATAGCTATCAAAACTAAATATTTTCAAAAACTGTATTTCAGTAGAAAATATTCACATTTCACTTGATTTCTTAGGGTTAGCCTATATTGACTTGATACACAAAAGACAATATAAACTTTGACAAAAGATTTAATGCTTCTATATGCATCAGTTATGATGAAAACTAGCTTGAAATTACCTGGGCAAGAATATATTAGCAAGTACTTATTTGTTACCACGTACAGGACTAAATTTTGATTAGCCATTTTTAAAAATTAAAAGTCTTATAAACACTTAAAATACTATGCATTATCTTAGCTATAGACCATAAATGCACATGTATTCAGGTTGATTAGAAAGAACTGTCTGAATAAGTGAAACAAAATTTTAAAATGTAGACTGAGAGAAAATACTGCTATTTAAATAAATTGTGCCTGCTTTGTAGTGGAGTAGAACAATTCATCTCCTTGTTAGATAATTCTTTGTTTAGGAATATTAGATCTTTTAGTTTGAGAAAGTAGCTACAGCTTGTGTGAGGTTGAAAAAATGGAAAAATGAAATGCTCAGTGGAGAGCTTCAAGTCTAGCAGCAGCTCCTGGAGTAGGAGTTAGGAACCTTAGAAGAAAGAGGAGAACAGTGTGATGAGGTCTAGTTAAAGAAAGAAGTCAACAATTATGGAGACATTGCTAGGGAAAGAGAATGGCCAATAAGCAACACATTCTAATGTTCTGTGTTATATTCCCTCCCCAACATCACAAATCATCAATAAAAGTCTATTAAACATGAAAGTATTTTGCTTTATAGTAGTATGGGGGAATGACAGCATTAGGAGTAGGGTCTGCCTTGGGATAAGGCTGTAGTAAAAATGATAGCAATAACGGAAGTTAATAAAAAGAGTGTAGATTAAGAACTCAGCAGAAATGACATCAGTGTCAGGGATGACCTAGAGAAACTCTAACAAACCTAAGAATTCCTGGAGACCCTGAGCAGGAGATCTGTGTGTGGGCTATGGTAAAAATGTTAGTTCTCCAGGTAAAGTGGGACAGAGTGATCCCAGATAATTGAAAGATTTGGGACCAAGAGGCAGTATACATTGGTTACATAAAGAAAAAACACTTTGTAACTTTATTATGTATTATTTATTTATTTATTTTAGTGACAAGGTCTTACTCTGTCACCCAGGCTGTAGTGCAGTGTTGCAATCAGTTCACTGCTGCAATCAGTTCACTGCAGCCTTGAACTCCTGGGCTCAAAGGATCCTCCTGCCTCAGCCTCCCAACTAGCTGAGACTTACAGGTGTATGCCACCATGCCTGAATAATTTTAGTTTGCTTCTTTTTCTAGAAATAGAGTCTTGCTGTGTTGCCCAGGCTAGTCTCGAACTCCTGTCCTCAAGTGATTCTCCCACCTTGGCCTCCCAAAGCACTGGGATCACAGGTGTGAGCCACTGTGCCCAGCTCTTTTGCAACTTTTAAGTACACAGTAAGTATTAGGCGAACCAAGTGTTACCAAAGGTTAGCAGGCAAAAGATTAATAAAGAGTTAAGAAAAAAAATAAGATGACATACTTTGGCATATATTTTGTATTTACATAACTACATACTGGAAAAGTTCTTAAACGTGATTGTAAACATTTGCTTCTTAAGTAGCACATTTTTACCCCCAGCATTCTTGCTTAGCCTATTAATTTGCTTATGGCAAATGTAAATGTCCAGAACACTCTTTACATTTTGATTGTGAAGCTATCTTCAATCCCTACCTCTTAGTTCAAGGCAAACTGAGTCCTATTTCTGACTTAATTAGCACATACTGTCACTGGAACCTGGATCAATTAGCTTTGTCTGTTTAATAATCCTATACTTAATTCACTGTCATATTTCATAATAGTAAATATAATGTTTAACTATTAGATAGTTCACTTGCAATACAAGATGAAAAACTTGGATGAAAACCTATGCACTAATGTGATCTTTATGTAGTCATTAATGAATAGTTTCTAAATTATGAGTAAAACTATAAGTACTGTCCCTTATTTTAAAGATGTTTAATTATAACTTTTCCTTCAATTCAGCTAGATTTGTCAAAACTAGTTATCATAGGTACTAGAATTTACAGTTTATAATACTTTGTATTTTTATATTGATCATAGTTTATGAATAGTTTATGAATATAAACTTACAATAGCCTGATGTAGCTGAAAGAAATATTTTAGCTTTATTCAGTATGCTAGATGATCTCTTTGTTATTATTTATTAATTAGAAAATGAGAAGAAAGCAACCAATATGATGAAATCATTTTTCTTTTGTGTTTTTCCACGTTTTTATGCATTTCCAATTACATTATTTAAAATTGAGGTTGTATCTTTCTAGTGTGAATATTTCATATTGCCACAACATAATATGTAGAAGGTATATGCACTTCTGGCTTTCTCTAGGACACTATAAAACTCAAAGGAAACAAATATAACAGGTTTAATTTACAAAGTAAATTGCTGAGAGTAGTTTCCAGTTGTTCTCTTTCAAGGTAGTGACTATATCTATTTTATATTATTGTAAATCTTGAAGGCACTAAAAATCTAAGAGAGACAAATTTCACATGTGCCAACTGTATGAAGAACTGTCTTAATATATTTTTTAATAATAGAAATAATAAAGATGACAGTGGAGTTTTATAAATGTGACAAACATAAATTCTGATCTGAAGCTAGACTGCTCTTGGGCATGCTAAGATATGGCTAATACGTTGTATTGTGACTAGTGGGTCTCATAAAGCATGTCAGAGAGAGTATTCCTCTCACATATAAGTAGTTGCACCTGCCTGCTAGGGCCCAAAGAAGCCATAAAATGTAAGAGGACAGAATACCTTACATCCAAGAAACAGTCTGAAACTAAAGAGGATCAGCAAAGAGGAAATGCAGTGTTCTAGTAAAAGATTAGGTCTAGGAAGCTAATAAATAGCTTATTTAATGAGAACCAGTATTTTAATTTTCTTTTTATTTATTTTTTATTTTTTGAGATAGGGTCTTGCTGTTTCTCAGGTTGGAGTGCAGTGGCATAATTTTGGCTCACTGCAGCCTCTGCCTCCCACATTCAAGTGATCCTCACATCTCAATCTTTGGAGCAGCTGGGACTACGGTCACGTGTCACCATGCTCGGCTAATTTTAAAATTTTCTTTGTAGAGATGAGGTCTTGAACTCCTGTGCTCAAGTAATTCTCCCACCTCAGCCTTCCAAAGCGCTTGGATTATGGTTGTGAGCCACCATGCCAGCCTCAGTTTTCTTTGAAGAGACTGGTTTTAAAGAATGAATGTTTTGGCTGAAAACACATGCAGTAGTAGTGCAATCAATGGTCTTTCAGAGTCTGCTTCTGTAATTCTACTTTACTTGACACTTCCAGTCTGTGTTAATCTTACTCTAATTACAATACTGGGTCTTATTTTGGAAGGGTTTTTTTGATAAAATGGATTGTTACAAAAATTAGCTTGGCATGGTGGTGCACACCTGTAGTCCTAGATACTCAGGAGGCTGAGGCAGGAGGATCACTTGAGACCAGGAGTTTGATGCTGCTGTGAGCTATGATTGTGCCACTGCATTCCAGCCTGGGTGAGCCCTCTCACTAAAATAAATAAGTAAATAAATAAATAAATAAGTAAATAAATAAATAAATAATAAAGGCTAAACTTCTCCCTGCCTTTCTCAATAAAAAGGATATGATGACTCCTTGTTAAAATACATAAAGAGTTTTAGAAAGAAAGAATGTCAGTTATTCAAAGAGTGCCTCAATTGTCAATGACTTTGAAATAAACTACTCTGGAAAACTGTCGTAGCTTTGACAATAAAAACTGTTGCAGAAATAATGATTTATGACTTTATTCCACAAATATTTATTGATTTCCTACTAAGTACCAGGCAGATAAAAACATCCTTGACCTCAAAGAACTTACATTCTAATGAGGAAGATAGGTAGCAAACATAAACAACAAATAAGTAATTTCAGATAGTGGGATGAGCTGTGGAAAACAGCAGGAAAGGTAGTAGAGAGTAAGTGAAACGGAGTCAGGAGTTGTTCTACTTGTTTATTTATTTTAAGCTTATTCTTACCTCAGGAAAGAGCTATTTTCGATAGAGTAGGTAAGAAAGCCTTCTCTGAGTATGTCACATTTGAGCAGAAATGTGAATGATGTCAAAGATCAAACAATGAACAACAAGAAAAATGAAACACTATCCCAAGCAAAGGGGATAGCAATTGTAAATGCCCTGAAGATGGATTGGTCTTTACAAAGTCAAGAAACAACAAGATGACATAAGGATGAACATATAGATCAATTTAATAGAATAAGAGTCCAGAAATAAATCCTAACATTTATAGTCAGATGATTTTGACAAAGGGTTCAAGGTAATTCACTGGGAAAAAGAAGAGTCTTTCAACAAATGGTGCTGGGACAAGATACCCACGTGCAGAAGAAGAAATCTGTACTCATATCTCACACCATACATAAAAGTTACGTAAAGTAGACCACAGGCTGAAACATAAGACCTAGATTATAAAACTCTTTGATGAAAATACAAAAGGAGTAAAGTTCATCACCTTAGATTAGGCAATGATTCTTAAATATGAAACCAAAGACGATATAAGAGATTGATATGTTGGACTTCATAAAAACTAAAAACTTTTGTGCTTCAAAGAAGACAATCAAAAAGTGAAAAGAAAACCCACAGAATGAGAGAAAATATTTGCAAATGATTTATCTGATTAGGTTGTACGTCCAGAATATATAGATAACTTTTACAATCCAATAATAAAAAGACATCCAAATGTAAAAATAGGCAAAATATTTTTAAAGACATTTCTCCAAAGAAGATATATAAACATTCAAAAAGTATATGAAAATATACCCAATATCATTAGTAATTAGAGACATGTAAATTAAAATGACAATGAGATACTAATGAACAGGATGGCTATAATACAAAAGACAAATAATAATAAGTATTGGTAAGGATGTGGAAAAAGTGGAACCCACATTCATTGCTGTTCAGAATTAATATGTTGTAACTACTTTTAGAAAAGAATTTGGCAGTTCCTCAAAATGCTAAATATAATTACCATATGACTCAGCAATTTCACCGCTATGTATCTACCCAAGAAAAACGAAAACATATATCTCCACACAAATTTGTACATTAATGTTCAGAGCAGCATTATTCTTAATAGCCAAAAAGTAGAAACAACCCAAATGTTCATCAACCATCAACTGATAAATGCATAAGCAAAATGTGATATATCCATACAACAGAGTATCATTTAGCAATGACAAACAACGAAATACTGATACATGCTACATTCAGTTCCTTACGCTAAGTGAAAGGAGCAAATCACAAAAATACATGTATTGTATGATCCCATTCATATTAATTGTACAGAATAGGCAAATATATAGAGACAGAAAGTAGATGAGTGGTTGTCTAGGGCAGGAGGGAGTATGGAAAGTGACTGCTCAAGGATGCAAAGTTTCTTTTTGAATGATGAAAATGTTGTAAAGTTAGATTATAGTGATAGTTACACAACTGTACAAATGTAATGATAACGATAAATTATACACTTTAAGCAGGTGAACTTTATTGTATATAAATTATATCAATAAAGCCATTAAAAAACAAGGTCATCATAACAGAGCTAAGGAAAGAATAGAAGGAGAGGAAGGTGGGGCCAGATCTGCAGGGACGCTATGCCACAGTAAGTATTTACAATTTATTCAGAAAATTTGAAAGCCACTAGAGCGTTTTAAGAGGAAGAATGGTGTAATATAATTTATGGTTTTTAAAAGGGATCACTTTAGTAGTGGATAATAGACAAAAGGGAGGTAAACTGGAAGAAGAGAAAGCAATATGGAGGCATTTGAAGTAGTCAGGAGTGAGGTTACGGCCAACTAAGATGGTAGCTGTGCGGGTGGTGAGAAGTGGTAGGTTCAAGGCATATCTTGATAAAATTGCTGTGGATTGAGTGTAGGCTGTGAGGAAGGGGAATCAAGGATGTTTGGTCATATCAAAAGGGTGATAGGCCATTAACTGAAATGGGGAAGTCTAGGAGGGAAGTAGGTTTGGTAGAGTTAGCAGCAGGAAGTGGTTTCAGACATCCAGGATGAGATGTCAACAAGTAGCTAATTGCATATAAACATCTGGAGTAAAGGAGAGAGAACAAGGCTGGGGATACAAATTTTGGAGTCACTCAGCCTAGAACTGAATTCAGGGAAGAGTATGGATAGACAAGAGTCAAGTCCCAAGCACTGGATCACTCCAACATTTAGAGGTCAAGGACAGAAGAGGAATCGACAAAGAAACCAGGAAATAACGGCTGGTGTAGTAAGAGGAAAATCATTAGAATTACGGCAGCCAAGTGAAGAAAATGTTTCAAGAAAAAGGTCAAACCACATGGCTGAGAGGTCAAATGAGATGAGGATGGAGATTTGACTGTAAGACTTGACAGAAGCAGAAAGAATGCTTCATGGTATGTAAATTAAGCTTGAAATTAAAGTTACTGCTACTTTTAGCTCCTTGTTTTATGGGTTATTATATAACAGCAGTTTTATGATAAAGAGTGCTATGCAGTAATAAGCTATTATAACTTTTCATTTTGACTTACATGATGTGCATTACTAAGCCAAACAAAATACACATACAACTTCTCAGCATTTTCCAAAATTTCTAATAAGCCCATGAAATAGGCTCAAAAAGGAAACAGTGATTACAAAAATGTATACATGTTTATATTCAAGGATAATGAATATTTTTTGAAATACAAATTCTTCTATTTTCAAATCTTTTTCTGTTGTGAATGAAAGATTCAAATCCAGCTGAAATTCCTAGTTAAAATCTTTCAAAAAGATGTACTGGTCAGCTGGGTGCGATGGCTCACGCCGATAATCCCAGCACTTTGGGAGGCTGGCATGGGTGGATCACTTGAGCCCAGGAGCTCAAGACCAGCCTGGCCAACATGGCGAAAGTCCATCTCTACTAAAAATACCAAAATTAGCTGGGTATGGTGGAGCATGCTGTAATCCCAGCTACTCAGGAGGCTGAGGCAGGAGAATTGCTTGAATCCAGGAGGTGGAGGCTGTGGTGAGATTGCCTCACTGCACACCAGCCTGGGTGACAGAGGCACTGTCTCAAAAAAAAAAAAAAAAGAAGATGTACTGGTATCAAGATTGACTAATAAAATTCCCTGATGTAGCATTTTCTAGGTCTTTCAGAAAAATTTAGCTGATTCTGTATGTATCTAGGAAACAGAAACTCAACTGCATTTTTAGTCTGGAAATAAATTTTAAAGATTAGTCATTTCATTTCCTTCATTTTGGACTTAAGGAAACCAATAAGATAATATGTATTTAGTGCAACATTGAAATAAATCTTTTTATTCCCACTGCAATGTTTACTGCATTCTACCATGTGACTGCACACAACTTATAAACTCGATTGACAGACTTTCTGATGTTGAGTTACACATTCTCTGTTTCAAACTATGAATTACGAATTCAGAGCTGAAGCATTATTTTGATGACTGGAGAATAAAATTCTATGGGGGAAATATTCACAAATAGCAATTCTTTAACTGGCACAGGATAAGGTATAGGATGTCCCTGAAATAATTTGAGTGAATAACATAGATTAAAACCACATTAACACCTATTTTACCTTTGTTGAACTATTCCCTTTTAATTAAAAAATTTATAATTTAAATAAAACAAATCTCTCCAAATGTTTCTTCTTACATCACTCAGCAGAATGTAGTTTTCTTCATCTGCACACAATAAACGAAGTCCTCACCTGGAACTCTTGAGTGCTCTTTGGGCAGCTGACCACAGCATCTAATCTAAAGAAATGTCTGAGATCCTGTCTCTCAGCTAACTGTTTTATGTATTCCACATAATATTAAGTATCAAAATGATTTCTTCCAGGATAGACTACAGCATCTCCTTGTGAGTACGTTTTGGAACTTTTTTCCCTTAAATATGATGGATGCATATCATTTTTTATAACTTTCTGAGGCTGATTCTAATGTGAGCTTACAAGTTCTCTTTCAGGCATAAACTTTAGTTAACATGTATACTTGCAGGCACTGGCAGGAGATAGCCATGGAGCTCCTGCTATCCTGATGTGTTAGGCTGGTTGGGCTCCTGCCATTCTGATACGTTAGGGAGGTCCTCTTGTCCAGGGCAGACATGGAATGAAGGGTGTATTTTTCCATCGTTTCACTCTTCCAATGTGAATTTACTCTTGACTTGTGTGCTTGGCTATAGTGCAGCAGGCTGCAGCATGTAATGTGGTAGACTCATGGGACTCGGTTCTAATCCCAGTCCAGCTTCTAAATTGTGTGACCACAGGCAAGACATTAACTTCTCTTAGTCTTAGTTTTGTAGTCTATAAAATGGAAACTGCTCTACCTATATCACAGCATTATCAATTAAATCAGTGAATATATAAAAGGGCTTTGAAAGGTTTGAAGCATCATGCTGATGTTTGTCCTTGTTTCCGCTTTGGCATCTATATTATCTACTTATTTAAATATACTCTGTCTTGTATTACACGTTTGCAAAAGGGAAAAACAAAGCTGATGTTAGTTTCTTTTAAAAATATCCAACAGCTTATGGGCAACTTATGTATGCTTTTAAATAGTGATATTGTAATATATTATTCAGCCGATAAATTGTTAAGCTACAGAATATCTAAAGCAGTGCTCCTCAACCTTGGCTACACAATAGAACCACCTTGGGGAATTTTCAAAAGTCTCACTGCCCAGGTCACATGCAGACTACTAAAATCAGTGTATCTGGGGATGAGAGCAAGACATCAGGATTTTTTAAAGCCCCTCAACAGATTCTGCAGCTGTGGTTAAGAATAACTTATATAAAGCATTACCATACTGTGAAGGGGAGGATAAGGTGGATGGGATCTTTAAGCTTCTTCAGTTCCGCTGGGACATAAAGGAAAGATCTAATAGGATGAATATTCTGATGAAGAGTTTTCCATGTGGAATAGAAATCAAACCTTCACTTTCTGGCTGTTTTATTCAGTTCACTACTTAATACAACTCTGACTCTTACCCTCTATTATGTTTGTAAGTAATCTAAATGGTTTATGCATTAAAATCTCCTTTTCAAGTAAAATCCCTTGATAATGAACTTCAGGTGACATGCATATGGTTTTTGCTGCAGATATTATTTGAAGTCAGATTTATAGTTTACAGAAATTAACACATTGAATCTGGGTAACATTTTATAGTTGAAACATAACTCCCATATATTTAATTTAAACCTAGAGTTGAGAACAGACTTGATACTTGTTATTTCTGAAAAATAAACATGAAAATAAGTGCATTAAACTAGAAGTTTAGGTTTCTAGAGTTCGTGAATATTTTGTCCATTTTATTGTGATGGCTGGTTTGAAAGTTTAGATGGTTGTATCACTGAAGGGGAGCCTCAAAGCGTACTAAATGCTTCTTTATGGCTAAACAAAGTTCAATACTCCGCTTACATAACAAATGACACTCATTCGAATTCTTTCAATGTCATCAGTTTTGGCATTGATTATATATGTTCATTTCCACATGGAACTTATTTTAATCAGGTTAAAAATACACTAGTTCTTTGGGTGACATTAAGGGATATAGAAGTATGTTTTCATTAATAATAAAATTTCCATTTGTTTAGTAGCTTTTTCTTTTCTAAGCAATTGGAATTATTCATGAGTTCACTTGAACACTCCATAAGGCAGTTCTCTAATTCTGAGTTATAGTTCAGGCAGCTTTAATTAATATCATTTGACAGAGAGGGCATTGAGATCATGTGGTGAATTTTACAGTAAGATTAGGACACTGGACTCAGATTCGGGTCAGAAAAAAACTGACTTAAAATTCCAGCTGGCCAATTACACTTTCCACAAATTATTTTCTCTCTGCCTTGGTTTCTTCACTTGTAAAAAGAAAATAAGATTATTATGAGGATTAAATAAAATAGTATATGTAAGCAGGCCCAGTTATATAATTAGTTGGACCTGATGCAAAATGAAAACGTGGGCTGCTTGATCAAAAATTATTAAGAATTACAAGATGGTGACAGCAGGGCATTAATCCAAACATGGGGCCCTTTTAAGTGCAGGACCTTATGCAACTCTACAGGTCACCAGCCTCTGCTGCCATACCTGTGTGTAAGAAATAAGAGTGTAAAACACATAGCAGGTGCTTAATATATGGTAACTGCTGTCCCTTTCTTTGCTATTTTCATTCAGATTTCCTTTCCCTGAATCAAACAATGTGTATTCACTGTAATCAGATTTTGTTTTACCTGTAGCATTTCAATAAGTGACTACTGTTTAACTAAAGTTTCCAGGGTTTACTTTAACAGAAATTATTGTGTTTTATTATACTGAGTAGACTTTCTTTGCACCACATTTATTGCGTCTTCTTGCTCTTAAAAATGTTGAATAATTTAGGTTTTTCCATATTGTACCTGACCAAATTTACCGTTGTTGTTAGATAATTTAAATTGAACTTTGCTTTTCTCTTTATGGCTCTTTTATAGCACCACTAGAAATGTCTTATTAAAATAGAAGGTTTTGATTTATATGCCCCAAATGTACATTAGAAATGTTATGTTACATCACTGCTCTTTACATTTAAATCACTACTCTATAATTTTCATGTGAAGCTCCATAAAGTCTTTACATGTTTTAAATGTTTTTCTCCATTTTTTTCCTTGTTAAATTTGGAATAAAAGTCTTCTTTTAAAACACACAGCCACATATACTTACTAAAAAGGTCTGAATTTTCAAAAGAAATATAACTTAGGAAAGTAAAAAGCACATGAAATAGTTTCATTATGAGAGTGAAATATATAACCTTTCAGCCTCTTTTAATGTTTTTTGGTTTGTCTTTCTATCTTTAGATGAAGGAGGTTGGGACTGATAATCATTAAGTTTCTTCAAATATTTGAATTCTTAAAATATTCTATTTCTTCTGTTTTCTGTTTCTATACCCTCAGTGCCAAGCTTACAGAGTGTGTGTGTGTGTGTGTGTGTGTGTGTGTGTGTGTGTGTGTAGAAGTTTATTATTTGACTCTCACAAATTCACAAATTCTTTTTGAATGTTGTTAGTGGGTAGCAATGCTCTCATTTTATCAGGAGAGAAACTGACTCTCAGGAAGAGTTAATAACTTGGCCAAGGACAAGTGGACAAGTGGTTAATAAACGTAAACATGAAACTAGAACTCCAAATTCTGAGACCTAGTCCTAGTATCTCTTTCTTGAACACTAAGCTAAATGAAGAAGTGGAGAGGTTAGAGAAAGAAAAAGAGATGAAAGAAATCAGGGTAGTAGTCAGTAGTGTGCTGGAAAATATGTAATAAACAACTGGTTGGGGTTGGGGGAGTGCCCTAATTCGCTGTGTTTGCTGATGTTCCTGGTATAATTTTTCCCACAACTTCAACCTATTAATATGATGTCACTGAAGGTGTGATTGGGAAGAGGAGCACATGGCAATGTACAAATATGAGCTGGCCAACTGCGAAAACAGCTTTAAGAAACTGACTCAAGATTTATAACGGGATGAGAGGTAGCATAGTTTGGGGACCAGAACTGTTTGTTTAAATGCCTTTAGGCTTTCTTTCACTCCAAAATCTTTTTTATTGAAACATAATGATATTTGTATATATATTCATGGGGTGCATGCGATATTTTGTCACATGCACAGAATGTGTAATCAAGTCAAGGTGTTTGGGATATCCATCACCACGAGGATTTATCATTTCTCTATGTCGAGAACATTCCAAGTCCTCACTTCTAGCTATTTTGAAATGTACAATACATTCAAAACCATTTCAGCCTGAAACCAAGGCAGAAAAAACTGGGACACCAAAAGGTGTTATATTTAAGTCCCTTCCTTAACATATAGGCAGTTCTACAATTCTGAGTTATAGTTCAGACAGGTTTAAGCATTCAATTGAATGTTTCAATTTTATCTCTCAGTTTGAAAGGCACTTGATGTTATCAAGCTGGGAATGAAAACATTTGAGAGCTACTATAAATACATTTTTCTGAAATAATCATAATGTTCTAAACTTAATACATGTGTAAACTTTAAAACTTAGTAATTCTCTTACTAGTCAAACTTTATATAATTTACATATTTTTCAGAAATAGTATTAAAATAGCCTTTAAATTTGGGGTGTTCAGAATAACTGCATGCTAACACTAAACCTACTTTTCAATGTAGGTGAGAACAGATAGCATTAATCTCAGTGGATTTTCAAATGCATTGATTCTGGGAGGAGAAAACCATGTAGCTTTTAATAAGAATAACTAAATCAGAGAACTGGCTTGAGTTATGATACTTGTGGGCAAGTAATATCTATGAACAATTTTTTTTAACCTCCTAAGATGCCTTTGGTAAAGCATAATTTAAAATTGTATTAACTTTTAAGAGTATCTGGAGAATTAAAAACCCCATATCATTATCTGATTAAAGGCACCTGTCTGGTTTATAATACCTTAAATTCAACACTTGACCTAGATTAAGGCAGGAGAGGGAGAAAATTATCTTTAAAAAGTACCTATGATTCTGAGAATGATTAGTATGTAATCTAGGCTTCAAGAAGGATATTAAGAAATAGAGGAGATGTTTAAAGCCCCTGGAATCCAAATGATAAATGGCTCTTAACAATATAAAGGTAAAATCTGGAGAATGAAGTTAATTTTGATATGTTTAGAAAGTCAGGTGAGGAGATACGTAAAACTTTGATAAGTAATAATCAAATGAAGCTTTTATAGACCATATTAAAAGTTAGAAAAGTCAGTAGGAATGTAGCCTATCTATCTGAATAATGAAATAAGAGAAATTAATTTTAATAGTGTATTAAGATCTAAATGTTTTACTTTCTGAGATTAATATAGCTCAATAGATGCAATCCCATTCAGTTTTCCAGTCCTAAGGAACTAAAACAGATTCTACAATGGAAAAGCAAACCCTAATTTTAGATAGGTTTGAAGAATGCAATTGTTTTCGCTACATGGCATTTATCAGTAACTTGAAGCCTGTCAGAAACATTTCCCTTCTAACTGTTCTTTATAGTTATCTTCACATCTTCACAGCAAAGCTTTATCTCTGCACCATTCAACAATCCGAAGATAGGACTTTTAAAAGATATCTTCCGACAGATGGGGGAAATAAAACAGTTTACTTTCACGCTGTAGGTTTCACCAGAGGACTTGGTAAATATACCTAATCCATTGAAGTCCTTTATAACATTCAAAATCTGTACTGTAGAGCTAAATTGGAGTCAGGAGTGGGTAGGACAGGGTGTAGGATAGTACTGGAAAAATTATTCCGCCCCATCAATTTTTCCTTTTGTAAAACGGGTATTTTACCAACCATAAATCCCTATATGTTGTAGTACTTAACCACTGGAAAGAAGGATAAAAATCCCCACAAAGAGGACCCTATCCCATTCAACGTGGTGATGGCATTGTGTCCTGGACCACATCAATGAGGGAAGGCAAATCATGGATTGTTTGGACTTTTCTTTCCTGAAAATTCATCAGTAATAAAGAAACACTTCTCACCTGCTCTGGATATCCATCCATACTCCTTTGCCCTTTCGTTTGAATTAAGCACCGTCCAGGTTGAGGTCCCCGAGTGGCCTGTGAAGAGGGGATCTGAATAGGCAATGGTGACTGAAATTGCTGGATGGTCACTTTGTTTATATTTCCTTCATATGGCTGCTGCTCCCGGCTGCGATGCTGAAGGCTTTGGGACCCCATCAACGTCTGGATATGGCTGCCTGCCTGTGGAGAAGATAATCTGTCAGGCAAAGATTCATGGTGCTGAAAGGATGTGATTAAAGTAGAAAGCATGTACAGAATACTTCTCTGGTAAAGCGGCACCATTTGGGCTCTCAGTCATGGCCGGAAGGGATAATGAAGAAACAGTAAGGGTCTGCCTACTGTGGTTTGTGAAAATGTTAATATTGGAGCAAGGTCACATTAAATACATTCATAGTCATCTGCTGGCTTGCCAGAGATAATTTTAACCTCACTTTAAAGGAACAAAATTCAGTTTGAAAAATCTCAGGAAGAAAATTAAGTCACAACTTAAAGGGAAGCTGTATTTGGTATTTCATCTTGAAATATACCAGAGAGAGACAGAGAGATGTTAATATATGTAACACCAGGGGGGAAATGCTGGAAACAGTTTTCTGATTTGGAAGCAACTAAGTTTGTTCAGATGAGTATAACCAATATTTATCAATTATCACCATTCAAATACAGCCTTTGAAATCTCTAAGTTACATTAAAAATTAATCATGTGTTAAATTCCTGTGGGGGCACTAGCTATGGAAACGTCTTCAAAATGAGCTCTCCCTGCAGAAGATCATCTGGTCATGAGCTTCCAGATGGATTAATCAGTACCCCTTATTTACACGGATAATGATAATTTCTAAATTCTTAAAGGTGGAGGAGAGAGGGTATGCTTGCTGCGGTCTCTCATCTTTAAATGATATGATCATACCCCTACTTCTTTGTTGACTCCTGTTTTCTCACCTTCATTTTAGCACCAGCTCCTTGCATCATTCTATCTGATGTCTTTTCTACCAAGCAAGCAAGCAAGCAGTTTTGTGTGTGAGCTGGTAAGCCAGAATATGCCTTTCTAAACTGAGAATGGCTTAACATGGGAGTCTAACATGGAAAATGAATGCTGATCATGAATAATTTTAAACATATATTTTAGTGCTGTGCTTAGTACTTCACCCATTACTATTGAAAGACATGGGGATTTATTTCCTAAATTCATTTTCTTTCCTATTGATCTTTTAAGGATAGGTGACATGAATTCAAAAGTGAACTTCATCTTTGAATTCATTAGCTAAGAAATCTTGTGAAATTTCCTGACTAATCAAGATTTTTGATTACTATGAAAAAGTTAGGTTGGAGTAATAAAAAGATAATTATTAAATAAGTATTCATGGAAGAGATTAAATTTAATTATTTTAAAGTTTTTAAAGAAGAGCAACATAAAAAACACTACAGTGATAATGAAAAATCATTTGCAGAGGAAAAATATACTACTGGATTCCAAACAAGAGACAATTTCAAAAGAAAATATTCAAAATTATAATTTGGCAATATGTAAAGCAAAGTAAACAACCATTTGATTATATTTTAGATGTCCAATTGACTGTCTTGGTATCCTTTACAATTGTTTACATTCAAAAACAGTAAAGATATCTCAGACATGAAAAACTGGAGGAAAAGATGCAAAAAAGGGCTTCAGACTATACCAGCACAATGTGAAATCAATTATCAATCCAAATCTGTCCAACACATATCCAGTGATTACAGATCTATAACCTCATAAATACAACTAAGATAACCTCATAAAGGGCAAATCTGTATCTCTTCATTATATCTATTCCCTTCTCAGAAATCTTAATGAAAGAAGATATTGCAGCCTTTTCAGTCATTCTAGAACATTGAACACCCTTGTGGTCAAGTTTTTCCTTATTGCAAATTCAATTCTTGCTTGCTGCCATGGAATATCTTTTCTTTTTTTTCCAGAGGGTGTAAGTTGCATTGTGTTTTTGTTTGGAGGAGAGGGCAGCCATGATAAGCTCAGTATCACATTTTGATCTGCTGTATTTTTTTTTTTTTTTCTTGGCAACGGAGTCTTTTTTCTGTTGCCCAGGCTGGAGTGCAGTGGCACGATCTTGGCGCACTGCATCCTCCGTGTCCCAGGTCCAAGTGATTCTTCTGCCTCAGCCTCCCAAGTAGCTGGGATTACAGGCCTGCATCACCATGTCCAGCTAATTGCATTTTTAGTAGAGACAGGGTTTCACCATGTTGGCCAGACTGGTCTCGAACTCCTGACCTTAAGTGATCCACCGGCCTCAGCCTCCCAAAGTGCTGGGATTAAAGGCTTGAGCCTCAGTGCTTGGCCTGCGCTGCTGTATTCTGAATGAACTCACTGGCATGCCCAGTTACATAGCTAGAGAAAATGATTTCAGGAGTCAGAGGAGCTGGGGGTGGAACTATCTGACTGAGGGCGACTGGCCTGGCTACTGAGAAATCAACTGATTTTTAAGTTTATATCGGCTTCCACTGGCAGAATATTCATGGGTCTTCAGTCAGTGCTTGAACCAGTGCAAGTGACAACTGGCAGTTTAATTGAAAGTGGTCATATAGATAAGCAAAGCATTTTTCCACCCAGACAAACTTAGAAGGATCCAGAACATAGCTTGGTTCCATGAAATATAATCTACATGAGAAAATGAATAACTGCTTATGGATTATTTTGTTGATTAGAGTATTATAGTACTAGTCTATTCAAGGGTGAAAAGTGAATGCTATATATTGGAGAACTATAATAGCCTTTGTTATTTGAATTTAGTTTTAATTTTTATTTGTAGACACAGAGGCTTACTCTGTCGCCCGGGCTGGAGTACAGTGGTGTGATCATAGCTCACTGCAGCCTTGAACTCCCGGTGTAATAGCCTTCAGACTTACTTTTCAGGTGTATTTTTTCTTCTAATAGGACAGGATGTGAGCTCAAGATTATGCTGATTTTGAACTCTTTGAGAGCAAGCATCATATTCTACTTACGGTTTTTAATGACTGACACAGTAACTGGCATTTAATAAATAATAGCTACCACCCAAACACTCAGTGCAAATGTGCTAAAACACCATATACATATTACCTCTTTAAACTTTACAATAGTGTTAAGAGGTAATTTTTATTATTCAATTTTACTGAGGACAAAACTAAGGGTGGAAGAGGTTAAGTAAATTTCCCAAGTAATACAACTGGTAACCTGACAGCACCATCATTTGAACCAAGTCTGTCTATCAAAGGTCGTCCTTTTAAACACTACATTATACTGCAACCCTTTCCCCGCAAATTGACACCCACCCCGATTAGTTGAACCATGAATTGAAAAGGAACCATGAAAAGGAACAAAAGGATCAAGTTGTTGAGAGAGAGCATATATTATTCAATTTCTTTAGCAGCTCTTTAATTTGCCAAAAGGCAATTTCCTACTTAGTGGATTAGGTCTATCATCTGTTTTAGATGTTGCACATGTGACTTTGAGCGTTATAGTTAAGCAAATAGGATGATGCTTTTGTATTTAGTAATCTATTACTATGAAGTAATTAAGCTTATGCTCTTAGATGGCTTGGCAAAACAAACAATAGGCATGAAAGGAACATGCTGTAAAGTCATTCTGTTTGCAGCAGCAGCAGCAGCAGTAGCAGCAGCAGTTTTTTGTCTCTCTTGGGCTATAGGCTGTGATGAATGACGTTGGGGAATGACAGCTGTAGAAAGCAAAGAATTAACACAATTTTTTGTAAAGTTAAACAAACGTAAATGACAAGACATCTAGAGGGACAATAATGGTTCAGAAGGACTATAAAGAGGAAGTTGTGTTTTACTGGCACAAAGGCTTGAGAAAAGTAATAAGGATGTTCATGATGAAGTTCAAAGAACTGATGAAAATGTAGAAAATGTAAGAGATTAGACTTATTCATGCAGAGGGTTAGCTGTGAGAACACTGACTCATACTGAAGGGAAATCTGAACATGAAGGTTTCTGTAAAGCTTGTGCTACACATTTTGAATAGTAAAAAGAAATAGAGAAGATTTGACATTTGTTTGGAACTTTCAAGGGGAGGTTGGTTGTAAAAAATAACATGTATTTGAGGAGAATAGTGATGGAATATATTGTTTTGAAGTTGACCCCCTAAAAACTGTCAAAGTTTACAGGGAAAACTCCAATATCTATAGGACCCAGGAAACTATTTATGTCAAAAACCACAGAAAAGAATTGTTGATTTGATAGCAAATGGCACTGTTCATGCAAAATTCATCCCACAGCAAATCAGGCTTATTATGTGAAAGTTGCAAGTATTTGGGAGGTTTTGTACAATATAAAAGACATGGCTTTATCACTGTAAAAATGATTTGGTTTACGCTGTTCTTTTAAAAAAGAGTGGTAGACTAAGAAGTGTATTACCCAATTTGGTCATCTGTTTTATTACCTATCTTGGCTCTTGAACCACCTGGGCTTGCTTCCAAGAATCAAACACTGCCTTAAAAGATTACAATTTACGCCACTGAGAATGTTCAAAAGAACACAATTCATTCTCTGAAATCCAAAAGAGTTCTTAAAATATTTGGAAGCAGAATCATCTCCAAAGCATATTTTACTTATTGATTTCGAGGAATTAGCACTCGTATAAATAAGTCAATATCAGCAATTTTATAAAACGACAATAACAACAAAACCCAGGCCTATTACTTTCTATTCACATCACATTTTCTGTGGCACCCCCACTTTTTTAAAAATGCAGGTTAGTTGTTAAAAATTAGGCCAGTAGGACATCTGCTTCCAGGTAGATGGGGTAGATGTACTTTGCCCTATTTCTTCCATTAAGTACAACTAAAAAACCTTGGGCATTACACATAAATGTAAGAAGACTACGAATAATAAAGAGAAGGCAGACTAGCTAGGGACCTGGGGGACAAGCCACATCATGGTGGTAAGTTCTCTGGGCTTATTTTTGTGTCACATATCACAGACTTGGAGCTGAAGAAGCAGACAATCTGAAAATGCCAATAGGTATAAACAATGCTCCAACAAAAGTCTACTCTCTCTAACCAATGAATAGGAAAGATGCAGTCTAACAAGACAGAATGCTTTTAGACAATAACTCCTCCACTGAACACCATAGAAAAAAACTGTAGCCCCACCCCGAACAATGCCAGCAAAAGTCAAGTGTTGAACCTAGACTTCTACCCTTGTGAGGATGTCACAAGGCACACAAACACTTCTGCTAGAGTAGTGTTAGAAAAGGCAAGTAGGTGCACAGCATTCATTCCCATCAACTAGTAATAAGCCCCTCTTCTTCAGTGGTGTCAGTGGTGACCACACAAGGAGCTTGGACTTCCACTCCTACCCAGCAGTAATGAAGCACCCTTTACCTTACTAATGAGATGGTGTCAGAGAAGGCCTAGTAGAGAGTCAAGACTTTCCCCATCATCCAGTGGTAATGATGCTACCCCTACTAAATGGAGACCATGTGAGGAGATGAAACTTCCATCCTCACTTAGACTCAACTGTCACTGGAAGCTGAATTGGAGAATTGGACTTCTACCTTCACCTGGCCATAACAAGGCAGCACCACACCCTTCCCCAACTGGAGTGGTATCAGAGAAAGGCGGCTAAAACAGAAGCTTTAAGTAAGATACAGAGTTTTATAACATAATATAAAAGTGCCCAGGTTTTAATTAAAAAAATCACTCATCATATCAAGAATCAGGAAGATCTCAAACCAAATAAAAAAAGACAATCGATAGATGCTCATACTGAGAGGACAAAGATGTTAGAATTATCTTATTTTTAAGACAGCCACTTAAAAATGCTTCCATGATCAATTACACACACACACTTGAAACCAAAGGAAAACTAGAAACCTTCAGCAAAGAAATATAAAGTCTCAGCAAAGATCTCGGGCATTGTAGCTCAACCCTATAACCCCAGCACTTTGGGAAGCTGAGGCAGGTGTATCAGTTGAGGTCAGGAGTTCAAGATCAGCCTGGACAATATGGCGAAACCCTGTCTTTTAAGAAATACAAAAAATTAGCCAGGTGTGGTGATGTGTGCCAGCTACTCGGGAGGCTGAGGTGGGAGGATCACCTGAGCTCAGAAGGTCCAGGCTGCAATGAGCTCTGATCACATCACTGCACTCTAGCCTGGGAGACAGAGTAAGACCATGTCAGTAAAAAATATATAAAAATCAAAAAGAGTCTCAGCAAAGAAACAGAAGATATAAAGAAGAAACAAATGGAGATTTTAGAGCTGAAAATAAATAACAAATCAAAAACTCAGTCAGTGAATAGGTTTAACAGCAGATTGTAGAAAACAGAGGAGAGAAACAGTGACCTGGTAGACAGGACAATATAAATTATTCAATCTGAATAACAGAGAGAAAACACGTTGACAAAAATATGAGCAGAGTTTTAGGGACCTGTGGGACTATACAAACGTTCTAATAATCACGTTATCATGAGGAGAGGAGAAAGGAGTTGGGGCTGAAAAATTACATGATAAAATAATGGCTTAAAATTCTGAAATTTGGTAAGAGAAATAAACTTACAGATTCAAGAAGCACGAATTCAATAAGCAAGCAAGAAGCAGATTCAAGAAGTAAAAGTTCCACATAGAACAAACCCAAGGAAATCTATCAATAAACTCAGATAAATTTTAGCTATGTCCCCACCAAAATCTCATCTTGAATTGTAATCCTCACAATCCCTATAATCCCCACATGTCAAGGGCGGGACCAGGTGGAGGTAACTGGATCATGGGGGCAGTTTCTCCTATGCTGTTCTGATAAGTGAGTGGGTATTATGAGATCTGATGGGTTTATAAGCATCTGGCATTTCCCCTGCTTGCAGTCAGTCTGTCCTGCCGCCCTTTGAAGAAGGTGCCTGCTTCTCCTTTGCCTTCCACCATGATTGTAAGTTTCCTGAGGCCTCCCTAGCAATGTGGAACTGAGTCAAGTAAATCTCCTTCCTTTATAAATTACCCAGTGTTGGGTATTACTTCATAGCAGTATGAGAATGCACTAATAAAGACACACTATAATTAAACTTCTGAAAACTAAAGACAAGAAAAAATCTTAGAAGCAGCCAGAGGAAAAATCGACACCTCATATATAGAGGAAGAAGACTTTGCATAACAATGGGTATCTTATTGAGAACCATGGATGACAGAAGTAGTGGCCTAATATTTTTCAAAGGCAGAAAGAAAAGAACTGTCAGCCTGAAATACTATACCTGTGAATATATTCTTTAGCTATGAAAGGGAAATCAAAAGACACTCTCAAGTGAAAGAAAACAAAGATAATTTGTTGCTACCAGACCTATCTTAGAATAACGTCTAAAGGATGTTTCCTAAATAGAAAGGAAACGGTAAAAGAAAAATCTTATAACATTAAGAAGAAAGAAAGAACATGGTAAGAAAATATACAGGTAAATGCAATGAGCTTTTTTTCCTCCTGAATTTTTGAAAGTATGTTTGATGATTGAAGTAAACATTATGTCACCATCTGATATGACTTTAAATGCATGTAGAGGAAATATTTAAGACAATTATTCACAGAGGAGGATGAACATAATGTGTTTCTATACTTCACTTGAACTGGTAAACAATGACACCAGTAGACTCTTGTAAAATATGTATATATAATGTAATCCCAGGAGCACCCACTAAAAGAAGCTATAGAAAGAGACATACTAAAAACGCTATAAATATAAAATACTCAAAACTAAATATATAACACTAAAAACAGTATAAATAAAAATGGAATTCTGAAAAATGTTCAGCTGGCCTGCAGGAAGGAAGAAAAAGAAAACAGAAAAGCTAAAAAAAACCAAGCACAAACAGAAAACAAAAGATTAAGTTGAGACTTAAATCTTAATGTATCAATTCTTACTTTAAACATAAGAAATCTAAATACACGAATTCAATTGATAGATTTTGGCATAGCAGATTAAAGAACATTACTTAACTATATGCAGATTATAAGAAATCACTTCAAATATAATGATTTGGGCAGGTAGAAAGTAAAAGAATCTAAAAAGATACATCATGCAAATATTAATGAAAGAAAAGGAAAATGGCTATATTAATACCAGATAAAGTAGACTTCAGTGCAAACAAACCTTTATGAGAGACAGAGAGGGATTTTATATAATGAAAAATGATTCAATTCACCAAGAAAACGTAGCAATCCTAAATGTGTACACATTAAACAACAGAGCTGCAAATACTTTAAGCAAAATTGATAGAACGGAAAGAGAAATAGAAAAATCTAAATGTTGGTCAAATTTAACACCCTTCTCTCAATAGCTGATGGAAAAACTAGACTAAAAATTATAAAAAATGTAGAATTCAACAATACCATTAACTAATCATATCCAATTATCACTTATAGAATACAGATTCTCTTCAAGTTCCTATGGAATATTTATGAAGATAGATCATATCCCGAAACAGACAACAAAACTCAACAAATTTAAAATAATTGAAATAATATAGAGTGTGTTCTTTTTTTTTTTTTTTTTTTTTTTTTTTTTTTTTT
>NC_045434.1:152116837-152271035 GCF_002776525.5 Piliocolobus tephrosceles
GCCACCATGCCCGGCTAAGTTTTTTGTGTTTTTTAGTAGAGACGGGGTTTCACCGTGTTAGCCAGGATGGTCTCGATCTCCTGACCTCGTGATCTGCCCGTCTCGGCCTCCCAAAGTGCTGGGATTACAGGCTTGAGCCACCGCGCCTGGCCTAGAGTGTGTTCTTTAACCTTAATGGAATCAAACTAAAAATTAGTAACATAAAAAACAAAAATCTTCAAACAGTTGAAAACTAAACACACACTTCTAAATAATCCACAGTTCAAAGAGGACATCTCAAGGGAAATAAATTAATATTTTAAACTCTAAGTAGGTGAAAGTACAATATATCAAAATTCATGGAATAGCTAGAGCAGTGCTGAAGAAAATTAATAGCAGTACATTGCATGTATTAGAAAAAAAGATGTATCAAGTTAATCACTAAGCTCCCATGTCAAGAGCCTAGAAAACAGAAAAGCAAAATAAACCCAAAGTAAATGAAAGGAAGGAAATTAATAAACAGAAGAGTAAAAATCAATGAAATTGAAAATGAATAACTGACAAATTAATGAAACAAAGAGTGGTTTCTTTGAAAAAATCAATAAAATCAACATACTTGACTGAAAAGAAGAAAAGAAGGAAGATACAAATGAACCAAAATTAGGAATGAAGAGAGGATATCACTAAAGACCCTTTAGACATAATAACAAAAAGGTAATACTACAAACAACTCTACATACATACATTTGACAACTCTAATAAAATGGACTACTTCCTTGAAAAAAACAAACTACCACAGCTCACCCAATATAAAATATAGATAATTTGAACAGCCCTACAACTATCAAGAAATAAAATCTGTAATTTAAAACTCCCAGGAAAAAAATATCCAGACCCATGGTCCATGTTTCACTGGACATTTCTACCAAATATTTAATTAAGAATTCTCCAGCTTGGGTAAAATAGTAAGACTCCATCTCTAAAATTTTTAAATAGAATATTAGCCAGTGTGATGGTGCAGACCTACTATCTTAGCTACTCGAGAGGTGGAAGTAGGAGGGTCACTGAGCCTAGGAGTTCAAGGGTACAGTGAGCTATGATTGTACCACTGCAATCCAGCCTAGGCAACAGAATGAGACTGTTTCAAAAAAGAAAAAAGAAAAATTCATACCAATTCTACATAATCTATTTCAGAAAACAGAAGAGAGAACACTTCTTTATTTTATTAAACAAACATTTCCCTGATACCAAAACAAAAACAAAAACAAAAAAAACAAAACAAAGAAATAAAGGAAGAAACAAAGGAAGGAAGTAGGGAAGAAAAAACCACTATAAGCCAATCTCCATCTTGAATATAGATGCACAAATCCTTAATAAAATATTGGCAATGAAAATCTAGCAATATATAAAAAGAATTATATACCATGACCAAGAGATGTTTATTCTAGTGATACTAAACCTGTTCAATATTTGAAAATCAACCAGTGTAATGCACCATATTAATGGGCTACAGAAGAAAAATCATGATCTTATCCATGGAAGCAGAAAAAGTATTTGACAAAATTCAACATCCATTCATGATGAAAGTGTTCAGAGAAATAGGAATAGAGGGGGAACTTCCTCTACTCAATAAAGAGCATCTACCAAAATGTATAGCTAATATACTTAATGGCAAAAAACCAAATGCTTTACCACTAAGATCGGGAGCAGACATAAATGTACACTGTCACTACTCTTATTCAGCATAGTGCTGAAAGTTGTAGTCGGTGAAATAATGGAAGAAAAGGAAGTAAAACACATGAAGATTGAAAAGAAAGAAAGAAGCTGCTCTTCTTTACAGATGACATTGTCTAGATAGAAAACTCAAAAGAATCAACAATCAAAAAACCTAAAACTAATGAGTGAGTTTAGCAAGGTCATGGGATACAAGATAAACATACACAAATCAAGTGTATTTATGTATGCTAGCAATGAACACATGGACACCAAAATTTAAAATGCAATACCATATATAATCATTCAAAAATGCAATACTTAGGTATAAATTAAGCAAAGCTTGTATAAAACTTATAAGCTTAAAACTGCACTTATATGCTGATGAAGATATCCAAGGAGATTTAAATAAGTGGAGAGACAGACTATACTTATGGAATGAAAGACTTAAAAACTAAAGATTCTCTCCAAATTGATATACCAGTTTAATTCTTATCAAAATTCTAGCAAGATTTATATCTAAATACATATGATTATCCTAAAATTCAGAAAGGCATTGAATCTAGAATAGCTAAAACAACTTTGAAAAAGAAGTATAGAGTGAGAGGAATCAGTCCAGCTATTTTGAAGTTTATTAGAGTTGTAATCAAGAAAGATCATGTGTTACTGTATTTGCAGAGGAATAGACACATAGACTAATAAAATAGAGCAGAGAACTGATAAATAGACCAACAAAAAAATGTCCAAATGATTTGAGACAAAGATGCAAAAGCAATTTAATGTAGGAAAAAATCTTTGCAACAGATGATGCTGGCCCAGTTTGACAGCCACAAGCACAATAAATGAACTTTGACTTATGTCTTATATCTTATATCAAAATTAACCCAAAATAGATCACAGACTTAAATGTTAAATGCTAAGAGAATGAAAAAAAGTCAAGCTACAGAGTTGGAGAAAATATTTGTAAATCATGTATCTGATAAAGGATAGTACCTAGAATATATGAAGAACTCTCAAGCTCAACAGTAAAAAGCTAAACAATCCATTTAGAACATGGACAAAAGATACGAAGAGACATTTTACCAAACAGGATATTCAGATGGAGGCAAATAAGTACATAAAAAGATGTTCAACATTATTTGTCATTACGGAAATTCAAATTAAAACCACAATATTTGCATAATTCACCTCATAATCTGAGTTAATTTTCATTAAGTGTATATATCACTACATATGTAACAGAATGACTAAGACAAAACAGAGTGCCAACATCAAATGCAGGAGATGATGAGGAAAAACTAAATCACTCACATATTGCTGCTGGCAATGTCAAATGGTAGAGCCACTCTGGAAAAATGTTTGGTAGTTTCTTTACAAACTGAACATGCAAGTACCATATGATCCATCAGTTGTATTCCTGGGCATTCATCCCAGAGACTTATGAAGACAGGTTCACACAAAAAGGTGCACACAGATGTTTATAGCAACTTTCTTCATAGTAGCCAAAGATGGAAAATAACCCAGATATCCTCCCATGGGTAAATGATAGACAAACTGTGATATATCCATACCATGGAATACTACTTGGCAATAAAAAGGAAAGAACTATTGACACATACAATAACCTGAATAAATCTCCAGAGAAGTATGCTGGAAAAGCGAATCCCAAAATGTTACATACATACAGACCCCATTTATACAGCATTCTTGAAATGGCAAAATTAAAGAAATGAAGGGGATTACAGAAATGCCAGGAGTTAATTAAAAACTAATTATACACACAGTACAGATAACATAGTCTTTGGAGTCAAATGAACCTGAGTTTTATTCCTTGCTTTATCACTTTTTAGTTATGCAATCTTATGCAAGGTATCTAAGATTTCTGCTTATCAGATGAAAATGCAGATATAATAATTAGTGCTTAAGAGAATATTGTGAAGATTAAAGAAAATAATGTAATACACTGAGTGTATTGCTTGGGATATAGCACTCTAATGGCAATGAGAACAAAAAGTTTTTATTTGCAGTGCAAAGAGTGAAGGTCTAACTGTCTGGCTACAGCAATAAATAACCACTGGAAAAAACTGATTTTAAACCTGTTGTAATTAATCAATAACAACTTGCTTTGGAAACTGCACTTGAAAGTCAACCAGTCAGCAACAGTCTGACTCAAGTAACCACGCTTCTCCCAGTGAAAGTTTTGCCAACTATTCTTAAATATTCTAACTTCTGAAAATCCACCAATCACTGAACTCCTTGCTTCCTCAAATCCTATTTAGCTCAGAGAGGTTGTACCTTGCAAGTTATTTGTATGTAAGCAGTAAATTATGCATTTTGTTTCAGATGTTGAGACGTGGCCTCTTTTATGGATGGGGACAGAATATATAATAACTAACTAAATACATTCTGCCATAAGTCAAGATGATACTACTTACTCTGCACTATTAACATGACTAATATTTTAGGTTGCTGTGATTCATCTTTGTTTTTTCACCCCTAGATATCTGCATCCCCATCATTGTAGATGTTTTTAATACAACCATCTAGGTAAAGAGAGGAGTCGGTATTCATGGATAACTAATTCAAAGAGATGATAACTCATGACTTTGGTCTCATTAACAACGTATTGTTAGGAACAAAGCTAAATAAAAGTTAGCTTATCCATAATTCACATAGATTTATATCCAAAATAATAAATATTATAATAGCTACCATTAATTAAACACTTATATAACAGGCACTGTGGTAAGTATTTTACATCATAATCATGGTTAATTTTCAAAGCCACTCGATAAGATAAGCATCATTGTCTTTTCTTCTTAGATGGGAAAACTGAGAAGCAAAGTTTAATATGCTCAAGGGCCAATAAAGACAAAGTTAAGGTGAACATTTCTCCTGAACTTTTGCTTAAAAGAAAACAGAAGACAAGATCTTAGCAAGAACTAAGAAAAAAAAGCTGAGTTTTTTTTTTTTATTACAGTTTACTACATAGTTTAGTGTATCACCTATGCAAGGTATCCTGTATTAGTGTAATTATCATTTTGCTGGATGTGTCAATATTCAGTGCAGTTGTATCACTGTCACAGGTAGTTTTGGTGACAGGAGTCAGGTTATTTTGTGGAAAACGGTGATAGCATCAACCAAGAAGCATTGACAGAAATCACAGGGAATATACTCAAGAAGTCTGATGTACTATGTTATTGAGAAACAAAATTAACAAAATGAACTAAATTCAATATGAAGAAGAGGCCTCTAGTGCTTAAGAGACCTTTTAAAGTTTAAATTGTGCTTAGTCCTCCTGATTCTTTTTGTTCTGAGATTCACAAAGGTCAATAAAGAACTTGTAAACGTTTCAGATTAAAGAACATGAAGGTTTGGAAAACAGATGCATTTCAAAATCTCTAAATATTCTGATTTGCGTAGACCAATACAAATTGAAGATGACTCAAAAATTATTTTAAAAAATGTGACTAGCGCTTGAGTTTCTCTCTTTTGAAAATGTAACAACAAAAAAATACCAAGCCATGCCAAAAAGTACTAGTTACATATCAAATATATTCCTAGTATTGAGGTTATTTAATATTTCAATGGGCTATGCTATAATGATTTTTAATTTTTTTTGTTGGGTGGGGTGTGTGGGATAAAATATATGAGGGGAATAATTAGTGGGTAGAGTAGGCTGTATACCCAGACAACACTGGATTCCAATCCTTATCTCTCAGTTTCATACACCTAACTCCGCGCCCCATAAAGTTGTGAAGATGATATGAGAGTGTTTTGCATGTTAAGCATCTTAGTACAGTGCCTACTGTATGTACTGTAGATATTCTTTTTCTGATTATAACAACCTATTAAGCTGAATCTTTTCATCCTGTTTTACTTGTATTCAGGCCAGCTCGATGCCAAAATCTATGTTCTTCCATGTCAGTGTCAGAAGACAAACTTGCACAAATATATGGAAGGAAGCTCTGCAGCTTAAAATAAAGGGGGCAGGAAGATGTTCCTTCTCCTGTCCCGGGGTTTTGGTGACATTTCATTCTGGTGGCACACTGCAGTATTTTTAGAGGGCATTCAAAATATTTGCTGATCTTGAACTTTTTTGGATTCAGATACTGGTAATATAAGTGTCTCCAATGACAGATAAAAAATGAGGTGGTAGGACCTTTCACTTCAGTGTAAGTGTCTTAGCATAGCAGCTGGCTGATATACAAAGGCAGTCATCTTTGGCATATTGAATCTCTGTAAGTACATTCTCCTGTGATTAAATGTCAACCAACAAAACATAGCTATGGATTTAGGAAATTATTAACCAAAATTAAAAAACAATGGAGCATCCTTAGTAGCTGAATGATGAAACTGAGGATGAGTCTACACTTTTCAACCTATGGTTTGTTTTGCGATGATGCTGACGTATATTCCCAAAATGGAAGATGTTAACAATAACGATAAAAGTTTGACAACAATTTATTTCACCCTTAAGATTTCTAAGAACCTACAGCTAGTAGAGTAAGTCAGATAAAGACCAAGTGGCAAGAAATGGAATCTTATAATTTTGACATCTCTGTCTGGCAACTATCCTTGATCTCTGCCAGTTGTCATTTTTACAACCAGGAACATTTTTATGGCACTGGATTGGTTCCACATTTTTGCTTTTAGATTTCTCCCCAAAGACAGCTTAAATGCTATTGAGTTATCTCAATTTTCTGGAGAACAGTCATTTGTTTTAAGGAACATCTATGTTAAATATTGATGGAGGAAGTACTTTAATCTGCCAGTTTTTCTATTGCTTTAATCTGTGGCAAGTTTATTTTCTACCTCTGACTTAACAGCTTTTTGATAGACATTTTTGGGGTTTACACTTTTATTAAGGAAATAATTTAGAGTGAGACTGGGTGAGAACAATTCCCAATTTTGTGACGGTGATGTCCTTCAATACTGCAGACAGCTGTATTGTTGCACTAGTATTAGGAAATAAAGGTATGCTTTGTGAGTTAAAGAATAATGTTGTCTTGAGAAAAATCCAATACAAAAGTGACTGTAAATTAAACAACACTTTATTCAGCTGTCATTTTTGCTTTCAGTTAGAGATTTTTTTCCATTCACATTTTCACAACCTCCTATCCCCACTATTTCTGAGAACGAGTCTAATAACAATAGAAATAGAATGAGCTTTAAAAACACCCATGAATTAAATAATACTAAAATCAATCAATTAGAAATATATTATCCTAGCTCTTCAGATTAACAAAATAAATAATTGAAATGGATCGTTAAATAAATTGTTTCACTGATTTCTTCAAATTCTTTTTCCTGATTCAACTGCTATTATTAAGTCATGGAGCTGCCTCTGAAAGGTCTCATTTTCATGGAATGTTTGATTTCCTCCAGGTCATGTACTTTGGTTTATTTGGCATTGGCTAATAATTATTAACAAACAAGTCTACAAATGTATATACCATCTCTATCTTATATCAATAATTTGCAGTTGCGGGGACAGTGACTCTAATTGGACGTGTTTAGTCTTATTTTCCCAAGTATAGCAAAAGGCATGGCTCTACTGATTTTCTGGAAAAAAATAACATGGTAATATATAAATTAAGATATGTTTTAAAAGAGTACCTGGAATTCATCTGAATGAGATTACTGGCAAAGTTATGTAAAAGGAGTGCAACTTGATTTGAGCCTGCAGATATTCATATAATTGTTCTTTGGATTGTTCTGCACAATGTAATTTTTACAACCTCAACAGTGCATTTTTATTTTGTTCCAGAGCAATAACTAATGTTACCGCCATAAAGACCATACTGAAACAAGTTTAGTAGGGATGCAGGCATACATTTGATAGGCAGGGGAAGTAAAGGGGTGTCTTAATATATTACTAATATATCATTAATATAAGCATCAGAAATCTCAAAAGCCTCCTATTGGTGTTTGGTGGGTGCCTAACAATGTTGTCAATAACTGACCACTAATCAAAAGTTCTATAAGGTATAATTTTCATCTACGTACCTCTCCTTCTCCTAACCTGTCCTAACGTGGAGGATGTTTGTGTGACAGTGGTTGACTGCCTCTCAGGTGACCGGTATGATTGTAACTACTATTTAAAAGTTCCTTTTCAACCAGAGGTGAAATTAAAGAGTAGGTACTTATTAGCCACACAAATAATTCAGTTGTAGGTTATTTCTAGATACCAAAACTCCAAGGAAAGTAGGGTTGCATTTCTGTAGATCTAAAGAGTCATTTTCAAAGTTTCACTGGAGATGAAGGCTTTTTTTATTTGGATACATTTGGTATCTTCCCACTTTTCCACTTTTTTATGTCCTGAAAAAAATGGCTTTTGGTCAGGAGAAAAACTGCATAATTTCTGTTTAAGAAATGTCTCTCCAGGGGCTACAGATTGTGCTAAACATTTTTTAAATTAAAAATTATAATTACATGATTTAATCAATCTGGCCTTTCACTGAACTCATTTCTTTTTCTGGGCAGAGCTTACCGACAGTGAATGCATTTGGCTGCTATTTCTTGAAGCTACTTTTCCTCAGCAGCCTCAGCAGAATATGTTGTTGCCACAGGTATCAATGCAGTCTTTACACTGCTTGACACAAAGTTCTAAGTGACACCACCAAAAGGAGGGTAGGGGAAGAAGATGAGGGAAAAGAGAATCTCCATCTACCTACTGACTCAAAAGATCCCTTTTCCTAGCATTTAGAAAGCTGTTTGGAATTGAGAATGACTCTCTATAAGGAATTCCAATTTGTTTCTGAGTTTTAGTGACTGCCTAGTCTACCAGAAACAACATTTACTCTGATCAGTGAAAAATTTGTTACTGTCAGAGGAGAAAAATGAGGCTTGGGAAAGAGAACCAGGAAAGAGAAGTCTCATGATTGAGACTGGTATTACTCCCAGTGATGGAGAAGATTGTTCTCATTTGCTTATGGACCAATGAAGTAAAGACATTACTCCTGGGGGTTCTTCACTGTTAACAACATGCATTTCTTTGGGAGGGAAAAGCCTAAGGCAAAAAAAAAAAAAAAAACGATTCTATTTGACATATTTGCTTCTGTACAAAAGGAGAATTTAGTTACAGCATTGACAATCACTCAGGTTTTAGAATCATTTTTCAGTTTCAATTTTACTCTAAACCAGAACAGATATTCTTGACTTTGAGGTTAATGGAAATAAGAAACAATTCTATTTCTGCATCTCTTATATGTAATGTTTACCTGGGTGATTTTTGTATCTGCTTCTTCCACATCTTGACTTGCTTGCTTACAGCCTCATGATCTACTCTACTTTCTGCCATCTATTTTTTCCCCAATATTTAAATCTTCATCTCTCTCTCTCATCTATTTCAGACTTTTTTCTATTTCTATGTAAATAAGCTACATTCTTCCCAACTTTTGACGTAAGGGACCTCAACAGCACAATGCCTAGTCTCAGTTAAATTACAAAAGCCAAAAATTAAAGTTACTTTTATTCCAGTTCTACATACACAGAGTAATGATAACAATATTTCTTTTCAGTGGAAAACAATTTCAATAAATTTACTTTTCGGTGACTGTAATTTAACAATTATCTTTTTTTGGGGGGAGGGGAGAATGGAGTTTTGCTCTTGTCAGCCAGGCTGGAGTGCAGTGGTATGATCTCAGCTCACTGCAACCTCCCCTTCCTGGGTTCAAGTGATTCTCATGCCTCATCCTCCCCAGTAGCTGGGACTACAGATGCACACCACCATACCTGGCTAATTTTTTTGACATTTTTAAAGTAGAGATGGAGTTTTGCCATGTTGGCCAGGCTGGTCTCAAACTCCTGGCCTCAAGTGATCCACCTGCCTTGGCCTCCCAAAGTGTTAAGTGCTGAGAATACAGGTGTGAGCCACCACAACTGGTCATGATTATCTATTTTAGATATTTATAAAATAATAAAATGCATTTCTTTAAATTTCTAGATATATAGGTTAAGGTGATTTTTCTTAAGTTGTGCTTTTAAATATCTTTTAAATAAGTTGTACTTATTTTAAATTACATTGGTTTACTCTGGTCTTCTGAAAAGTTTTTATAACAGACTGACTTATATTACCAAGTAAAATCCCAGTAGAAATTTGATCCAGTTTGGGAAGAATCAATATTGTGAAAATTGCCATACTGCCCAAGGTAATTTATAGATTCAATGCTATCCCCATTAAGCTACCAATGACTTTCTTCATAGAATTGGAAAAAACTGCTTTAAAGTTCATATGGAACCAAAAAGACCCTGCATTGCCAAGATAATCCTAAGCCAAATGAACAAAGCTGGAGGCATCATGATACCTGACTTCAAACTATACTACAAGGCTACAGTAACCAAAACAGCATGGTACTGGTACCAAAACAGAGATATAGACCAATGGAACAGAACAGAGTCCTCAGAAATAATATCACACATCTACAGCCATCTAATCTTTGACAAACCTGTGAAAAACAAGAAATGGGGAAAGGATTCCCTATTTAATAAATGGTGCTGGGAAAATTGGCTAGCCATAAGTAGAATGCTGAAACCGGATCCTTTCCTTACTCCTTATATGAAAATTAATTCAAGATGGATTACAGACTTAAACGTTAGACCTAAAACCATAAAAACCCTAGAAGAAAACTTAGGTAATACCATTCAGGACATAGGCATGGGCAAGGACTTCATGTCTAAAACACCAAAAGCAAAGGCAACAGAAGCCAAAATTGACAAATGGGATCTAATTAAACTAAAGAGCTTCTGCACAGCAAAAGAAACTACCATCAGAGTGAACAGGCAACCTACAGAATGGGAGAAAATTTTTGCAATCTACTCATCTGACAAAGGGCTAATATCCAGAACCTACAAAGAACTCAAACAAATTTACAAGAAAAAAAAACAAACAACCCCATCAAAAAGTGGGCAAAGGATATGAAGAGACATTTCTCAAAAGAAGACATTCATACAGCCAACAGACACATGAAAAAATGCTCGTCATTACTGGCCATCAGAGAAATGCAAATCAAAACCACAATGAGATACCATCTCACACCAGTTAGAATGACAATCATTAAGAAGTCAGGAAACAACAGGTGCTGGAGAGGATGTGGAGAAATAGGAACACTTTTACACTGTTGGTGGGATTGTAAACTAGTTCAACCATTGTGGAAAACAGTGTGGAGATTCCTCAAGGATATAGAACTAGAAATACCATTTGACCCAGCCATCCCATTACTGGGTATACCCAAAAGATTATAAATCATGCTGCTATAAAGACACATGCACACATATGTTTATTGCAGCACTATTTACAACAGCAAAGACTTGGAATCAACCCAAATGTCCATCAGTGACAGACTGGATTAAGAAAATGTGGCACATATACACCATGGAATACTATGTAGCCATAAAAAAGGATGAGTTTGTGTCCTTTGTAGGGACATGGATGCAGCTGGATACCATCATTCTCAGCAAACTATCACAAGAACAGAAAACCAAACACCGCATGTTCTCACTCATAGGTGGGAATTGAACAATGAGATCACTTGGACTCTGGAAGGGGAACATCACACACCGGGGCCTATTGTTGGGAGAGGGGAGGGGGGAGGGATAGCATTAGGAGATATACCTAATGTAAATGTCGAGTTAATGGGTGCAGCACACCAACAAGGCACATGTATACATATGTAACAAACCTGCACGTTGTGCACATGTACCATAGAATTTAAATAAAAAGAAAAAAAAGAAATTTGATCCAGTTATTTTAAAGCACAAATAATGATTTGGCCACATGGTTGACAGAAAAACAATTTATGATTTTCAAAAGATATTTTAGATCTTACCTTTCTAAATTTTTATAGAAAGAAACATTGAAATGTATTACATTAAAAAACATGACAAATGACACAAATTAAAATAAGAAATGAATATTCCTCCCGATAAGCCTAATTAAAAAATCTTAAAAAAAAGTATTTTAGAAAAAGCAAAAATTACAATTTGGGGGTACGGTGGGGTAAAGGAAGAATAATAAGAACATGAAAATGACCCCCCCACCCACACACACACACTCTTCTAGTTTCTTCTTCTTCTGATAAATTCCTAGATATGTCTCAGAGATGACAATCCTGGCAATCCTGAAGTGCTTAATATCTGAACTGATGTTGTAGATGTGAGAAAATCACAGGCAAGTTCAGCATAAGAGGTAAGTTTGTGAGCCAAGACTAATCAGCAAATTTTTAAAGCCTTCCTTTTCCTCTGAGTCCATTCTGATATTGACCCTTGTTAGCCATCTTTATTTCTCCAACTGCCAAGTCATTATGCACTTAACCTAGAACACTCAGGGAGGGAACAGACACTCAGGGTGGAAAGAGTCACTGATGCTAAAGGAGACCTTTGAATGTCTAGTCTTTTGTTACTAAAGAATTTTCAGATTTTAAAATGCTAGGATTTTATAGTTTCTTGGTTATCCATTCTAGAAGGGAAGTGTTTGGTTTCAATGGTTTTAATATGTCACTGTAGCCTTTTAGCTGCAATGTTTTTCTGCTCCATCATTCTAACATACCCTTGCAGATATTATCCTTTAATTTTACATTTTACAGATATTCAACGTGTTTAAGACTCCTAATCCTTTTAAAAGAGTATCATTTTAGAATTAGGGCAAAACAGCCTTGTCATCCCTATAGGGGATTTGACCAAATCAGAGTGCATCTGAATTTAAAATAACGTGTTTTTGCATTTATCTTTTATAATATCACTTTCATATTATTTTCTGTTACATATTGGAGGGAAATATAAAATGATAAGTTACCCATGTGAGCTTGGCAAGTAACCTAATCTCTGAGTATAAGTTTCTTCTTTAACAAAATAAATAGTGCTTACTTCATATAGTTGCTGTGAAAGTTAGATAAAGAAATATGTTAAAGCATTTAACACACTGCCTTATGTAAAAATTTAATACATGGAACCAAATATTGTGACTATAGTGACTGTGGCATAATCTGATAGACTGTAGGAGTAACAGAAGTGATGTAATAGGACTCTAAAATACAAACTCTCCTTCTGAAACCATGGTTGTTTTCAGCAATTGCAAAATTTTTAAACAGCAGTTCTTAAAGTATTCATATAATACTGCCTGGAATTTTGGGGGGGTGGGATTTACATAGTTATAAAATGTTCTTCTAGCAGTGAATCCTAAACTTTTAATACTAACAGACATCAAAATTTGAGATTTTGGGCCAGACACGGTGGCTTTCGCCTGTAATCCCAGCACTTTGGGAAGCTAAGGTAGGCAGATCACTTGAGGTCAGGAGTTTGAGACTAGGCTGGCCAACATGGCAAAATTCTGTCTCTACTAAAAATACAAAAATTAGCCAGGCATGGTGGTGAATGCCTGCAATCCCAGCTACTTGGGAGGGTGAGGCATGATAATCACTTGAACCCAGGACGGGGAGGCTGCAGTGAGCTGAGATCGTGCCACTGCACTCCAGCGTGGGCGACAGAGTGAGATTATGAAAAAAAAAAAAAAAAAAAAAAAAAAAAAAAAAAAAATGTGAGTCTGGGACTGCATAGCAAGAAAGGAATAACATCTACCACCTAATTTTACTCCATTAAAAAAAAAAAGACAGCTTTTAACACTCTTGGCATTTTTCCATCACTTTATCACTCTCAGATGCATAGGATAGCAGCAAAATTCTGAGAAATAAACACTTTTTGTCCAATTACTTTATGTGTCTAAGTTTTGGATCCACAGCTTGGAAGATACCCATATTTGTTCTCTATAGCGCTTGAAGTGCTGGCTGGCATGGCCATGAGTAACCAAAAATCTATGATAGCCACAACAGAGAGCCACAAGTTCAGTCAAAGAGTTTCCATAATTCCCCCCAAATCCCTACAGTATTACTGTGTTTTCTGATGGCTTAGTTGGAGAGACAAGATTAAAAAAAAAAATCTACAGAGGCTTGGAGAAATAGACTCAAATCAGACACTGGCTAAGAATTCTTCACCACTTATTCTCCTTTGATTCCCCATTCAATTTATAGTTCACTTTCTATCTTTCCATTCCCATTATGTCTAGCCTAACTACTCACTCCATAACAACTGCAAAAATAATATTAACTTTTAAAAATGGCATTGTAGAGTCAAAAAGAAACCCAATAACTAATAGTACAATTATCACATCTATTTCAGCAAATTTTGCAGCCCAGGCTAATACTCCCATGACCATTTTTCTTTCCTTAGGTTGATTCTCACTGAATATTAACTTGATTATTCAACTAACATATAATATGTAATATAAACTAAATTTGAATATTTAAAGTGGCCCTTATTCTCTCTACTCTGAGAGGTGATAGGTGGACATATCTATTTATAGGTTCAGGAATCTCAGATTTTAGGCAAAATTGCTATAATATGGGATAATCAGAACCTGCTTATCATAATAGTAGGAAGAAGACACAGTACATTTAGTACATTACTTCTTTCTTGAGTTTTATAGATTTCTTTACTTACCCTTTAATGTAGATTCCTATGGATTCCACCCCATCATTTAAGCAAACTGCTTTTGCTGATATCACCAATGACCTCCTTGTTGCTAAATCCAAGGAGCCTTTAGTCATACTTATCTTGCTTGACATTTTTGTGCATCATTTGACCGTTGACCATTCCCTCCTTAAAACATTTTTTCCCTCACTGTTTCCAAGGTGCCACTTTCCCTTGTTTTTCCTTTTACATGTTTCTTAGCGGTCATTGAAATTGAGAGCCCTGTCTACTCTACTTCAACTGATCAGCCAAAGCCAATCATAAAACTCCATTTCTTTTTCTAGGATGGCAAGTCCTTAGCTATTTTGGGTCAGTGAGATGTAAGATGAGGCTTGTTGAAAGACTCAGGGAAGAAAGGTTTTGCACATAAGAGACAGCTACTGGAAGCTTGCTTCTCTCTCTTGCTGGATTTGAAAGAGGAAGCTCATATTACCGATCGTCATTGGTAGTAATCTTATAATTATGAGAGAAACCAATTTTAGGATAGAGCCAACAGTGTGGTGGCAGAGCGGAATGGGAAAATAAATCCCTAAGTATTTAATAAGGGAGAAGAAAGTACTAAAGTTGAGGCATAGTGCAAATCTCAACTACTTCTCATGTTTAGTGAAGTGTTTCCTTGAAGTTCAACAATGTTCCCCTTGAATTTTCTACAGCTTGCAGTAAAATCACTGTATTGATCCAATCTTTGATTATTTCTTTTCTGCCTATTTTTCCTATGTACTGTACATCTCTTAAATGTTGGTGTTCCATGGAGTTCTGTGTCACCCTTCTGCCTCATTCATGGCTCAATAACACATATTCTGATGATTCCTAAATTTGTATCTCCAGCTAAGATTTCTCTACTGAACTTAGGATAAATATATCCAAACATCCACTGAACATTTCCACTTGGATGCCTTAAAACTACCTCAAATCAACATGTAAAAACCTAAACTCTTCTCTCTTCCTCCACTTCTACCTATTACTCTTTCTGTATTTCCCATCTTAGTGAATGGAACATCATCACTCGCCTGACCAAATTAGAAGCTTGGGTATCAACCTTGGAACTTTTATCTATCTCTATGCCCTATGTCCAATCACAAGATTGTTTTGACTCTAACATTTATCATGATATTGGATCTATGAATTTGTTATGATTTGGCTCTGTGTCCCCACCCAAATGTCATGTCGAATTGTAATCCCCATGTGTTGAAGGAGGGACCTTATGGGAGGTGTTTGAATCATGGCAGTGGACTTTCCTCTTGCTCTTCTTGTGATGGAGTTCTTATGAGATCTATTTGTTTAAAGGTATATAGCACTTCCCCCTTCTCACTTTCTGTATAAATTACCCAGTCTCAGGTAGTTCTTTATAGCAATGTGAGAATGGACTAGTACAGCACTTCTTTCCATCACCCATTGTTTCCATTTACTTTCACCTGAATTACTATAGAATCTTTTTTTTCTTTCTTTCTTTTTTTTTTTGAGACACAGTCTCACTGTGTCGCCCAGGCTGGAGTGCAGTGGCTGGATCTCAGCTCACTGCAAGCTCCGCCTCCCGGGTTTACGCCATTCTCCTGCCTCAGCCTCCCGAGTAGCTGGGACTACAGGCACCCGCCACCTCGCCCGGCTAGGTTTTTTTTGTATTTTTTTTTTTAGCAGAGACGGGGTTTCACCGTGTTCGCCAGGATGGTCTCGATCTCCTGACCTCGTGATCCGCCCGTCTCGGCCTCCCAAAGTGCTGAGATTACAGGCTTGAGCCACCGCGCCCGGCCTGAATTACTATAGAATCTTAACTAGTTCTACTGCCTCCAGTCTTTCTCCTCGCTAATTCATTCTCTGAAAAGCTGTCAGAGGGCTCTTTAAATAAAAATTTGATAATGTCCTTTCTCTGTTTAAAACACTTTATATTCCTGTTCTCAGTTCCCACAGGATAAATCCCAGCATCATCTGGCTTCTGCATATCCCTCTAGCCTTATTTGACACCACTGCTCTTAGTTTCCTCACTAAACAGGTACCCTTTCCAGGTGCTGTCATAGCCCTGTATCCCATCTCCTTAGCATTAACCACATCATATTATATTTACCTATGGTGCTGAATATTACCCAATAGTCAAATTAATAACATGCATAAAATAAATGCTTGTAAATCAGTGGCATTACCAAATATTTTGGATAAAATAAAATTTGATATTTAATGCATTTTTTGAAAGCACTGAAGTAGTCATTAAGGGAAAAATCACTTAGGTTACAAAGAATGTAAGTACGTAATACATATGTAGGCTACAAAACACAATTATAAAATGAACACTCATGAGCTTAAAAAGTAGAGTGTAAAGAACCATAATTCAATTTCAGAATTAGAATAGTTCCAACGATAATATCCACTTTCTCCCTGATTCCATCCCCTACCTTACCTTTAGAGAGAACCACAGTTCTAAATACTATATTTACCATTTACTTATAACAATAGGTTTCTTATGTACTTATGCCTAAATAATATATTTTGAGTTTTGCTTGTTTTGGGATTTGTAAATATGGTATTACATATTTATGCCATCTCCTGAAACATTTTTCCATTCAAATTATGTTTCTAAAGTTAACACACATTATTGTAATTATAGTTTACTAATTTTCATTGCTTTGAAATATTCCTTTGTGTGATTAACATAATTTATTTACATACCCTCCTGGTGGTAAACATTTGTTTTTTTCCAGTTTTCTGGTATTGGAAACATTTCATGTACCCTGAATGACATGTATGATGATTTTTCTACTTTAATACCTTAAGAGGAGAATTGATAGAATGTAGGGTATGTGCATATTCAGCTTTGCAGGAAAATTTGTAACCAAGGTGATGGTGTTTCATATTCCCATAAGAAGTCTAAAAGAGTTTCCACTGCTCTTACACCTACAAACAACTGTATTTTTCAGATTTCTTAATTTTTGCCAGTCTAGTAAATGTAAATGGCATCTCTTTTGCATTTCCCTGATTGATAAAAAGGTTCAGTTTTGTTTTAGTATTTATTTACCCACCTGATTCCCCTTGTATTTTGCCAGTTTAAAAAACTATGTTGTATGTCTTCATTACTGATTTGTAAGAGCTTTAAAAAATATATTTTAGAATACAAATTCTCTCTTCTCTCATATATGTAGCAAGTATCTTATCCCAAGTTGTGGCTTTCTTTTTACTCCTGCTGTGGTAATCTGTTATGTAATATTATAATTACCTCCTTATCACTCAGCACACCTTACTAGATAAAAAGGCTCTTGAGGTAAGAAACTGTATCTTTTTCATTTTTGTTTCCTCAATATCTAGCAAGTACTCTACACATAGCAATGTACATATAGTTGTTCACTAAACATTTGCTGAATCAATTGTCATAACTTTAGAAATAGTGAATCAAATTTTGTTTTATGCAAACTGGTTACAACACACTGTTAAAGCCAAGAGAGTCAGAAGTATATCACATATCGTTCTATATGTGCACTTCAAAGGTGAGTGGTAAGAGGTAAGAGTATCTGTAGAGAGGTTGCAGGACGTTGTTTATAAACATTTATTACCAACTTTGAACAGTTGGCACTGTTCATTTTCTATTCTTTTCAGTGTACTTACGGTCAACCAAACTCCTGTAGTAGGATATTATTTACCTTAAAGTTATCACAAACTTAGAAATGATGATAAGACACAAAAGATTGATTATATATTGCAGTAGATTGTGCAAGGTTCATGGTTTGTATCATTAATTGAAAATTGGTTACCTTTTTAGTAATGGTGTCTGGAGGTACATCCCGCCTCCCAAGTGGATAAGGATTCCATTGGCCACTAGGAGATACATCTTCTTGTCCATTGTCTAAAATGTTGCTTTGCTGGGACGGGGTCTATTGCAAAAATGGTATGGCATTCTTTAGTGATGTAGTAGAAGTTTACCATAGTTTTCTGAAAAGAGTCCCTAATGATCATGGTAAAATTAATTTTGTTTAATTGCAGAAAAACATACATCCTGAACTGGAAATATTATATACTATCTACTGGGTAAGAACTGTAAATGGAAAGCTTTTTGGAAGCAATTAAAAATGCAATTAAATAACCATCTTAGAGTTGTTCACTGAATTTTAAGGAAAAATTTAGATTATTTACAGTACCTGAATAAAAATAATCAGAATAAAATTAACCAATTGTTACAATTGTTAAAAACCACAGCACTTAAAACTTGCTTAATTTTAGTATAATCTCACCATTTAGAATAGAAATTGAAACCATATAATATATAGAATGTAAGTTCTAATATTCCTAGTCATAACCTAAAATAAATTTTATAAGGTTGTATTAATTCTGGGAGAAAATGCCTTGCACTAAACCCAAATATAGTGCTAACACTGGCATAGTGCAAGATTTATGGTACTATGGCATTATCAACAAATAGCTTTGGGGAGGCATCAAAAATATGCTATTAAAAATGTGCTATTAGAATCGTAGTGTAAGTAAATCATGACTGTTTTGATTACCAAATTTATTTATTTACATAAATGATATATATTAAAGTTTAAACTCTTCATAAATATTTCATTTTGGCTGATTTCTTGCTTATTAACAAATACTAATACCTGCCCGTCTTTATTTTGGGTGATTTCATATTCTAACCTGAGTAACAGCAAGCAATCACATACCATCAGAAAGCCTCCAGTGGGGGGAGTATAATGGTGTATTTACATATATTTTCACAAAGGTTCCTTCCTTCCCTAGTGTGTAGGATACACAAGTACTGCTTGGTTTCCTGAGAGAATTCTTCTGTGGTTGAGCTATGATACTCCAGTGTTTCCTATGCCATTTTCTGCACATGTTCTAAAGGATCCCTACTGATAAAGCTCAGCTAGAGAGTGTGCAGCTATACTTTGTGTAAGGAATTGTCCTCCTACCCAAGAAAGGGAGAACTGGGCTATTCTCATCATAACATGTTAAAAATGGGCTGTTTGCTAAGCTTCATCTGGTTACATTTAGTGGTCTTAGTTTGTTCTCCTCTGGAAAACAATGACAGAACCTCCTTACCTGCATTCTGACCACAAATATTTTTTTAAAAGCATTGCTTGGAAAAATTCTAAAATAGGATTTATTATGACATTAGATGAAGTCTTCCTAGTATCTAATGGATTTAATGAAAATTAACTCAGTTTTCTTCTTGTTCTTTGGTTATGTGAATTCTTTTTTCATAATCCTATCAAAAAGTATGAAAAAAAAAAAAAAAGAGAAAAAAGGGACTGAATTTGAGCTCCTGAGTTAGGAATGAATTGATGAGTGTTTATTTGAAAAATTCAATCTAGACAACACGTTTAAAGTATGTATTACTTCAAAATAAGCAGGTAGCTATTCAATGACTATCTGTTTTCCAGCATTGCTTTTCTAGTTTTACCTTTTCCAGATTAATATGTTTGCATGTGCCCATACACATTTTTTTCTAGATATGAAAATATGGTAAATAAAAATTAAAATTAAGATTTAAAACATAATTATTCAGGTTAAGCATTACTGGCCAGTGTTTTCTTTTTGAATTTTTAGTATTTGTCTTTTCTGACTTAGTTTGTTTGCTAGATAATTAATATGTTCATTTGGCCAGGTCTGTGCAATGTAGATTTTTAAGAAGTGGCCAGAATTTAACATAGGTTTCCTTTTTCTCCATATCCTCTCCATCTCTATCTGTGTTTCCTCCACCACACTTGCTTTGACTGCCCAGACATGGCTCCTAGTCACTGTTATAGAGAAACAGAATTACAAAATTCTTTTTGGTGTTAAAAAATGTGAAATCCTTTTAGTCAAAATTCTAACACAATGGTGTAGGTGCTTCACTAGTTTATAAATTAATCTATTTCTTTTTAAAATTAGAATTAAAAATCACACCAAGTCTTTATTACAGGGGCCAAAAGGAACACAAACATGCAGACACATTAAAAAGAACTTTCACTAGGTAACAAAATTAAAGGAACTTCCTGAAAGCAACTTCCTTTTAAGAACGCTCTGGCCTTTTTGTTTTTCTTATATGAGACATTTTAGGGATGACTTAAGTCTGCAGAAATAGAAAGACCATTAAAAACAATTTATTGACATTTGGTGGTGGTGGAGGTGGTGGTGCAGACCGAAAAGAGAATTATGCAGTATGTGCACATTCTTTCCCAAAGGAGTATAGCTATTGTATATAAATTGAGTAGCTTAGCAGTTAAAGTTCTATTAAAGGTTAAAAAAGCTACTGAAAAAATGTTACAAAAATGAAGCTATCACTGTTGAAATTTATTATTCCAGAGAAAATAATTGAACTGAGGTTCAGCTATTAATTCAATTATTTTTTTGTACCACATTCTTTACATTTTCTTTGGATATTTTAAGGAGTAAGAATGAGTTTTATTTTCCTTATCATCTATAACTAAAGATAATAACATGGAAAATCATCACAATGCACTATTTCCTTAGCTTCTAAATTCTGCACGTCTTTAAATATTTCAAAATAATACAGAAAATAGCTGGTGTGATTTTGTGAAACACCAGAAATCATATTTGATAAGACATGCAATAATGCTGAGTAGAAGTCTTGCTGAACAGATGCTATGCCCAGAGATGAGTGTGGGTATTTGTGGATTTAACATTTATAATTTTGACTGCTATGAATGATCACCAAGTGTCTACTTGATCAAGTAATTTCTAATTTTGCTGAGACATAAATGTGCATGCATATGTATACCTCTTTCTCTATATCTATATATGTCTGCACATTTGTATGAGTATGTGCATGCATGTGTGTTCTTATGTATATATATGTGTATAAACATATATATGTGTGTGCAGTAGTCACATAACTGAGTTAAGTAAGCTTAGGTGGTACAGCAGCTTTGCTAACTGATGGGTGTACAGTATGCTTGTGAAATTATACTTATTATTACAATTATATGAGAGTCGTATTAGAATTTGGCAATTTTCAAAGGCCTCAGGATATATCCCTTAAGAATACAAGGATTTCTTTTGCTAAGTAATTGGCACATGGTTCATTAAGGACACTACCGCAGATTCAAAACATCTGCAGTAAAAATTGTTAAAAACAATCATCCCCAAAGTTTTTCCAGTGAAATTATTGTTATATTATTCATTTAAATAATAAAGCTTTTGGAAGAAATAGGTATTACAAAAGTAAAAATATGCCAAACTTGGATCTAAATGATAGTGATATCATGGGCTTCGATCTGAAGGTGGTAATATAGTGCCCAAGTAATTTTTAAACCAGAATTCCATTATAACGAAATTCCACATGAGTACTAAATTATTATTTTGGTAAATTTAGTCACTGTCTATAAGAATTTATTTGGATTTATAGGCTGAAAGTTTTTTCCATAATTAGAAAGGTAAGTGAATCTTTCTTGAGGGACACGTAGCCAATAATAAATGCAGCAAAATCAATAGAAATTACAGGCATGAGCTGCCCTGAGGTGCAGCATAAATCTTGCTTTGCTTTCAGCAGAAAAAATGGCATTAAATAAGCCAATAAGCCTTGGCACTAGGGTGAATAAATGCATACCAAATGTTGGTACTATCTGATACTGAGTCATTTGCATATATACAGAAAGAAAGGACAGTAGACATTTAAAAATAGTTTAGGTGCAAATATTGCTATCTACATTTCTCTAACTCAAAATCTAGTGAGGCAAGTATCAACTAAGCAATTTCAATCAACTTTAGTAAAACAGATAGTGAGGCTAATTTCTTCCAGGCAAAATTCTATGATAAGATAATTTATTACATATATTTATATTATTTTAGCCTTCCCTCACCTGAAATTATAATTGATTTATATTAATGTCTAATTCAATAAGCCAATAAACAGTGGGTGTTATGGTATACTGTTATGGTGGTAGAAATTAAAAAATGAACAAGAGAAAATTATCAATGTCTCCATTATAGAAGAGACCACACTATTTATATTAGCAGCTGGCCACTTGTGGACATGGAAGTACAAAAGGCCAATGATTTCCTCCCCAGCCCTGCTTGTGTCTAGGGCTGCAGTAGCCTGGATGATTAATAAGTTATTTTCTTGGGTCCATAACCTTTAGCTTTTCATTGCTACCAAAAATAATTCTTGGTGATACTGAGTGCTCAGGAAATGTAAGTGGATCTGAAAGAGCACAAGGTAATTACTAGCATTCATTAAGCTCAGTTAACTAAGAAAGCACTAACCTGTAGCACACAGGGTATGATTGGGGTCATGATATGTTTTGGATTAGTCAATATATTCTACTTGTGTATTCTTTTCTCCATCCTATAATATCTACTTCTCCAGATTGTTTTGAAGGTGATGTGAGGTAATAATACATATGCAAGAGGTTTTTAATCTATGAGTCATGTTCTATGAAAATGTTAGGTTTTACAAACATTTGAGAAGGCATCATCATAGAGTAGAAAGAGTATGTATGTAGGCACCAGGCAGAAGCAGATTTAAATTCTACCTACTACTTGCTAAGTGCAGGAGTTACAACAGTGAAACAGTGACAATACAGGTGAGTTATTTTGTGTGACACATGAGCCTCAATTTCCTCATCTACACAATCGAGATATGTCCTTTAAGTGTTTTATGGGTTGCAAGACAAAATATAGTTAAAGTACCTCATAGCACCAGGTACATAGCAGATTCTCAATAAATCTTTGTCTTTATTTTTCTCCCAGTGGAACTATGTATCCATTCTACCATTAATTTTAATATTAAAAATGGTAGTTTGAACTGACATTTTACAATTTGTATTTCTCTATGATAACATAAAATTTCAAGGCAATAGCTAAGCTTAATTACAAATAAAACACATCCAAAGAAGCACATGGAACCATTAATAACATCATAGAAAGTTGCCTTATATGCTTTTTGGAAAGGCAGTAAATAAATGATAAATGAATAAATGAATGACTGAATGAATGAATAAAAAATAAATAGAATACTAATAATTCTGTAATTTAATAAAAGATTTATATGTTCTAAATGTTCTGGTTCCTAAGTATTACTAAGTTTTCTGGGAAATTAGCATAAGCATCTAAACAAATGAATATATTAAGGAAATTAAATTTATTAAACTAATTTTGTTATATTTGTTGGCATTGTCTTAATATCTTAAAGAGTTCTATAAAATTATAGAAGATGTAATTTACTCTTTATAGTATAGAAAGCCTATATGTAGCTTGTAATCCATAAAAAATGTACCATACTTGATCTGACATGTAATAAATATGAAAAAATGGAAAATATTTAAAATACATTGCAAAATCTTGAAGAGGGTTCCCTTTTTGTTCATACAAATATTCACAATGTAAATAGTTTATCAAGTGTAGAGTTCTTCAAGCTTCATTCATAAATAATTATATCCTTTAATTAGTTTATTACAAATTTGTTTAAAGATTGCCTTGGTGCAGAACAGGAAATATAAAAAAGTTTATTCTTTCTCCTAGTTGCAAGAGGCAAGCCTTGGCAAACAGACAGGGTGGGGATACATGTTTCCTTCAGAGAGCAGCACCTGCACAATGGATACTACAACTCCATCTCCAGTGCTTAACTTCCAACAGGTGAAAACATTAATTTAGATTCCTTAGGAAACTTCCTTCATTCTTTCCAGGACACCCCAGAGTTATTTGCCACAGCATCTAACTAGAGATAGCCAGTATTATCGTTCAAGAATTTTATGAATAAAAGAGACAGCTCCAGAATTTCCACAGGAGAAGAAATAGTTATGTCAATTTTATTTAATGAAAATGTTTGTTTATAAGTTGGTCTTACCCTACATTTTAGTGAAATTCTTATGGTTAATGAGTATTTAGGGGCTGCAAAGAAGTCTTAAGGATCTGAGATGGTAATTTTTATTATCTTAAGTAGAAAGACAAACACGTTATAACAGATTTTGATGCATTTCTAAATCAAAGTTAAGTAATTTTTGCCTATCTCCTCTCCTGGGGAGAAGGGTTCAGGGAGATTGAATCTCAATGATGGGACCTGTTAGCAATGGTCAGTGGAGCCCAGGAGGAATAATTGGAGAGACTGCATTTTAAAGAGAGGCTGATTCTACAGAGTGTGGCAGAAAAACCTAACAAATTTTCAAATGAAAGCTCTGTACAAGAGACGTATGAGGGTACAAAAGCGAAGGGACAGAGGCTTAGACTGGAATTCATGGGAGGAAGCAGAGCCCAGAGCTATTATTGCAGCCCATTAACTATCCAGTGCCTGATAAGGTTCCTGCATTGGTGACAGGGTGGGAAAGTTGTCCCATTCCTAAATGCTTGAAGTTTATAGGACTTAAAGTAGTAAGTTTTGGATCATAAAATCTTTTGGAGTAATGCATTACTTGCCCTGCCTATGTATCTTTTTTCTCCCTTGCCTTCTCTATTTTTCTTCTTTTTTTGGTGCAGATAATAAAATATTGATGATAATTTATTTTGAGGTGGAGTCTTTTAATACTTGAATGATTCTTGATTTGCAATTAATGTGGCTTCCAAAGAAAATTCATTTTGGTCACCTATGTGCTCACCTGAGGATTACTGAAAATCCCCAAATATAACTCTGCATTATTTCTTCTTAGAGCTCGCATGAGTCCATTCTCTAGGGTACCCCAAATGACATCAGAAAATTAATATGCTAACACAGTGATACCTAATTTATATCTGGAGAGTAATTTAGATGTTAGGAAACACTGTTTCAAGTGTATTGGCATTTTTCAGATACTGTATATATCTATATTGTCATACAGATTGATAAGTAAATATGGTCAAAAATTAAGCAAAACAGGGGCATCTTCATATGATACAACTTCAGGGGGGTTCAGGCAATAGCTTCCATCATACCAAGATCTCTTTAATTTGTTCACTGAATTTTGAAATTCCATTTTTTTAGTTTAAAGGTTTGATATGGTTTGGCTGTATTCCCACCCAACTATCACCTTGAATTGTAATAATCCATATGTGTCAAGGGTGGGGCCAGGTGGAGATAACTGAATCATGGGGGCAGTTTCCTCCACACTGTTCTCATGGAAGTGAAGAAGCCTCATGAGATCTGATGGTTTTATAAATGGGAGTTCCCCTGCACAAGCTCTCTTGCCTGCTGCCATGTAAGATGTGACTTTGCTCCTCCTTTGCTTTCCACCATGATAGTGAGGCCTCCCTAGCCATGTGGAACTGTAAGTCAATTAAACCTCTTTCCTTTGTAAATTACCAGTCTTGGGTATGTCTTTATTAGCAGTGTGACAGCAGACTAATACAAGGTTTGATTTCTATTTAATTGGCAAGTCCTATAAGAAAGGTGTGATATCTCATCGATTCCTTAATGCCATTAAGTTTCAAGGTCTTTTTGAAAACTGGTTTTGTTAGGGAAGAGGATGAGAGTCTTGGGCCTCTGAGAGGACATGAAAAATAGGTTCCATTAAAGTAGGAAATGAAGCAATAATGGTCATGCTGATAGTGTGTTGGAGCCAATTTGTACTGGCTCACGAGAGCCAACTGCACGTGAATCTTCCCAATTCTAAGTTCAGTGACATTAAGTTGGTACCTTGAAATTAGCCATAGGGAGAGTATTTATATTGCTGACATTGGCAGATACCACAAATCAAGGCCTTGTCTTTGATTTGTTACCAGCTCTCCACTGGTCCAGCAGTATAGACCAGGCACAGCAAAAACAGCATTCAAAAGTTTTCAATTTAGTGGTTTTTTTTTTTGTTTGTTTGTTTGTTTTAAGTTATGGTGAGTGATAAAAAAGCTGTGGCTATAAATGTCTTCTTGATTTTGTTATTCTACTCACAGTATGAACCAAACTATCCACAGTTTGGGAATGTTATTAAAAAACTAGATTAACAATAGAACAGGAATTTGAGGTCTTATGACCCTCATTTTGACGGGGTGAGTCATAATGTTCATTCATTTTATTAAGAGAGAAGTGTTTAGAAGTTACTGTCACTCTGTTATCCCTACTTTGCATTGCTTTTTTCATAAAAACTTACTAAGCTAATGACTATATAAATATATAGGCATAATGACATACTGTGAAAATGACTCATTGGTTTCCACTAAAATGTAACTAAGACAGAAGGCATTAATTGATCTACATGTAAAATGTGCATTCTCAGTTTTGGCTGAATTAAACAAACAGAACTGTTCCTTTAACAATGGAAATGTTTCCTCTTTCAGTATATTCCCTTTCGGTGTTCCTACATTTTCACCTAATACCATGTAAACTTGCTACTTTTCCACTAACCTAGTTTCCTAAGCCACAAACTTGTTTCTCACATTTTTCTTCTGTGTTATATTTCCTGCAAAAAAATGGGCTGAAGAAGCACTTATAAGTACCAGCTACTTAATTCTCCTCCTAATTTAGGATTCTATGTCTTTTCCAAAAGAATCAATTGAAATCCAATAATTTTGAGCTCTGTTCTCAGAATGCATCACCAGGAGACGATAGGACTATCTCCAAAAAAGTAAAAAACATACATATATATAAACACAAAATAAAGAAAAACAAAGGAGGAAAAAAGGAAATGAATAATAAGAAAAATGAACCTTGAAGCAACACAAAAAGCCATGTACCTGCTCAATCCAAAAAGCAAAGCTCAATCCAAAAAGCAGGAACCTGATAATCAGTCCAGCTACAAATATTCATTTAGCAGCTAAGAGTTCAGGCTCTACATTATTTGCCCTTGTGCTTTTTGGACTCATAGGAGCCTATAGTAAGCAGGGTTGTATGTACAGCCTAAACACATTAAGTGAACAAACAACATTAATTGGCTTTGGTATGCTGACACATGTAGGGCAGTCCATACTTACTTTCTGAAGAGGTAGTTCTTGATGATCAAATTTAGACTTAGTCTGCAAGTTTAAAGTCATGCTTCTGCCTGCATGCATTGCTGAAATACCTCCATAGGGCAGCATGCCAAGGTTAACTGTATTGTGTTTGTAAGCAGCATTCTGAGTAGAGGAAATAATCATGTGACAGGGTGTGAACACATGCTCAACAAACTGATAAATTACATGAACAGGTTTAAATTTATAACATTTAACTTTAGGCAGGCAAACAGTAACTTTTTAAAAAAACATGCACTTGATCAGACAGAAGCATACGGTAAACAGTGTTAGTTATGCACATAATGAGTACCATCCAGAACTACAGAAAAGACAAAAAGCAAAGAAGATACATTCTGTTTTACATCTGCTGCTAACTCAACGTCATAAATTCTGTCTCTTATACATCGTGATAGTAGTGACTTTGGACAAGTATTATTCATCTGTGGTAATCTATCCATTTAAAAATTCGAACAGTGAGATCTTAAATTTTACCAGCTGCAGATCTTTGTTCTCTTTCACATTGTGAGATCAGCACTTGTGAAAGACAAATATTAGTTTCTAATTCTGTCTTAAGCTAATGCATTGCAATGTTAAAGCCAAAATCAGTCCCCTTTATTGCTCAGTCTGTAGGCATAATTACAGCAACTCAGAAAAAACAGCTGGTCAAAATGTCATTTGAGCTGACCATAGGCTTGATTGAACTTATTAATTCAGTTAAATCAATCAAATACATTTTATGTGGATCCAAATATTCTATTTTTTGTTTCTTAAAAATTATATTTTAAACTAACAAAATTTCATAGTAATATTGAAGCAATTATAATTTATTGATTTATTAATGCTAATTATCTAATATATCCAAATACCTACAGAACACTCTGGTGGCATTTGCATTTAAGTGACTGATAATTTTTTTCCTATAAAACTTTATTTAAAAATTAAATGTAAAATTTTAGATACCCTCTCATCAAATTGTTTCCACCTGTACTATCTCCTTCTTCAGTCTACAGTGGAAACGTAATCATTGACAGCATTTGGCCCCTTTAAGTAATTTTCTCATTTTGGTAAAAAAAGATCACAGAAGTTAACTTAGCACACTTTTTCTAAGCCAAATATTACTGAACGTTAACAGCAGGCAGCTATTCTATTCTGAGGGCAATATTATCAAAGTAATGAGTTTTAGCATCAAAGTTTCATTGACTGAAGCTGAAAGATTATTATACTCCTGATGGTGTGCTTGTCTACCAATCATATTTGTTATGAATCCATTATTATTTCATATAGAGATTTTCCATTGTCCCCATGCCAAAACTGAAAAAGACACTGAACATCTCAATCTGGCACTTGGAAAATTCCCTAAGGTTTAAAATTCCTCCAGTCTAGTGCTCTCTCAGCTTCTATAGAACAGAAGCAGTCTCAGACATATGGGTTCATGTTTTAAATTCCCTGTCATAGTGTGGCTCTGCAGTGAAAGCATGAGCCTTGTGGTTAAACTAAAAGAGGAAACAAGCATCTTTTATCTAGGGTGGTTCTTAGAGCTGCCTCTTCAAGGTCAACACTTAGATGTTTCACCAACATTTTGTTGAACTGTTAAGCTTATCCAACGTCCAAGTCTCTAGGCAATTGTCTTTTATGTGGAATGGACAGAGATCTCATAATTTCTTGTGTAACTATTTGATTTTCAGGGTTCAAATGACTCAATTAAATTTCACTGGGAAAGAAGCACATTATTTCTCTGGTGCAGTCTGCCTTTGGACAGAATGTTAAGTAGCACAGCTATGTCGAAACTGGTTTCACATAATAAGTCTGTGCTTCAGTACCCCGAATTCACCTTGTTGAGTAGCTGGGAAGTTTTATGAAAGATATAGCCTGAATAGCTCCGTAACTCAGCTGAAAGAAAGAAACGCGACTTGGAGAAAACAAAAGAAAGAGCTTCTAGGATCTGATGACTCAAAGCAATACTCTGAGGTAATTTAATTTCTTGCAATTAAATGAGAAGCTATTGAACGTACATTGAAATTGCTTTGAAAAATGAAAGACACCTAGGGAACTGTACACAAACAGAGGTTGTATGACGATCAACTAAGAAGGGAAGTGTCATAGCAATGAAAAATACATGAGTTCGCTTTTTGTTATCTGGGATAGGAAGGGCCTTCAAACATTTGCTGATTCAAATCTCTCTCCCCTAACCCTATATGCCTGCTTAAAATTCTTGCTTCATCTAGAGGAGTCGCCTACTTTTCAGAAGCTGGGGTCAAAGGAGAGGAATCATTGATCTGGGATACCAGTAACTAAGTGATGGAACCAAATGCTCAGAATTTTATATTTTCCTTTTCATTAGTTGTTTGCACTCATTCCTCTGTTGCCTCAAATTACTAGTCATTGTACATATGCTCCAAAAAGCTTCTTATAACCTTTCTTGACTAGTTCATCTTACCCTGTTACGTATGGTCGTGTCTACACGAGGCCAGAGTTCCCAAACTGTACTGTATTATTTGGCCCCAAATATTTTCGCCCTCCAAGTTATCTGTCTACATGGAGGGTATACTTGAGGTAAGGCATGGTGACAACCGACCAGGTGTCTCCCACTGACAGCCAGTCATGAGGCTTTGATGAGGCTCCCTTCAATGGGACTGAGCAAACCTATTTGAAACAGACATTCTGATGAAATATTTTGCAAAGCAGAACCAATTTCCACATTGAGAAACTAACACCCACACCCACATTTATTAGTTCACTCTTTCCCTAAAAAAAATTGTTTTCTTGTCATGTAGACACGACCTACAAGCAATATAATTATTTGAAAAGTGTAAACCTGTAAACATAAAATTCAGTATTAAAGAAATACCTAATAAATGCAGTGACCTGTGCTTTTAGCAGAACACCAAATAAAATAATAAAACTATTGAGTGAGACAATGCAATAGTATATTATTACCCAGATCCCCAATTTGCACTCAGCATTCAGCCCTAGAAAATTAGAACAAAAAGCCCCATTTTCACAAAAAGGATCTTTAAGATTCTAATGTCAATGCAGAGCACATCAAGCCCTCTACACTAAAAGCCACAAAGTACACTGAATGATGATGGTCAATTGAAAATAGTTCTAGAAAATGAGTACCACATTTCTCTTAGATTTGAACAGGCAACAAAATGTAATTCTAGGCATCATATGATTTTTTTTTTTTTTCTTTCCACTGTCTCTGATCCCTGTATATGTGGACTCATTTTTTTTTTTTCCAAGATGGAGTCTCACACTGTCGCTCAGGCTGGAGGGCAGTGGCGTGATCTTGGCTCACTGCGACCTCCACCTCCTGGGTTCAAACAATTCTCCTGTCTCAGCCTCCCGAGCAGCTGGGATTACAGGCGTGCACCACCATGCCTGGCCAATTTTTCTTTTTTTGTATTTTAAGTAGAGATGGGGTTTCACCATGTTTGGTCAGGCTGGTCTTGAACTCCTGATCTCGTGATCCGCCTGCCTCGGCCTCCCAAAGTGCTGGGATTACAGGCGTGAACTACCATGCCTCACCTATTGTGACCCAACTTTTAACTGAACTAGAATTAATTTTCTTTTTTGCTGCAATATACATACTAATTTGTACGTTTGCTGTCTTCATAAAGACATCATCTATTTTTGTTGTCTGTAGTATAATTTGAGTTTAAACATTTATTTCTATATAAAAACCAACATTCTAAATGGCAGGATTTTTATTAAATAAAATAATGTGTAGTAGGGCTTTTAATTCCTGCTTATTTTTCTGTTTCTTGCTGGGAAAATTATTGCTCATTAGAAATAATAACTAGTAGTTCCATAGCATTAACTATGTGCAAATTTCATAAACAAATTACGCCTGACTTTAATATAAGTGAGTCCATTCAGAAACGGGGGAAATATCCACTTTTTATAGGTTCAATAAAAATCATACTCTTTAGGTCACTAGAGAACAGTTCTGTGTCCTAGGAGAGGCATTTTGCCTTAATGACTAGAAAACAGTTGAAGCACCATCCCTTCTAATGGAGTCAAATTCTTTCTTACTAACAATATTTGGGTTAGATTTGATGAATAATTCACCTGCAGGTTATGAACTCTCAGAGAGCATTTAGCCACATCCATGAGAAACTATTATGATCCATTTCCCTCACAATATAAAGATAAATAAAATACTGATCATCTAATTCATTCACGTAGTTCATGCTTCACTACATGTGCTTAGAAATGCCAAAAAAGTAACACTAAAGGCAGGAGGGATATTCTTACAGAGAAATGCCAGACATACCCTGTCTAACCGTCTAGCTTCTATATGTCTAAGCAGCTGTTGTCTCCAGTCTGCAGGCATTTTACCACAGCTCTCCTCTCCCTTCACAGGAGTAGGCCTCGTCTTTAAATCACTGTTATCTGATGGCTTGTCACCATAGTTACCCAAGTTATAGTCAGATGGTATTTTTTCCAAAAGAGCTGCCATAGTAGGCCTAGCTGAAACTGGCCTGGTTTGGGAGGCACCATAACTCTCTGTACTGTAGCTTCTCGCAGACAATGGCCTCCTTTGGGTAAGGTTTTTAACCGGAAAACTTCCCGCCTGAGCTTTCACTTCTTGATATGAAGGGTGTTCATCTTCATACCTGCCATTCCTTTTCAGGAACTGGGACTCAGTCACTGTAACGCTGCTTTGGCGATCCAGCCCTCCCCTATATGGAGGTCTGCCATACCTATCAGTTGGGGGCAGCTCGTGAGGCTCATTGACCCTTCTAAACATGGCCATTTCTGTGGCGCTCACCAGGGAGTCGGCCCTTCTCAGGAAGCCTGCCCTGGCCCCTTGACTTGCGAACTGGGCATTCACCACAGCATCCTCATTCACAGATGGCTGAGAAAATGAAAACATTTGCTCCATTGGTGGGTATCCTCTGTAAGCTCTAGGACTAATCAAATCCTTGGCGATGTTTTTGCTGGCTTGTTGCATGTACTCGGGATTGTGTTGAAAAGGGGGTGGTATCCTCTTTTCGGCTTTCACTTCCACTGATCCTTGAGGATTGAAGCTTTGGTCAAACTGATAGACTTTTTTTGTCATAGAAGCTTTTTGTTGTTGTGGCCCTTTACTACTTCCGTAGGTGAGCATCTCGTCATCCAGCATTGGGACTGACTGGCTTCGAGACATACTGGACATACCATGCTCTGGTCCCAGCATCTTATCTGGTCGTTCGTGGCTTCCTAAGTGATCACTCCCAGAAGCATAGTTTTCTAATGGTATGTTATACACCTTATATGTACCAATGTCAATCTCATCGATACTCTGTGACTTTTTGAATTTATTAGACTTGATATCTTTCATTAGAGGGGAAAGCCTCTCTGTGCTTTTGCTAATTGAAATAACACCTTTAGAAGATTCTGGGCGGCAGTGGATTTGAGAAAAGACATTACTAAGACTCCTGTTGGGATTGGAATCATGATACTCCCATGGTACGCCTGGAGAAAAAGGACTAGGTATTTCAGTAGATTCCTTTATATGTTCTTTCCTCTCAGGCAATGGGCTGGTAGTAGGGGTTGTCTCTAATTTGGAAGGAAAAGCGGTCCTGTCTTCAAACGGACTAGGGGTTCTGGTCCAATTCTGCCAAGGATTGGAAGGAGGCACTTCTGTTTCTGGTGTGTGTCTGTGTGTAGACTGCTCAAGTTCCAGGGGAACACCAACAATCCTGTCTTGCCTGATCAAAGGCCTGCGTCCGTGCGAAGATGTGCTTCTAGATTTCGAACTTAAGAGAGGATTACTGTTGGCATTCTCGGCTGTGGTTTCCTCAGCAACAAACCCTGTGTTGTCATAATGTGAGCCATCAGTCCAGTTGTCAGTGAAAGTATCACTCATGGGCAGCCGGTCAGGACGCTGTGGTATACTGCCTGGGGGAACAGCCTCCCGCTGGCTGAGTAATGGCTTTGAATCAAGAGGCTGTGGGAAAGATGGTGCAATCCTGTGAACACAATGGGAAGAAGAAATTGAAAAGGATGAAGAGTTGGGTCTAATTAGCATCATGATTCCTGATATCCATTCCTGGAGATTCTGATTTGGTACATTTCAAACTATTGACTGAGAGTACCTTTCTTACAAATGCTTCGTGTATGTAATGAATCTAAATTGTCTTCAGATAACTTTTATTTGAAGGTCAGGTTTTGAAGACACTAAATGCTATTTTATAGGGAGCGTATTCAGGTATGTTTTTGTACAATGTAAATTATATTATGACTTTAGATCACTGACATGTTTATATCATTGACCATGTTATTTCTAGCAGATACTGAAATAATGTAGATAATGAATTTACAAACTGAAAGAGTTAAGATTTTTATTATGAGCATCAATGAATAAGAAAAGTTACTCAGGAATTACTAAAGAAGACATTGCCAATAGTGGCAATATTATCAGTAAAATATGAGTAAAAGTTATTGACTACCTATATCATATAACAATTTTAATTTGCTATTTGTAGTGTAAAACATAGCAACAAGTTACAAAATGGAATTAGAACTGGAAAACACTGCCTTATTGAGTCACTTTGTTGTGCTCTGTGTGTGGTTTTTTTCATCTGTAAAATTAAGAGTAATATAGAGGAGGAGGCATTTTGGAAAGATTAAGTACTTTAAAATACATCCTAACTTTTCCAGGTGGTAATAAAATTATTATGATGATGATAGTAATGAAAATTTATTGAACACTTACTCTGGACCAGACACATAAGTGTTTTACTGGCATTTTATTTTAATTCATTATGCCATTTTGTATGGTATAACATCCATGTCTCATCAATAAGTATCAGTGGGCTAACACTTTTTTTTTATTTTTTAAATTTTTTGTTCTACCATCTCATCCTGTTAACTCCTACCATGTCTTCCTTAACCAATGGCCTCTCCCTGTAAGATGGATTCATCTGTTCTTGGCAGTCCCAGGCGAACAACATTTGCTTACCTGCCCCTTCTGTCTTCTGTGCCACTTGTGTGCCGAATACAATTCCAAAATTAAGAAGATTCCATTTTTTTAAAAGTTGCTGAAAATAAACGTTTGGGAACAAAAGGAGGGAATTCTAAACACACCTGTTACCCCACAAAGAATTATGTACTGCATCTTTAGCTGTTGTCTGCAAGGACCCCACTTTAACCCGGGTATTAGAGGATCCTGAGGAAGCCTGGGAAGGCGAGTAGTCTGAGTAAGTGCCTGAGGAAACACTGTTATTCAGACAGTGAGTTTTGTCAACTTCAGACTCATCAGTTGATTCTGAAATTTAAAGGGGAAAATGTTATAATGCTATGACACTGACAATTACACAGAAAAGCAAGTATGAAAAATGGAAGCCATACCGATGAAGGTTAGAAATGCATATTTGTAAAACATTTGTATAGACTATGGTGTATCATAATTTACAACTGGCGATTCATCATGCACATGCATTTGTAGCATATTTTCCACATTGGGTTCACAATGTTACCTTTTTTGTCCTTCCCTAGCAGAACAAGTTTGGGTGGGTACAGAGGGGTCTCAGCTAATGAAGGGTGAAGTTCCCCAATCCTCATTTCATTAGCTGGATGAACAAAAGAATCCTGAGAGATATAATAATACAGGACAAGGAAAGTAAACATTTAAACAATGGTTAACCGAAGTGGCAGTATCTTTATTTGGCTCAGATTCAAAAATGTGACTCTAGAATTCAGTTCACTGTGGGGCACTGGGAGAAATAAACCATATGTATCTCTGAGTTAAGCATTACAAAATTTTTTTCTAACGTAAGTGAGTCCATTTATTCATCCTTTTTTTTGCATGTTGTTTATATGCCTGGCACTGTGCAATGAACTGTGGAGGTTCCAAAGAAAGACAAAATGTCGCTGGTACCCTCTGGGAGTTTATAATCTAGTTGGAGAGATGAGATATAACTCATTAGAACACCAGACTGAATTATGATAAGCCATTAATGAGCAGTATGATTCACACAAATATGACATATACGCATGTAACTGTTCTAAGTGGTGAACTCTCTAAGAGTTTTAAGAGGAAAGTATGTCACTGACCAATTAAGATTTTGTGTGTGTGTGTGTGTGTGTGTGTGTGTGTGTGTGTGTGTGTGTGCATCCCTAGCCACATTAATTCACTGTCGGGTCCTATAAATCCTGCTCTTCCCACCACTTTCCTCCACACTTTCTACTGTATCCCAAGTGATCATCTCCTCAATTTCTCAAGTTCTATCATGTCTTCTTCCAAAGGTTCCTGGTTTTCTCACACCTAATCTAGCGTGCTAAATCTTCATTCTATACCCCTTCGAGTGTAACGAGCAACATCGATACACGACTATAACTTCATAATGACAAATAAACATGTAGAAAACCCAAGCATTTTAAACTTCCACAATTCAAATTACTGTTCTCAGCTAACCAGGGAGTGTGGAGAGCATTCGGGGGAAGGTAAAATACCAAATTCTCACTTTCTTCTAGATATAAAAATGCCTTATCTATGCCCATAAGTAGTGAGATATATTTATGCATAGCAGCTATTATTATGTCTTCTTTTCCCTTAAGATTAATTTTAATTCAAATAAGAATTTTTCAGCTTTTTAATTCATTAGTATCTTGTGAGTTTGGACCACTAATGTAAAGTACTTAGAAATATTTTGTTAAATCAGAGAAAAAAATATACTTGAGGACAAAAATATTGTAAAGTTAAAAAGTCCTGTCTTAAAACTAATCGGTTGGTATAATCAACAGGCAGAAACTCTTACTATAAATTTTATATATTGCCAAGGACCCCCATAGTGAGACATGTTCAGGTCTTTGGTTATTGCAGAGAAGCACGTCCATTTCTTTAACTTTTGGTTTAAGTTCTATCTTTTGGGATTCTTTTGGGTTAGGTTTGTATGGAAATATTTGCCTGAAAAACCTGGTTATATCTGTTATTTGTTAATTTTTTAAATAGAATATTTCAATAAAAGAAAATGGCAAGATCTTTTAGTCCAACACTTTTGTTTTCTAGAGGCGGGTTCTGAGACTTGGCTTAGGCCTAGGGCACAGAGATCCAGCACTGCGGCAGGATTCTCTTGGGCTCCATTCCAGTGATCTTTCCTTACCTTGTGCTGCCTCCTGGTGAGCTCAGCTGTGAGCACACAAGGAATTTAAAATGAGGTATCAAATTGCAAAGAGGAACAGGAAAAGGAGTAGAATGGAAAATTCAGCAGTTGAAGAGGCTATATTTGCTACTCAAAGGTGTTCTATGTGATACTGTGTATGCCATATTGCCTATCCTAAGAAAAGTTCATTTTTCATATGGGCTTCACAGAACAAAGATAACTACCCAACAAAAGAAATTAATCACTGACTTTGTTTTTTATAAATTCTTTTATAGAGGCCATATTTTCTTTATTTTGATTGATTTTAAAAATTATTTCAGAGGGTACATATTCTTCATTTTGATTGATTTTGAAAGTTAGTTCAAAGATTTAGCATAAGAAATGTATGACAAAGTTTTAAGGTGACAGAATGGAGGACAAAAGTCTTTATATACCTTTGGAGAAATTTATAAGAAGATATGAGTTTGAGAAAGAGTACCATGAAAGGCATAAAATACGCTGACTTGCCAAAAAATTTGTTACAAGGTGTCATATTTTCATCCTATTTCTATTTTTGTATTTTGTTAGTCACCTTGGGCAAGTCAGTGTACTTCTCTGGGCATTATCATCATTAAAATAAAGGTAATCAGTAACAGGAATTAGTGCCAATTCCTGTCTAGTACTAACAATCTATGAATCTAAAGGTAAGTTATTTGTTGAAATAATAATCTAAAAATATTCCTATGATACCTAATTACAAGAATGGGAATTTTGTTTTATTCAAAAGAAAAACAAAAATAGAATAGAAACACAAAAAAGCAAACCAAATAGTTGTACAAGTACAGAATGTTAAAATAAGTATGGGTTTTGCTTTTTTTCCCCTTATGTTCTACACATTCAGTATTCAGGTCATCTTGTTTGTATTGATTAGACTTTCAAACTTGTATACCAAAATTATGACTGGAACTCTGCATGGTAGCTCTGGTTTGACTCAGGTTCAAGCTTCTGATCCTGTTCAAGAATTTCTATTGGGAATCAAAAACAGCCTTAGTGACCAGGAAGAGAGGATGATTATCAGCTAATTATGATAGAAATTATGATTATCAGCTAATTATGATAGAAATACAAGTATTTCTTCTTAGAAGGACATTATTGAAACAAGAATGATGAATTTGCAGTGATCCAAGTAGATTCTCTTATCCTTATGAACAAAGTGATGATGATGATGATGACAATGATGATAATGGCCATAAATTACATGGCACTAATTACATCTGCTGTGGTGCTACTATGCTAAACCCTCTCTATTATCCTTGTTAATTATTTAAAAGACAACCTTATTTTTTTTATCATTATGTGGCATTCAAATTATTTATCATCTTTTTTTTGTTGTTGTTCTGCAGATAAGGAAATGAAGGCTCAGTGAGGTAAAATCGTAATTCTAAGTCACAAACCTAATAAGTGGTAGAGCCAGGATTTGAACTGGGATCTGTGCTACTCAAAGATCTATGTGATACTGTGTATGCAGTATTGTCTATCCTAAGAACAACTCATTTCTCACATGGGTTTCACAAAGTAAAGTTAACTATCCAGCAAAGGAAATAAATCACTAATTTTGTTTCTATAAATTCTTTTATAGAGGCTAGAGGAGTAGAGCTCCTTTTGGAAAAGTGGGCAAAGTTTTGGGGACTGTTTCTATGGGCAATGACAGAGGAAGTTTTTGGTAGAAAATAGAATTTAGTGGGGATTCCATTGCAAGTAGATTGAACCATATTTTCTTTCTGGTGAGGAGACAGAAGTGGGAGAGAAAGAAAAGGTAAAATGTCCTTTTTCACACAATTGCCCTTCCATTGTTCAAACTACATCTTGGCTGCTACTGCCATAAAGAAAAGAAGCCTCAGGAAGAAGTCAAAGGAAAGAAAGCAAGCTTATTTCTGAGCTTTTGAGAGTCTAGGCCTAGTATGAATAAAAGTAATTTAAGGAAAATTTTGAGGGTAATTGACAATTCTCTGTTACTGGAAGAAAGATGTTCCTCTATAGAAAAAAATTGGGCTGAGGCTCCCAACAAAGAGAAAAATGGAGAACATTTTTGGATGGTGAACAGGTATCTTGGTAGTTACTTGCAGAAGGATTAAAGGAGGATGAGGAAGGGATTGGCATATAATTCTCTTGAGAAAGAAGAGAGAATGATTTACTGTAGGCTTCTTCTGTGTCAATAACTGTGCTTGGAGCTGTATATAAATAGCTGTTATATTTTCTGTTTTGTGTTTTTTTTTAAGATAAAGAAACCAAGGATCGGAAAGGTTTTAGGGACTTGTCAAGGTCACAAGGTGGAGCCAAGATTTCAATTCATGTGTGCTAGATTTAAAAGCCCTACCCCTTGATTCTTAAACTGTACTCTGAGGCACCCATGGGTGTTGTTGCAATTAACAGGGACACCGTGAGTTATATTAAATGTTTGAGGGAAACAAAGCAATACTTGACATTAGACAGACACTGTGCAAATGGCTAGCTTGAGATAGCTCTCAGTTACCACATTAGATTGCACATTCTTTTTGATGAAAATCCTTGGCCGGGCATGCTGGCTCATGCCTGTAATCCCAGCACTTTGGGAGGACAAGGTGGGTGGATTACGATGTTAGGAGATCGAGATCATCCTGGCCAACATGGTGAAACCCCATCTCTACTAAAAATACAAAAATTAGCTGGCTGTGCTGGCACGTGCCTGTAATCCCAGCTACTCAGGAGGCTGAGGCAGGAGAATTGTTAGAACCAGGGAGTCGGAGGTTGCAGTGAGCTGAGATCGCACCACTGCACTCCAGCCTGGCAACAGAGCAAGACTCTATCTCAAAAAAAAAAAAAAAAACAAAAAACAAAAAACAAAAACAAAACCCCAAAATCCTTGTGAGGCTGGGTTTTTGGTGGTGGTTGTGATCAAAAACCAAGTGGCATTTGAAAATCAATGAGAAACAGAAATTAAAATTGTGGTGTCTACTATGATTCCTAGCTATGAGAAGATAGGTGGTGTTTAACAGGTGCATGTATGCCATTAATATTTTGGCTTTGATTTGGTAAGACTAAGGTAAAAATGTTCTCTTTCAATTTAATTGCATTGATTTTTTCAAATGACCACAAAGTAGGGCATAAATATTTACTAAGCTGTTTGGGAATAACAACTTAAATGAAACTCCTAGGTATTTATTTTTGTCTAGGGTCACCATAACATCACTGAGACGCTGTGGGCATTTATATACCAAGAGTGTATTGAACACACAGGTGATGAAGTGTGGATAGGTATCAATTAATTAAATTATTAATTCAAAAAAACCTCAGAACTTGTCCTTGACTTCAATGAATATCTAATTGAATGGAGAGACAGACATGTTACCAGAGTCATTATACTAGACTATATCAATCATTCATTTATTCAACAAATATTTATTTTGCTCCTACTCTATCCTAGGCACTGTGCTAGACTCAGGCAATACAAGGACAGGCAAGAAAGAAAGCATCCCTGCCTTCATGAAACTCACAGTCTGAAGTCAATAAACAAAGTAATCATAACTGTTCATCATATTTAATGTGATAATGTGACGTGACAGAGAATATCAGAGGGTCCAACTGATCAGGGTGACCAGGGAAGGCCTTCCTGCTGAGGTGACCTTTAAGCTGAAACTTGAAGGATGAGGACGTGCTAGCCATATAAAGAGATCTGGGGAAAAGGCAAATGCAAACTGCACAAGGCATTATAAAGGAAAATCTCCCTGTCCTCCTTCTTATGGCTCTGCCAGCCCTGTTCTTTGTCTGGCATAATGTATGTTAAAACTATTGGCATATAGTTGGCAAAATGAAAGTGAGCAATAAATATTTACCTTTCCTTTTTCCCCTTAGTTGCATTTGCAATCTTTCTACCTTATTTATTTTTTCTGTTTTCCACTTCTGGTCTTGCCTACCTTTATTCTTTTTTGGGGGTTTTTCTATATTTAATCACATGAATAAATATATCATGCAGTATATAATACCCTCTTCCATATACTTGGCAGTGTGAACTAATAACAATGACCCAAAAAATGGCATACAAGTGCAAAATATAAATGTTTAGCATGCACTGATCAGCTAAATGCTTGATTATCTGCATTTATTAAATCTGGACACTGAAAAATAAGAGTGTGAACCTTTACTTTGGCTGCAGTTATTTTGAGACAGGAGGATAATACAGAAAGCAACAGTTCCTCCTTGCTCTAGGATGGTTAAAACTTAGAGAGAGAAGATCTAGAATCTCAATTTTACATAAAGTATTGAAATTACCAGTGAAATTTCTGTTCAAGAGGAAAAGACTAGTAGAAGAAAGCTAAGAAAGGGGTGGTGCAAATCACACAGACAAATTTAAAGCCGAAAGTTGAGCTTTAATCTTAGCCCGAGCAATAAGAAGTCACTGTAGTGTTTTTAAGGAGGGCAAGGAAATGATTAGAATTCTGTTTTAGAAGGACGATTGATTGACAAGGCAATGAGGAGGCTGGTGACAAGGGAAGCCAAAAAAACGGGTATTTTTTATAGTAATGCAGGACAGAGTGAGGGCCTGAAGAGGTAGAAATGATACACTTAGGTGAGAATGCACAGGCTTTGGTAATTATTTGGAAGACACAGGAAGTGGAGGGAAAGAAGGAAGAAGAAATAAGGACATCTCTCAAATTTCTAGCTTGAGTGAAATGGAAGATAATGGTGCCAGTGAGATCAAGATCAGGAACACGAAAGCAAAAGCAAGTTTACAAAGGAAACATTAAATCTAATTTTGGATTTGTTATGCTTGACCTGACTGGGACAGTTTTAAGATTTATTATTAAATTAATGACCAAAGCCTCATCTATCCCATCCCTGCATGAAGACATTTTAGACTCTTATTTTATAGTAAAATTATCCAGTTTATAGATTTTCATGACCACCAGTTATTTTGATGTCAAACTGTGATTACAGGATATTTAAATATAAAATGTATGTATATGTATTTAATGTGTATCTGCTAAATGTTGGTTTCCTTCCCCTTTATATTGCAGCAATACCTTTGAGATAAAAGAACAGTCTGTTGCTTTACTATAATATGTGCATAATATTTTGGAAAGGAAAACGTACAGTAATACTGATTTTGTAAGCAAAAAACAATGAAAATGAATGTTAATATTTTTTCCCTTAGAAATCTAGGTGTATTCCCCTCCTGTAAGGTAGGTTGGTACCTCTGCTGGCAGATATGCACACTAGGCTTATTTTTGCTCAAGCTCTTCCCTTTGCTTGGAATGCCCTCCTCCCTTTTCCTCTTTAACAGAATCACCCTACCTTTAATACACAGTCTAAACTAAACTTAGAGCATTATATTCGCCATCACTCAACTAACCATGTGATCATATTTTAAATAATATGCTCTTTAATTGTTTCATGTGTCTTAAGTGTATCTGGGTCAGCTTTAAATTATTGGGGGATTACAGACACATTTTATATTTCTTTTTTCTCTCTCACAGTGTTTGGCACAGTGTTACATATGCAGTTGGTGTTTAATAAATGCAACAAAATGATGCTCTGAAATGCAGATTTGTAAAAGAGTTTTGCCAATCTAGATTTTGGAGAAGTAGTTACGTGAACTTACAGATGTACTCAGATCAATTATGTTTCTAATGAAGATAAAAATATGATAACCAAATTAGCTGAAGAGGTGATGAAATAGTAGAGGTGGCGTTAGTGTAGTTGAATTCTTTTCAGACCACAAAATCAATAAGGATGGATTTCTAACTCATTCTAAAATATAGGAATTAAGCTTCACATGACTAGATTCCATAAATCTAAATTTCAAAGTTATATCCTTTTTTTTATTGTTAATCAGTGTTTCCTAGAAAAGTTGTAAGCCAAAGACAAAAACATTTTAAAAATTGTGCTCTAGATCTAATTAGGAATTTTATGAGATTTGCATAATAGAAAATCTTGGATTAGTCTTTCTTAATAATTAATACAATAAAAGTTTGGGGTAGCCAAAATCATGTCACTAATATGATATAATGCACTCACTGGCCAGGCCTTGCTGGGTGATGAACTTATTCATTCTGTGTGTATTGGAACTTTTGGAGTTATGTTAATGATTTTAGGCCATGAGGGTATTATTTTTCCATGATTGATTAAATGCAACCCTCATAGTTTGAAAAAGTAGAGAGATCATTTATATTTTAGGGGAAAAATGCACTTATCAAGGAAGATCTATTCAGTTAAAAAACATATTTAAAATTCCAAAAAATCCAAACCACACTGGCAATTACCAATAACCTTCAAGTACCTCCACTGTAATCTCCTTTGGGGCTACCGGCCACTTGTGTTCATATTTTTCTTTCACAGTTTGCTCCGTGTTAGCAGTTGGATTTGAATTCTCAACACGCACTCCATGGCTTGGCTTACCCACCAAATTTTGAACAGATTTTACCATATTCTTTAAATCCTCTGGGTAAGGAGTTGGATATCGTTTTAGGTTTATTTCAACCTAGAAGTTTACAAAAAGAAATTTAACATAAAAATAACTTCAGCAAGCATGTTCACAAAACTACCCCATTTTATATTCAGTAGTATAATCAAATGCAATACAGTGAGTGTTGAGCTGGCTGAGAAACTGTTATAGAGTAGGATACATAGTGTTTTCATATTTAGCCCTGTGGGACTTCCCACCCCTTCCCATTCTTCTAGATTATAAACTAATTTTGAATCATATTCTGTCTTTAGACCTACCCTATAGATGGCTGAAATAGCAGTAGGTCAAAACACTTAAGTGATTGGTAATTTGAAAAATTTAATCAAGTTATACCAGCTGCTTTCTTACTTTAGATACTGTTCTCTTCCTTATTTTAATATTTATAAGTAATTATGTTGATATTAAGAGTATCTTTTGAGTATCAATGCAGGTGATGGGAGGAGACCCAACAAGCTTTACAAGTAGAGTTGCATATTAAAAAATGGGGAGTTGACAATATCTGCTGCCCAAATATGCATTAGCCTTTGTTAGTTGGTGTGTTATATCAAAACGTAGGATCGCTAATTCTCATTAATCCCTAAGGGAAAAAAATGCTTCAGGGTGGTTTTTATATTTACTTTTTACCCTAAGAAAGTGACATGCTTCTTGAGTAATATAATGAAGAGAAATTAAAAATTGGGACCACTTTCTAATATATTTTAGGTACATGTGTAAATTTTGGCTTTTATCGATCCAGCTACTTATTTCCATTCTTCAATTCATTTTAGGGTACCAGCTACTTATTTCCATTCTTCAATTCACTTTTGGGAACACATGTTAATGACTATTCTTAGCATTAAATTTAGAGGGAGAAAATATGAGACATTCCATATAGAATATTTCATCATGAGGGTACTTGTTATAATATATGTAAAACAGAATAAGTACAAGTTGTGCATGCTAATTTGCTAATTAAAAGAGACTGGGAAGAAAAGAATTTACTTGGCCTGGCTTGTTCCAACAATCATGTTTTGCATCTGAGTAGAATCAACTTTACAAAATGAAATGATGTATGTGATTGTGGTAGGTATGCATCTGTGGAAAGTGTGTGTGGGGGTGAGAGGGTAAGAGAAGAGAAGGTGAAAGAGAAGCAGTGAAAGGAAGAGGAAGAGTGGAAAAGGGGGAGAAAAAAGGAGTGAGGGGCACATCCGTACCCACCCCCACATACCCATGTAATTCATGGGATGTAAGTAACTATGATGGTGATATAGATCTGAAAATTATGAATATGAATTCAAACACTTTTGCCCATCTGCAGTTTTAGCAAATCCACCAACTGTGTTATTCTTCTCAGTATTTTGTCTTCCTTGTGGCTCATTTTTCTCATCAAATACTGGAATTGGACTTCACTAGATGACTTCTAACATTCCTTTTAATATTAAAGATATAAAATTATTATTCCAGTAAATATTTGGAAAACAAATGAAAAACCAGATAATTTTGTTAATGTACGTGCTATTTAAATGTAGTTTAATCTCTTTAAACTCTGAAATAAATAAGGATGACATTGATAATATATAGAAATATAGCTACAAAAATATAACCCAAAACAAAGTTAGAATTGACAGAAAAAAAAAAATGTAAGTTGTTAGATTGTAACATAAATAAATCCCAGGGTACTTAATTTGTAATGTATTCTTAAATAAACATAAAAGGAATGATATGACTACTAGACAAAGTCCATTGGGATACATGCATTCTTAGATCTGTTGTTTAAATTGGTATTAGAAATGTTAATCACAAATTAAGTATAATTTTAAAATTATATCACTGAACTTGTTTAAAAGTACTTGACATCAAAGTAAAAAGTAAAAAGTAAAAGTAAAAGTAAAAGTAAAAAGTAAAAAAAGTAAAAAGTAAAAAGTAAAAGTAAAAAGTAAAAAAAGTAAAAAGTAAAAAGTACTTGACATCAAAGTAAAAAAAAAAATACATTAAAAATATAAGTTGTAGAATGCTATGACTATCATGCCAATTAAGAACATTTTATTTTTTAATAACCAGCTGTATGTGAATAAAAAATAAGCTAAAGTAGGGCATTAAATTAAAATTCTATGCAACTTAAAAAACCCCTAACATTAAAACTACACTTATAAATTGAATGGAAGGCAAAAGAAATGTGAAGTGTTCTTCCTTAATTGAATTAAATACTTCACTGAATAATGTAATGTATTTTTTGTTAGATGCTATGTCCCATCTGACACAATTAGATCACTATTTGACATGGTACTAATATTTTCTGGTTATTTTATAAGCAAGTACATGTGATATTTTGGTCACATCACCAGAAGGTGTTTGGATATTTTATTCCTGTGACAACAATTAAATCTAGAAATAGATTTACTATGCATTAATATAGCTTAAGCTACACACCTCTTCCAAAGTCTTGTGAGGGGCCCTATTATTTATAGAGTCATTTTATATTCTTTTCCTGAAAGAGGACCCCCCTTAAATTGAGGAAGTTCCAGGTCTTATAAAGCTTGGATTTGTTTCACCTAAAAAGTAAGCTCCTTGCTTCTCACTTACTAGCCTACTAGCAGAATTGACTGGCCTTGGAGTCAGAAGATTTAAATTTAAGTCATAGATTTATTCCCAACTAGCTATCATCCACTAATCTTTCTGTTGTTTCTACTCATGTAAAATGGAAATGATAATATATTTCCTACACATTTGAGTTAATCTGGAGCTAAAATGTGAAAAATGTGAAAGTTCTTGGAAAATCTGTAAGTTCTATGAAGAGATGAGATACTACTTCTAAGGTCACATTTTACTTAATGTATTTTAAAAATCTGGATTCCTTTTGGTGATTTTGACTCTACTCTGTATATGTCTAAACATAATATCTGTAACTGGATCTTTTTTTCAATTATACGTAGCAACAGTTATTTAATTCAGTATCTCCCATGTTCCAGTCACCATGATAAATGTTTTATAGGGATATTTAATTTATTATTAATTATTTACATAAACATTATTATAAAGTCTACAGTTTTAAATATAAATTAATATTTATACACTAAATAATAAATGATTATTAAAAATTATATAATTAATCATTATATAAAATCTCACTTAAGTTTCACAACCCATTGCAGCAGCTGTTGCCACTTTACAGAAAAAAAGTGTAGCTCAGACCGTGTAAGTAACTTGCCTAAGATTACATAGCTAGTAGATGCAATATGCAAACTTAGGTCTTTTGACTCCAATGCTTATGCTAGCTCAGAGTATGGGTGCAGCACATATTTGTACAATGTTGTGGAAGAAATACTGTAAGTTTAAAATGTGAATTTCTCTGAGTTAAATGGCAAAATAATTTCTATTTTTTAAATAAAGCTAAGTAACACAATATTTTATAATTTTTAAAGATAAAACTATGTTTTATCATTGTATTATGTTTGGAAGCTCTAAGCAAGCATATTTTATGCCCATTTATAGATTGCTTTGCTTTATTTTTCAGTGGATATATGCAGTGCATCAGAAGTGAATATGATCATAAACCCAGTTATACTAAAATTAAGTAATACCCAAATACAAGAGCAATTTTTCTATATATCTAAATATATAGACTATAAATGTTTTCTTATTCCAATATGAGATAAAAGATATAAATTCATTTATTATACACATAGGTAGGAAAATCAATTATATTCTTGCAAAAGTGTGTTGTGTTAATCACTCACTATAAAGTATTTGCTCAGTTCACATATACATTTGATTAAAATGCAAGATTTTTACTAAAATATTACTTTAATTTTGAAAAACAGAAATGTTTCACAACATTCTTTGTATCTTAGATGTAAATAAAGTGCAGTAAATGTAAATAGCAGCTGCAAGATGTTGGAGACCCCCAAAAATTTAGCAATAAAGAATCCCTTAAGGTTAATAGCTGGGGCATTTAGGGCATTTAGAAATGATATCTTGAATTCACACAGAACTGTTTTTTTATATATTATATTATGTAATATAATATATTATATTTCACATCATGATCAAATTCTAATTTGATTTGATTGCAAATTCCAGTAAGAGAAATATTAGTTAATACTTTGATCATTGATAGTTAAATATTATATTACTTTGAGAATTAGTTGGAATGATATACAAAGAAAAGAAACTTATAGCAGTTTTAGTTAGGAAAATGCATTCTCAGCTTGCCTTATATTATAGCAAAAATATAAGACAATGGATAAGTATCTAGTCCATTACATGTGGATAGTAAAGTTTACAAGATATGCAGTGTTCTTTCATATTCCAGTAAAACATGTTTTTCCCCCCATTAACCTCTCAAAACACCCAACCACAAAGATAAGGAAGCCCTACTTGCCACAACTCCCAATTCAATCTTCTCTTATAGGAATTCATATGATCTGTGTCTTCAAATTAAAGGAAATTGATGCTTTTCAACAGATGTCTATCTTTGTGCTTAAAGGCCACTCTCAGCAAATCTCAATTTAATCTGATGCTATTTTAAGAATTAAGTTTTAGCTATTTAATCTCCCCCAGAATTCACATTATAAAAAATGTGCATATATGTGGAGGGGATAATTTAGAATGTATCAATAGTGTCATCAACATTCTGCCCAACTATTGGTATTCCCACACTTTAAATTAAAGAAAAAAAAAGCACTCAACTCAAAAACCATGCCAGATATCCCACCAATAGGCACCTCACATTGATTTTCCCTCCCCTCTGGCTCAGTCCTCCCCACCCCATTGCCAATGTCAATAAACAAAATGTTAAATTGAGATAAAACACTGGCAATTTGAAGGTTTCTATGTGATCAACATTTCTTACCCCAAATCATGCAGAACATACCCCATAAACCACTGTTCCAAGGTTGCCTCTACATGGGAGATTCTCCTACCCCAGACACCTAGGCCTACCTGTCTGCCACTTAGAGAGGGAAGAGTGGTGGATTGTGCTGCAACTGGCAATGGAGTACACATGCTCCTGTCCTGCTGGAGGCCACTTATACAACCCCATGCCAGCTGTGGGTCATTCTGGGGGACGGGCATATCTTGGATCTGCTGATCACACCTGGCCCATGGTGTGCAGCAATCGCCAGACAGTCTGGCAGGTTGGAGAGTAATCCCACGCTGGCCCCTTTCCCAGGGGGCTTGGCAGGAGAGATCCTGTGGGAGAAGGAATCTCCATTTTCTGGGAGAAAGAGGAGCACTGTAGCAATACTTTCACTTTATCATTTTTCTACTCTCTTTTTCTTTCACTCTTGAGTTATGCATTTAAAACAATGATCATAAAATTAGTTTTAAATCCACATATAAAACAGTACTAATTTTATATGATGCTAAAGGGTCACAATTTCTTCACACAATGCAGCATTCATACTACACTATACAGACTATAAGTAGGGCATTATACTCTAGTCCATTTGAAAGTTGAAAGCATAGGTCAATGATTCCTTTTTAAATTTCATGTAAATTAAAGGTAAAATGGTGCTGAATTTAATGTACATGTAATGAACCAGAAAAGTGTGATTAATTCAGTGTAAGATTACAATATATTCTATTCATCATACTTCCATGATGATTTATTTAGAAGTTTGTTTGTGCTCTAATTTGTCCAATAGCCAATGGCATTGGAAATATTCAAATTAGTCAAAACTGAGTAGTTGGAGATTTTGAAACACACGCTGTTTAGTTAATACATAAATAAACCAAATGTAAATAAACACAGAGTAAAAACACTCTAAAGTATAATGAACCTACTCTGATTATAAACAAACTTGAACACATAACACACAAACAGGGCTTCTAAATAACCGTAGGCATTTACTATATTTTATGTTTTCATTGACACATATACCAGAGTATATTAAATGCACTTTCTTCTTGCATTCTTTGAATATAGAATTTCAGGAAGAAGCATGTAATTTTTGGTAATTCAATGAAATATAAAGATGAATCAGAAGTCTGGTATAGAATGCATCATCCATTGGTTCTGGATTTAACATAAGAAATCTGTAAAACAACTGAAATGTTCTGAAGGTTTGTATTCAGTTTAGCATTATTTTTTCCAGGAATTCACAAGTTCAAAAATATGTCTCTTTGGCTGTTAGACGGCACTAATCAACTATCCAGAGACATTTTTTAAAACCCAAATCTTTAACAAAATTGTTATTTTGGATTTGGGAATCCATTTTGGGTTCTCCATAACAATATTGGTAGGCCTTGCCAGTAAGTGCTCATGTGCTGATTTAAGAAATAAAGTTTAGAAAATGTGGAAAGGAGAGGACGGAGACAAACATAACACACAATCTAGCTTTATTAATAGAACATATATGCAATTATAAAGGTAATTAGTCACCAAGAGTAAGAGCTGTTAGTAGTCATGATAGAAAAAGTACACATACAATGTTATAAAAAGTAAATGAGAGATTCAAGATGTTGCCATGACAATGTGAAAATGTGATGCTGATAAAATCTAAATCAATTCTGATGATAATTAAAATTTTAAGTAATGGAGAAATACAGATTTTAAAATTCAATCTTGTTACTTGACTTAGTAGTCCCTATAAAAGACCTTTTAAAATATACTTTGAGGTGAAAAAAAAAATTGAAGTTATGTTCCCTAAGGAACATCACCTGCCATTAGGCACTAATCTTCCTTAAAATTTGTCCTCACATTTAAGGAAACCCATAAATTCTTCTTGAATAGCCCAAGGACACAGAACCTTTCAGAGATTTTAATGTCAATGCAACATGTTAATCTGTTGGTCCTTCCAGAAATGTTTATTTTGGCCTCACTCAGTCTGCATGATGCTTTGCTCAGTGATTAAAAAAAAAAAATCATTGTAGTGTATAGCGTGTCAACAATGAAATAAGGTTCTTAGATGAAGTCTACCATACAGATTTTTTTTTTCTACTTTCTCTCAGCTTGAATCTCTCTCATGCAGTTATTCTGTTGGATGAGGTGGCATTTCAAATTTGCTCACTCAGATTTGGGACATTAGTCTCATTCTGAAGCACACCAATGCTTCCAGAACTACCAGCATGCTGTAATGAAAGGTACCGCCATGAGACTTGAAGAGGTGTCTGACTTTGTCCCAAAATCTATGTGAATAAGAACAATGGGCAAACAAAAAGATAAGGAGAAGAAAGAGGAAACAAAAGCTAAAAGGTTCACCTTAACTTTCCCGGCATTTTCATCATCTTCTTTTTTGTCTTCAAATTCAAAGGCAACAGTCATGCGTTGTTGTCTCTGCTCTTCCCACAGTGTAGGGTTAAAGCTGTCACTGTCTGACTGGAAATCTACAGTTAGAGTCCAAAGTATTATTGCTTTTTTAAAAAACAATTTTATACAAAGTATTTAATACAGTATGCAAAAATGGTGATAGATACTACAAACAAATACAAAAATAAAGAAGAAAGAAATAAAGAAAAAAAGAAAGACAAAGAAGGAAAGAGAAACAAAAGAATAAAATTCCCTTGATGTTTATTACATGGCCTTTCGTAATCTTAACTCAAATTCAGTACTCCTAAAATACTCAGAATTGGGAAATTTTCTAGTATAGGAAATGGGCTCCCCATAGGACAATATAATAATATAGAGAGTTGGCACGAGCATTTTAAAGTGTTATCTTTTTCAATCCTTACAACAACACAATGGTAATACTAATCTCATCCTTATTTTACTAATGAGTTTTAAGACTTGCTCAAAGTGTTAGGAGACTTCTCAGTGGCTAGTGCAGGACGCTGTTCCTCTCTAAATAGAATCCTTATTTGTAACTGCTAAACTCTATAAAAATTTCTTTTATAAAAGTTACCACATAACATTATAACACTTACTTTGCAATAAGGTATCTAAGATTGCAACCTTTTCCTTTTATTGTGGGGTCAATGAGGGGAGCTTGTTTTTATGGTAGAGAATGTGGAAAATATAGTCTGTTTCAACTAGTTTAAATATGTCAAATTAACAGGGAAATGGCTTATAAATCTTTAATTTACATAAAATGTTGGTTAATGATAATATTTTCTTTGCAACATTATGGCAAAGATCACATGAAAATGCAATGAAAGTACTTAGTTAAGGCTAAATTCTTTTCCAAAGGAGGTCCTTTATCATACATGTCTTTCTTTGTTACAGGGGATTCTGAAAACTCATTTATTACACTCCTGCCTGGAAAACCAAAGGATGACTTGCTTTAAATTCAAGGAAACTTTTCAATTACCAACCTTTCTTTTCTCAAAGAAAAAAACAGAAACAAAAGCAAACTCAGCTAGGCTAATTCTTTAACACTACACCTTACCTAACTGAATCTACGTTGGGACAAATTAGGGATTCAATCTGTGAGATCACATCTCATAAATGACCAGTGAACATGAGATACTTTTCATTGTTTCCCCTATATTCTTTTGAAGTTAAATATTTTGATAATGTAGAGCTATTAAAATGAAAACATAAGTAAAAATGTATGAATATAACATAATCCTTACTTAAGATGTCTCTTATAAAATATGTAAACATGGTGGCTTTTCTTTTATCAATTCGAAAGATTAATTTTATTGACTTATAAAAATGCATATTAAAACAATCTTTTCTTTTCCTACTTCTATAGACAAAATTTAAAGAAAAATATCCTAAAAAATTCCGAAATGATTCACTTACATTTGGAGGTCAAAGACCAAAGTAATTTATTATAATTATCCCTGGAAATAAGAAATACATAAACAAATGGTTTCTTTTACAAGTTGGCCTCATTCACACGGATTGGGTAGATTTAATCCATGGCTGGATTGAAATGAGTTTACTCTTCCAAGAATTATTTTTACTCTATAACTGTAGAAAATGTGCATATCAGCTTGTGTTGGCTTGGGCTAAGGAGCCTACGCTAAGTTTCAAATACCAAAGGACAAAGCTCTTTTAACCTTTTTAAATGAATAATGTGATCATAGAAGAGAAGATTTAATTATTGAAAAAGGATTTGGGGTTTGATCTGGGGTTTTGGTTAGGGAAACTCAACTTGAAAAAGAAAGAATGGTCTTATTTGCAAGTATCTATTTATGGTTAACTTAGACCATGAAATAATTTGAGTCCAGAGATCATTGGACTCGATGTTTAAATTGTGTTCATGCAATAAGTGAACACAGCAACTAAACCAGTTCATTGAATCTTCCTTAGGATCTGACTGCTCTTAGCTCATTTCAATTAGCTGAGTACCAGATTTGCTTTACTAGTCATGTGTCTTGCAATCCATAAAGAGACATAGTTGCTCCTAAAAATCAACAATACTTTTATGTAAGATATAAAGATGAAGAGTTTTGTTTTGGAAGCTTACCTAAAATAGAGTAGAAAACAAGACTTATGCTTAAAGTATATCCCCAAATGCTATTTGTGTGTCATGTAATTATCTTTATAGGCTTGTCCATGTGCCAGTACTCCTGGCCAGAGATCTGAATAAAATTAGTCATTTCTATCCATAATCATTATAAGTAGAGAAGAAACTTCTACTGACAATTTACCTTCATCACCACGAGGCTGCTGGGGAAACATGTAGTTAGTCAATACTCTTTGCTTTGTTTCTGGATGGGCTTCTGTTTGTAAAGGGATAAGGGCTTTGGACTAGAAGCAAAGAACATACAACTTAGATGAATACAATTGCAAATATATAACAGTCAATAGTCTGGTCTCACCCAGATAAACATTGGGGGAAAAAAAGTGAAAAAAAAGGAAATAAAATAAGAAATTACAACATGAAATAACACTATTGCTGAGGAATATTTTCATATCCTAAGATTTTCATAATAAAGTTTTCTTCTTCTTTAGTATACCCTTTTACAAAACTTACCAAAACCTATTCAACTGAGCAATGTCAGATTTAATCCTGAAGAGTTCAAAATGTGTTAAATTGTTTCAACTAAGTAAGGTTTTGGTATGGTTCTATATGACTATTCATTTTCACGGATTGTTGCCCTAGAAAGACAAATGGAATTTGCTATCAAATTTATGCTATGCAAGATCATCTATGAATTTAATTAGGTTAAAACAGCATTCATTTATTTATAAGAGATATTTTTATAGCCAAAGACAGAGTCCACTCTATAGATAAGCAACTGTACTTGTACCTAATATATATCATAATATATTGACCTCTGTGCATATTTCATTGTGTTATTAATTTGATTTCAGAAATATTCATTTTGAAGGGGTATTCTAGAACTCTTACATTCCATGTCAGAAATATATTGGAAATGATATTATCTAATATACTAAAAATCTGCTTATTTAATGACATTAATAGGAGTGAAACACAAAGGGGATTTTTGATATCAGTTTGTCTTATGAAACTGAATCATAACCACATTACATTAATGTCCTAAATAAAAGTTAAATGATGCAGTCACTGCCCTGTTCATTCTCCCATAAGAATAATAAATCACATTTTTTTCCCAAAAATGCAATATTGTGGAATACACTATTATATTACCATAGTTCACATTGATTCCAGAAATTATTTATGATGATATATTGATGCCTTGAAAAATCTATAGTTTATTGATAAGATTTGAATTTGAATTACTAATTTTTGACTCAGTAGATGGAAGCAAATGCTGTAATTACTGTAGGAACACAAGCAATATTCTTATATTTACATTTTATAATTTGTAAAGGTTATTTTAAATTTTCCACAAAAGTGTCCAATGACTGTAAGTATGAATAATTCATGTACCAGTAATGCTACTTTTATGGTCAGAAAATGATGAACTAAATCCAAGATGAATTGTTTTCATTTAGCCATTCATAGTTGAAGATAGGTGTATCAAAATTTAAGGATCACAAGAAAAAAGAGGACCAATAAACTGTATAAAAATTGTCTATCATTAGTTCTTCTGTAGGTAAATCAGATACCTTCAATGGTTTCTTGTTATTTTCCAGTTAATAAAATTATTTACTAATGCAATATTACTGATTCAATTAAAATATATGTTTTCAAGAGGATAAAAAATACTATCAAAACAATTTTACAGGAAATACTAATAGCTGCCAAAAAGATATTGCAAATTCCTTTTTTTTTTTCTGAGACAGAGTCTCACTCTGTCTCCCAGGCTGGAGTGCAGTGGTGTGATTTAGGCTCACTCCAACCTGTGCCCCCCGGGTTCAAGTGATTCTCCTGCCTCAGCCTCCCAAGTAGCTGAGATTACAGGCATGCACCACCGTGTCCGGCTAATTTGGTATTTTTAGTAGAGACAGGGTTTCACCACGTTGGTCAGGCTGGTCTTGAACTCCTGACCTCAAGTGATCTGTGTGCCTCAGCCTGCCAAAGTGTTGAGATTACAGCATGAGCCACTGCACCCAGTCTGATATTTCAAATTTCTTGAATGAAGTTTTTGAATGAAGTTGATTATAATTAAAAAGATAAGAAGAAAAAGGAACATAGAGGATAATAATTCCCTGTTATGGGGATTGTGGTAACAATTTCTTATACTTTACCTTCAGAGATATAATTAAAGTACATCCTCTAAGGACATACGTGTACCACCTAGAGGTTAAAAAGCTATAAAAATGATCATTGTGTGTGTTAGAGCTCGGAGAATGAAGTAGATGTTAAATAGAAGTACTTAAGGAGGGTGAGGCTTACAGCACTGTTTTGACTTCAGCAACGTTTGAATTGCTATCTTTACAAAAATCTCTTTCAGGGGACAAAAACAACCTACATTTTGTAGTGGATGTCAAAGGTATCTATTGGGAATAAATTAGTAATTCAAACTTTCAGTTATAGTTCATCTTAATAAACAAATCAGGCAATAAAACCTTTTACCTGATTGTCAGAAAGCCACAAAGCTGCAAGCTCTTTAAGTTTGGTAAATGAGAATGGTAAATTCTTCAATCTGCAAAAACACAAAAAGTCTAATAGCATGAGTAAAGGTGGATAAAAGTTCACTTCTAAGAATTATTTAACATACTCTAATTTGTTGGTTTCATTCTTTTCTCGAATCTGTTTTCCACTGCACAGCCTGAACAATATTTTAAAAAATGAAAATATCCTATTTACAACCCTTCAAATACTTCCATTATATCTGAATAAAAATAAAAAATAGTTAACATGTATGGTTAGAGCTTAAAAGGTCTGGCCCCTAAAAACCCCTCCAGAAATTTATCTGCAACTCTTTTCCTGACTCAGTCCCATCAGGACAACTGGCTCTATCAGCCTGCTTTTTTCTCTGGAATACTCTCTCCCACACTTCACTTTACTGAACCCCACATATCCATTCATTCTTAGCTTAAATACTGTCTTCTCAAAGAGGCTTCTCTTGACTCATTTAAATTACTTCCCTCAGTCTGGTTTCAAAGCACCTTGCATTTTCCTTCATGGAACATATTGCAGTTTTAAATTACACATTCATTTTTGTGATAATTTGCTTACTCTTTGCTATCCCTCCAAAACTGTAGGCTCCATGAGGGCAAAGGGCCATGCTTGTTTTACTACCAAAGGAATGTACAGCTCCTAATAGGATGTTGACCTTCAGCAAGAATGTTCTTTTGACCTTCAGGCAATGTGTAGTAGATATTCAAAGGGGGTAATCTTTAAAAAATTAGCACTTCTAAGATGTATAGTTTGATATTAGCCTTGGTATTCAATCAAAATTATATATTTAGCTTTGGCTTCAGCCTTTGGAGGGCCAAAATCCTTCACACTATCTGATATCCTTCAAATTGTGCATGATCAACACATTGTGATCACATGGGTTACCATCAAAGCTAGCTAGCAAAGCAAGTAGTACAAACAAGGCATGCCAATGAGACTTATTACTAACTTCTGGATATTCACTTTTGAATACAGATAAACATTTTAGATATAATATAGAAGGACAATTTTCTTGTCTTTAATGTATTAGAATTCTGTCAGCCAATAGACAAATACATTTATTTTGATAATGGAAGTGGGCAATCTTATAGTAATTAAAAATTAATTTTATAGTTAATTTTATGTGCAAAAGCAGTTAAACACTTCTTAAAAATCTAATAAATATGAAAAGAGATTGAAAGGCAATATAAATATTAAAACTGTGCATTATATAACTTTAGAAAAAATATAATAACCTTTCTGAGCTAAATATTTATAAAATGTAAACATGAATATGAAGAATAACTGATATTAAATTATATCGCAAGTCTTTTTTATATAATTGTTACAGTAACATAACTTTAAGCCAAATTACCCATAAAAGTTATTCCTAACTAAAAGTTATTTCAATTCACTCAAGCCAGAAATTGTGAAGTAAGATCTTATTGGGAGAGTTTCTTACATTGTATGGGGTATATTAAAACCAGAATGTCAATTCTGCTGCATTGAAATTACATGAGTTCAAAACTATCCAGAATCATGTAAACAATATCCATAATATCATCATCAATCCAGTCATAAAAGTAGAATACGAAGGAACTGCTAGAAAAGGACAAGGTACCCTTGTTTTTCTTTCCTTTTCCAGTGATCTCTATTTCAAGTTAGCTCCTATTCGGTAACATAAATGTGCAGTACACTGACAACAGGAGCAATCTTGCAGCTGACAAGGCAGAGGAATCATTGTTCCTAACTACAATGTCAAACTTTAAAAATCTATTACATTTTAAATATGAAATTATAATAATCATTACTTTTGGATGACATTTCTTATTTAATCTTTTCTTCAAACAGTTCCTTCTCTGGTGGTAATATTTAACTTCGGCCTTAACTTTAGCTGAATATTGATTTTCACCTCTGCTTGATTTACTGATTGATTTATTAATTTAAAAATATTAATTTTGCTCCAGAGTATGTTCCAGCAACTCTACTAGGACATAACTTAAGCTTGTATTTCTGTCCTGATGAAGTTATTTTAAACTTCTGATATTGTGAGCTCCTCTACGTATTATTCATAAATTTTGCCCCAGCACCTAGCAGTGTGTCTGGCTCATTGTAGGTGAACTCAAGTCTGCTACAGTTGTTGAATAAGTATCTTCAAAGTATTAATAGAACTTCTAATTATTGATCATTGATAATATTTGCTAAGTATATTTTGCATATTATGAATGAATTATTTTCATTCATAATACTAAGGATTTCCTAATCTTATTTATAAGAATATAATTAGAGATTTTTAAAAATGTCTTGCCAAAAGTCAGAAACAACTTTCAATGCATTTTCCTCATTTTTCCAGGATAGTAACACAGTCAGAAGAGGAAGCAAGGTTGGTTTGACATGACTTGCTCTTGATGCATACAGCTTTGGTGCTTCCTTGCCCCCCGATACTATAAATAAAATTCCAAACTTTTTAATAAAATGTTTTATTCCCTTATGTGGGAATATTGTTAACTAGTAAGTGAAGCTTTGAAATTCACATTTTTCCTTAAACTAAGAAAAAAATGAGAATTCCAATGCTTATCCTGAAACTTCCAAAATCTGATTATTCTTGTGATTCCATAAAAGCTAATCTTTGATCATTTCATTGCAAGTTCTCTCAGTCCCTTGTATTATCAATTGTCTGGTTGAAACTTATTGAAAACATAGTGATCATTTTATTTTCTTAGCAGTTATCTCTAGTCAATATTTGTTTTTATCCTTTCCTATTTGAGGATAATTATCTTTTATAGAGTAGGTGGAAACAAAGACGAATTGAGGTTTGCACTTTTTCTTTTTACTCATCTATCAATATAATGCCATTATTAGAAGTAAAGGACATATCCTTTCCTTGTTCATCCTGCTCTAAACATGACTAAATAGCCATTTCGTTGTCAGTATTCTTACTAGCACTTTGATGGAATTGAAAATATACACATTGCCCAGTTAATTTGTTGGAGACCAAAATATAGACATGAAAACACATATGTGTGCATACATACATACATATGCACGTTTTTATTAATATATTTTATATATTTTTATTATAGTTATTTTCCATGTCTTCATATTATTATGCTTTCTGCATATGGGAAGGCTTTTGTGTATAAATTTGTGTGATTCATATTTATATAATTTTAATACATTACATATGCTTTTGATATAATCAAATGACATTAATTTAGAAATACCCGGTTTAAAAAATAATTTACCTTCTGCTATTTTAAAGAAAGTATCAGTATTTGCATTCCGTATACTATGAAAGGCAGAAAATGTTATCAAAACTATAGGCAAAAAAACTATAATTTGCTTTCAGCAAATAACTAATATATGATTGCGAAATGTTGTAAAAATACCTGTTGTCACTCAAATTTAAGACTCTTAGTTTCTGCATCTGTCCAATCTCTTCAGGAAGAAATTCTAATTTGTTGGAGCGTAGAGACATGACTGTTACATTCTTACAACTTCCAATCTGTAGGTAACAAAAGAAAATAGGTTAAAAAAATCAGAGCACAATACTATTTTTAATATTAAAATTTCTAATTTTTAAAACAATTTAATAGATTTTCTTATTTTTAACTTTCTTTTAATATGTGCATTGTTTTATTTTTATAATGTATCTCTTTAAAATATATGTATATTATATATATTCTTTTAGATATTAAGGCAATTTATACTAGATTTTCTTTTACATATTAAAAATGAAGAATTTTCTTTATAATTTTATGCTTAAAATACTTGCTAACATTAGTGTTTTCATATATCATATAATTTTGACTGTCGAAGTGAGTACTAATATATCTTTGTTTATAACAGAAGATCATACACACTCAAAAAATACAATATTGTTGACATTTCCTAGGCAAACTTAGTTTTGCTTCACATTACAGTGTTTTTTGTCATTTTTAATAATATATTTTGGCCCTAAAATAATTATGTATTGTTTATTGTTGTATCATTATAAGAGTGTTTAGTAGAAAATGCTCAATTGAAAATGTACTTCACGTACAGCAAACTTGAGCACAAAGTAAATTAAAAAAATATACTTCATAGTTTTTTGATATTAGTAAGTAAAATACGACTTAGATGTAAAAATTAACAGAATCTCTTGGTGGATTCGGAAGTTAAACTAATATTATAATGCAACATGATACCTTAAAAAGCATATGTACATTTAAAAAGTTTGCTACAGAAATAAAAATGTAATTACTCCAAAATATTATTTATAACTATTCTGAAAACCAAAAGATATAAATTAAGTGACTTTAAATGATACTTCTTAGCATGAATTGACTTATATTTTCTTACTTTTATTTGCATGTGAGATTTAAGTCAAATAAATTTTCTGGGTCAAATATAAGAACTTGTCATTTAAAATAGAATAATTAGCAAATATATATGTAGATAATTACAACATTATTCACAGCTCAACTCATGAATCTACATTGCTATTCTACTCATTAAGATTTTATTCCAAAACAGATTAATTAAAAGTTAATAAATAGAAAACAAGTATATTTCTCACTTCTCTGGGTAATTCTGGAAGGAAATTTTCATCAACTGCTAATGTCCGAAGACTATGAAGGTAGCCAATAGTAGAAGGTAGTGACTCCAGTTCATTACAGCTACAGTCAAATTCTTCTAATAAAGATAAACTGAAAAGTTAAATACATTAGTTAGACATTTTAAAAGTTTAGATGGCAAAACATTCTGAAAAAGCCATATATCCCAAATTCACCAAAATAAAAATTATTCATGTGGTGACAACATAATATTATATAAATTAATTTACCAGTTCAAATGATTTAATACCATCAAATAAGTGGTTTAACTTGGTAAAATAAATATAGTTTATTATTTCCCTTTCTAAATTTACCTGTTATTTAATAGCCATTGAAAACAACAAAATAATTTTTCATTTGTTTACAACTTAGGTGTTCTTTGTAGCCAGATGTTCAGAATGTGTATCCTTGGAACAAGTGAATATAACTGTCATGGGGTAAGGAGAAGGGTGGAGAAGGCAGGACCAGGGGATGAATGAGTTGGGAGAAACAATACAAAGAAAAATATTGATAAAATGTTAGGTATTTTATTAAGCATTTTAGAGAGTAAAGAAAAAAAAAACAATTCTCTTCCTCATAAAAACTCTTTAAGATGTGTAATATTTTAAAGCCCATTCTACACATAAGAAAGCTGAAGCTTAAAGGGGCTAACTTCTTCAAGGTCACACAAAACAATAACCCTGGGAATTAAATGCAGACAGTAGAGATTCACTGTATTATCCTGCCTCTTAGCAGGTGCTATGGACAGGGCTCATTTCAGCCTGCAGATGTGTTTTGTTTGATTTATACAGTGGTATTTTAGAAAGTGTTAAATTCTTTAAGTATTTAAAATTTTAAATAATAACCCAGATTTTTGATGTCTCTTGAAAAAGAGAAAGATCTGTCAATACTGGGTCTGTATTCTTCCATGACAAGTAATGGAAGTGGATTAATAGTTGCTGCCTTCAAATGGGCACAGTTCTTCAGTTTGCCTCCAGTTTGTCACAATCCCGACCAGTCCATATGTAGCTGGCTTTACTCCAGATCTATAGAAAGGAATCGTATGGATATACATTGAAGTTATCACAAGGCAATAAGACACTTCAATGCCCGGTTTGAGATAGCTGGGAAAAAAGGGCCTGGCACAGAGTAAGCACCAGATACATTGCAGCTGGTGTTGGTGTTGTTGAAATTATTATTACACCGTTCTTATTATTCCTATTATATTATTATAATAGGAAGGAACCCCCAGGGGTGAAGATTCTACCAATGTAAAGGGAAAATAAATTTGAGTTAGGTGGAGTAAGTTTGTAGAATTAGCATCCTTTTTTTTTGGTTGTTGTTGAGACAGATTCTTGTTGTTGTTGAGACAGATTCCAGATTCCAGGCTGGAATGCAGTGGCACAATCTCAGCTCACTGCAACCTCCACTTCCTGGGTTCAAGCGATGCTCCTGTCTCAGCCTCCCGAGTAACTGGGATTACAGGCTCCCACCACCACACCAGGCTAATTTATGTATTTTTAGTAGAGATGGGGTTTCACCATGTTAGCCAGGCTGGTCTCAAACTCCTGACCTCAAGTAATCCTCAGCCTCCCAAAGTGCTGGCATTACAGGCATGAGCCACTGGCATTACAGGCATGAGCCGCATTACCTGGTCAGCATCCTTTTTTTAAATGTTAAAACTAGTTAGCTTGAATGTAGTTTCCTTCTATTATTTATTTAACAGTTGAACACAGAAATTAAGCATATGGGTTGAAGTCAGTTAGAATGGATTCGTGTTCCAGCTTTGTAACTTACTAACTGTATTATCTTGGGTATCAATAAATTAAACACAGACCACCACAGCTCAAAAAACAAAGCAGATTTTATTTATCTGACAGGCAAGGGAATACATGAGGGAAGAAATTCACTGAGTAGCACGCTGAGGGGAAAATAATCAGTGACAAAAGGGGGGCTGGTGATAGTGGGTCATGATGATTATACTCACTAAGGGTTGAAAATTTGCATTATGGAGAAGGTGGGATGAGTGCACAACTCTGTGTGCAGCTATGAAAATCAAGTACCATTGCCCATGGGTCAGGAAAAAATCTAATGCAATCAGGACCAGTCTGATTCTGACCAGGGTCATTCAAACTTCATCACCTTAACAGATTCAGCTGGTTAGAACCAGTTGTGGTGAAACACAGCATTCAATTTTGAGTAACAGCTCTTAGGAAAGTGTTGCTTAAGTAAAAATTTTTCCTTTTATATTGACAAATCATAGAAATTCTCTCTAAGCCAGTGATTCTTTATATTTACAGTGAGGATACTAATAATGCCTGCCTTGTGCAGTTGCTCTAAAATGAAATGTTAAGAACGCAGCACAGCACCTGTCATAAAATACATGTTCCGTACATTTTCCTCTTATTATCAGTAAACTGGTTAAATTTGTTTCAACATCCTTTGAGGCCCCTCGTATGCAGGAATGGTTATGTTGCTGGGATGCCAAGTGTACACAACTGTGTTACTCTGTGGATGTGTGTTTGTGGGGGCAGGAATCCATATATGTGAGAGATCTAGTAACAGAGTTTGTTTCTCAAAAAAAAAAAAAAAAAGAAAGAAATCTAGTATTGGGTCTTACATATATAATGCAGTCAATAAATTTTTTAGAATTGCATAAAAGTCTCTATCAATAGTTTGGGGTTGTGTACTCAGCAGGGAGTCATAAATACTAGGAATTTCTTAAAATAAAAATTACAGATTTATGTTCAGAGGCAGAAATTAGAGAAGGTATTTAATGAAAACTATATAATTAAGGTTTCTCCCTTTTTTTTAAATATAAAAACATGTATTGAAGTTAGTCTTGGTCATAGTAAGGTGGTTGTCACCTTGCACAATTCCAATGTGTGCACATTTCAGTTGTCATGTTTTATTAAACAACATTAGTCTCCCAACAACCTGGCTCAAATTTCAGTTACCTTAACTGAGTAACTGCATCTCAGTTTCTTCAGTCCACATGTTACAATGTGAATAATAGATGCACATTGTGATCAGTGACTGGTCACATCACTTCCTTCAAAGTCTGTCAAGGATTGGTCATTGCCCATCTGTTATCTGGCAACACAGGCAGCAAAATATGTGTTGCCTTCTTGTCTCTCAGCAGTAGACAGATACTATACATCAAATAATTTAACCATTAAAGCACTACAACTATTGGATAATGCTCTTGGTCACCCTAATTCTCTTGGAGATTGAAATTAAAATGTGAAAATTTGTTTTATATCACCAAGGACAACGTCATTACTCCAGCCTATAGACCAAGGAGTTATTTCAACTTTTAAAGTATATTATCTTACACAGACTTTTGAATAGGCTATTTATGCTACAACTGGTGATCATGCAGTTTCTTTACCTGTGTTCTAGATGAAATATGACATGAAATATACAGTTTAAAACATTCAAGCATCATGGCAGAAAGTAACAATAGGTAATATGCATACAGCATAGAATAAACTTTTAGTACTGTGATGGTTAATACTGAATGTGAACTTGATTGGACTGAGGGATAAAAAGTAAAAATCCTGGGTGTGTCTGTGTGGGTGTTGCCAAAAGAAATTAACATTTGAGTCAATGGGCTGGGGAAGGCAGATCCACCCTTAATCTGGTGGGAAAAATCTAATCAGCTTCCAGCGAATGTAAAGCAGGCAGAAAAATGTGAAAAGGTGAGATGGGCCTAGCCTCCCAGACTACATCTTTCTCCAGTGCTGGATGCTTCCTGCCCTCAAACATCAAACTCCAAGTTCTTCAGTTTGGGGACTAGGACTGGCTTCCTTGCTCCTCAGCTTGCTGACAGCCTATTGTGGGACCCTGTGATCGTGTTAATACTTAATAAGCTTATATATATATGTATACACACACACACACACACACATATATATATATCTCCTATTAGTTCTGTTCCCCTATGAGAACCCTGACTAATACAAGCACATCGTACAAAATAAATTTGAATCTAATGTAAATGGAATAATAGAAAAAATAGCTGCCCATGGGAATGCTGACACTGCTACTACTAGAAAGACTCTAGATAAGCTTCCAGAGGACTTAGTGAAGGCAAAATTATATACATAAATGAGGAAAGTGTGATGAAAAGAACGAAGATGTCCCAGAGGAAGTTGCTGGCAATAAACATCACATTAAAGGAACTTTCAGAGATATCTCATGACACTGAAAGCACAAAAGATAAAATTTGGAAGTGGATCTAACCTTAAAAGGAAAATGACAATTCACTAATGCACAGAAAAGATGTTCACACTGTTTTAACAACATATCATGAAAAGAAGGCAAGCATTGTTCAACCTAACCTTGATATGTTTCTTTAAATTAAAATAAGCCTTAATTTTCAATGTTTCTAATGTTTAATATTACCATATACAAAAATAACTATTAGTTTTACCAGTGTTTTCATTTTCCTATACATTTGTAACCTACATTAACAGTATTTAATGCTTGGACAAAAGGTTTAAAAGACCTTTCGTAAGAACAATCATAATGTTTCCCATTGATTATTAAGACTGTTCTGCACAGTTTCAGATTGCATGGTAATTTTTACTATCCCTGTGAAATATTGTGATTTATAATAAGAAATACATATTTGACCTTCATCCAGTTCTTGGCACAGAACTCCTAAAACCCTTGGAATTGCCAAAGTGATAAATGTCTTTCTGTATATTAATGAAATGACTTATGGCTAAGGGCTCTGGGATAGTCTCAGAATGGGGGCTGGTTACCAAGGGAACCACTTTGTGATTAGAGGGTTGGAACTTTCAGTCTCACCCCCTGACCTCTGGGGAGGGGAGAGAGGCTGAAGGTTGAGTAGATCAGCAATGGACAATGATGTGATCCATCAGCCCAATATAATGAAGACTCCATAAAAACCCAAAAGATCAAGGCTGGAAAGCTTTCATGTTGCCAAACACACAGAAGTGCTGGGCAGGTGGCACACCCAGCAAGGACACGGAAACATCCCTTCTCACACACCTTTCCTTTTGTACCTGTTCATGTGGCTGCTCATTTGTATCCTTTGTAATATCCTTTATAATAAACTGGTTAATGTGTTTTCCTGATTTCTGTGAGCCATTCTAGCAAGTGATTGAGCCTCAAGAGGGAGTGATAGGAAGCCCCAATTTGTAGGTGGTCAGTCAGAAGTACAGGAGGCCTGGACTTGTGGTTGGCATCTGAAGAGGGGGGATAGTTTTGTAGGACTGAGCCCTGAACCTGTGGGATCTGATTCTAACTTCAGGTAGATGTGTCAAAATTGAGTTAAATTGTAGGGCACCCAGCTAGCGTCCACAGAGAACTGGAGAATTGCTTGGTGTGGGAAATGCCATACACATCAGTGATCAAAACTAGTCTGTGTTGAGTGTTGATAATTCAGTAGGAAAAATACAGATTCCTTCCTTCCCTTCCTGCCTTCCCTCCCTCCTTCCCTCCCTCCCTTCGTCTTTCTCTCTCTCTCTCTTTCTTTTTCTTTTTTTTGACTAAGTCTTGCTCTGTGCCCAGGTTGGAGTGCAGTGTCATGATCTCGGCTCACTGCAACCTCCGCCTCCTGGGTTCAAGCGATTCTCCTTCCTCAGCCTTCCAAGTAGCTGAGATTACAGGTGCCCACCATTATTTGGTGATTTCTATACAGTCCCACACTACTCTGCAGAGCAAATAATTTCTATATTAAAAAGACATTTTGACTGCACCATGGACAATAAGGAATGAATAATTTAGATCCTGAAAGTATTTTACATCTTTGTGTTGCAACGAAGAGGTTTCAGGTGCAAAACACATATTCCTCAATGATCTCTGAAATTCCAAAGATTCAAACTCATAACCTACAATTCCACCTGAATTGAATCAGCTCCTAGATAATGAGATGCTGCCAGTGCAGGGGCCACACAATAAGTTGCAAGGATTTAAATAAAACCTTTCCAAATATATCAAGAGTATCATTTAAACACATAAAATAGACATGTCAATAAATACTAAGTGCCATACAAATATTACAATAGTTGTTTAGGTTTCATATGCTTCAGAATGAATGATGCTACTGGGAATAATAATGTTTGAAATCAACAGTATTGACTTCAGTTTCTAAAAATATTCTGTACAGTTTTCTCTACTTTAGTTTCATGTTCATGAGTTGCTCTTGGATGGGAAAAATATTACTGTGTCATTAACCCTCAATTACCTAGCTAATACGGAAGAAAGATTGTGAATATACTACATAGATAATTTATAATTTCACTTTAACATCAGTGGTGACCATTAGATATAATTAATCTATGATCAATGTAGATGATAATAAATATAAAAATAATTGGCTTTGGGCTTCACCTTCTTAATTCACTTTTAATTCTTAACAGAAGTAATGTAATTCAGTGGAAAATATTCAGACAGGCGTGAGTTCCAATGCTAGTGTAGATACTTAATAGATGAGTGACCTTTATCTACTATTAGCCCCTGTTTTCTCATCTATAAAATTGGTTGATAACATCTAACATATAGAGTTTCAATGAAGATTAAATATATGCTAAACCCCTGAATGCTAAATGGAATAGATATCACATTCCATTAAAGTGGCCTGTTACGAGGTAGAATACCCTGAAAAACAAAAACACATCTTGAACAATCTATTTCTGAAACATGTAAAAGTTGTCCTGCGATATTCCCTTGTTAAGATCAGTTGTTTCATAAAATAAAACTGCCTTCTATTCAACAGAATGTAAAATTGTTTAGTAAGATGTGGGGGAGGTAAATTTCAGATGACTCTGAAGAACTGTTATTGTATTAACAAAGATTTAGTAGAGAAGTAGAGAGGAATATAGAAGAGAGAGGGAGGGTGGTAGAGGCAGGGAGGAAGGGAAGGAGGAAGAGGGAAAGAGAGAGACAGAGAGAGAGAAAGAGAGAGAGAGAGACTGACTTGTTTGGCAAAGATGAGCTGCTTAAATATTCACTGCCTAAAATGCCAGTATAGCCCAAAGTAGAAACCCAACTGCAGCCAGGCAGCTGGGATTGGAGTCTAGACCCTAATAATTACTAGTTACTTAATCACTGTGTACCTCAGTTTCATTACTGAGCAAAAGCGGGTGACAGCAGTACTTAATCATGTGTCATAATGCCTAAATACACATAAAAGAATTAATACATGTAAAACACTTAGAATGGGCACATAGTAAATATTAAGTAACTTTTGCTTTTATACTCATTTTCAGAGATTCTACAATCAATTTCATTTAATTTAGGCTAGGAATCAAGTTTTAGGTTCCATTCTTAATTTTCTTTTTAACTTTAGGTAAGTTGCTTGGGCTGCTTCTAAATAATGGTAGGAAATTTGCAAACTTTAGTCAGACTAATTCTTTTCTATACTGTTTTCCAAATAAAACACACCCCGTTTTAGTACTAAATCTCACAGCCTATGCTGAATCCAGTAGAAGTATGACAAAAACAGCATTCATTAGAAATGTAAAATCTAGATTTTACCTCTGAGTGATTTTAAGCAGCTATCATTATCATACAGATAATAAACTCTTCATTTGAACCAAATTTTCCTATCTATCTAAAACAACTAGAAACCTTTGCTTTCCTTTTCACTATTTAGAAAGTTGATTAGATGCTTGAAAATAAAATTTGCAAAAAAATTACATTAGATTATTGGAGAAAAATATCACCCAAATGTGAAATATTGTTTAAAGTATTTTTTAGTCAACAGATCTGCAACCCATGAGTAGAGAATAGCTTCATTCATTAGCAAAGACTATTTTTTAAAAAAGATACTATACGTTCCACATTGGGAGACTGATAAGATTTCTTAACTAATGAAAAATATAGAAACATTTCATGCACGCAGGAGTAAGTACTGCAATTAATATTTGTTCACAGCACATAAACAGTCACAATTCTGAAATGCTGCGGAAGGAAGTAGAGGAGGAAGTAGGCAGTGAAGGAGGATGGCTCTTAAATTGATATCATTAGTGGTTTTGTGCTTTAACTGAAATCTTATACGATCATCAGTGAAATTCCATTTGATCATTTCTTTGTACTTTTCTCAATAACTTTGTGTGTGCAGATGTGAAGATGCCTTTATTACTCTGGCAAATGCATTACTTGTTTTTCTTTTCTTTTTTAAACTGCTCTAAGTTATTTGACTTGAAAACCAACTACTATGATTCAAAACAGTTTATTCTTCAGGACTCTGTCACAAAGCATGGAAACAATTTCAAACACCTCATCTCCTAAGAATAGATGTTGTAAGTTTAAAAGATATATGTTATGGACTGAACACTTCCCTCCAAAATTCATATGTTGAAGTGTTAAACCCCATTGTGATGGTATTTGGAGATGGGGCCTTAGGGAGATAATTTAGAGTTGGATAAAGTTATAAGGGTGGGGCCCTCGTGATGGGATTAATGCCTTTGCAAGAAGAGAAACTGGGGCCTGTTCTTCCCTCTGACAACCAACACATGCAAAGAGGAGGTCATGTAAACTCACAGCGACATGGTGGCCACCTACAAGCCAAGAGAAGAGGGCTCAGAATAGAACCTACCTTGCTGGTGCCTTGGACTTGGACTCCCCAGCTTCCACAACTGTGAGAAGTAAACATCTATTGTTTAAGCCACCCCATCCATGATATTTTGTTATGTTAGCCCGAGCAGACTAAGACATTGTACTATTACTACATTTGCAAATACTTATAAAATATTTTTCTTTTTTAGAACCAGATATTTCATTCATGTAATATAACTAAACCTCATATAGATAAACATAAGCAATGATCAATAAATAAATATCTTTTTGGATTTTACTATTAATAAAATAATGACTGTAACAATTTATTGAAGGCTATCTAGTTCTAAGTGCCACAACAATTTCTGACAATTATTATTTCCATTTTATGGATGAGAAAAATGTGGCTCAGAGACATGAAATGACTTGCTCATGGTCAGTTAGTGAATGGGTGGAGGAGCCAGGATCAAAACTGAAGTCTAGTTTCAAGGCTTGCAAACAATCCACCATGCCATACTGTCTTGGCACAATGAAGGAGATGAGCAATGTTCAAGACATGATCCAGCCCTCAAGGAGCCTATATTCTAGTTGAGAAAACATGGCAAAATAAGCAAAAAGTTAAATGATGATACAAAAGATAAACATGAGACTGATATTACATCTGGAAAAAGAAATGAGAAGTTAGTAGTGTTTCTTTAACTTGTATACAGAGTCCTCCAAAATTATTTGTCCATGAAGCTTGCTTTTATGTCATAGCTATTAATGACCCTTGGCAAGTCACCTCACATCTCAAAGCCACATGTTACCCTTCAGGCCTCTGAAGTCCATAGGGAAGAAGGGATTTATTTAGCTTTGCATAGACACTTAGATTTCTTGATTCCTAGTCCAGCGATCTTTCTGTTTGACCATACTCTATGAAGGAATAGCTTTTAAAAATACCCATTCAGATTTCTAAGTTTTCATTGCTTTTATACAAGACACAAAGCTAAGAAGATAAGGCTCAGTGTGCGGTAGTACCTCCTTTGCAGTGTACCTCCTTTGCAGGTAGACTTATGGGACCCATTGAATGACCAAATATGAAGTTATTTACAAAATGGGTGACTCAACTATCATATATATAAAGAGGCATCACATATAGTTCAGTTAACAGCTTGGCATTGAAGTCTGGTGACTTCTCTCTGCCTCTGTTTCTATATCTGTTGATAGTGACATAATACATATCATATAGTGCTAATGAGGCCTTTAAGTAAATAAGATAATACCTGTAAAGAAAGCACCAAACATGAGATCTGGAACACTGTGAGTACAAAAAAAAAAAGGCATTCATTATCATTTTTATTTGATATCCAACTCTTAGAGCTGCTGAAACTCCTAGGCACGTAGTAAAGTAAAGTTCAGCAACAACAAAAGAACTAATTTTACAAGCCATTTGGCACAAAAGTCATGGAATCCATTTTAACTGTGAAAAATGAATTCTTCCAGGAGTTTTTAAGATAAGTCTGAAATATTGAAATATTCCGTGTGCAGAATGAGAATATTTTTGGTCACTGTGTCTGGTCTTCACATTTCTAAGCTTTCATTGCCCCAAGTTACAGGTAGAATGTTTCATTAAAAACATAAATCATTTGGCCATTTATGAAACTTTTATTTTTGATAAAACTTTTTAATACTTTTAAGATAATTATCCATTAAAAACTAAAATGAAAATAAAATGAATTATGTGAATAACCTAGCATCCATATTCACTTACATAATTTCTCTATTTCTTATTTTGCATTTGAACTCTGAATCAAGGCATTCAGTAGGAAAGTAGGTGCATGACAGTTCTAAATATGAAGCCATACTCATTACAAACATCATTAATGTTTGATATTTTCATCCTCTTACTAAAGAACACTGATTTCGATTTCTATATAGTTGTTCTGATTACTATACAACAACTATAATGGAATCAAAAACGAAAGTAGGTTAGGATCTAGTGTTAATAATTTTCAGAAACTATAGAATTCTGGAGCTGGGAAACAAAAAATGATCTTAATTGAGGTGAGATATATACATTATGAGACAGAATAAAATAATGAGATGACATAAAATAAAATTATAAGTTGTGAAAAGTAGCATGAAAGAAACAGCAGGAACAGGGACAGGAAATTTGCTGGTGATTATTTTGGTGGAAAGTCATTTAGGGACGGCCTCACTGTGGAAGAGATATTTAAATCTAGATCTATAGTCTTGTTATTCACAATGTTTCCCATGAATCTGCAGCATTTTTTTTACATCACCTGGGAGCTTGTGACAAGGGCAGAACCCAGGCCCTTCAGGTCCCAGACCTACTGGATCAGAACATGCCTTTTAAACAAAGTTCTCACATAATTTGAATGCTCACTGAAGTTTAAGAGTACGGACCTAGAAGATGTGAAGTAGTCAGCCTCATGAAGAGTGGGGAAAGAATATTTCAGGTAGAGGTAACAACAAATCAGAAAGCCCTGAGACAGGGAAAAGCCCGGCTTACTGGAGGCACAGGAGAAGGGCCAGTGTGGCTGAAGCCTAGTGAACAAGAAGAGTGGTACGATTATTGAATGGTAGATGTGACTACAGTCATGTGTCACTTAATGACTGGGATAAATTCTGATAAATATATCATTAGGTGATTTCATCACTGTGTGACCATTATAGATGTACGTACACAAACCTAGATGGTGTAATCTATTACACACCTACATTATATGATATAGCCTATTGTTTCTAGTCTACAAAACTATACAACATGTGATTGTACTGAATACAGTAAGTAATTGTAACACAATGGTATCTACTTGTGTATCTAAACATATAAAAGGTACGGTAAAAATACATTATAATCTTATGGGAGCACAGTCGTATATGGTCCACTATTGGCATGACCATACTATCACTATCATCAGGCCCGTATAGGCTGTTTACACATTTTATAATAAAATTTCCTAACTTTGTAGCATGAATGTTTTGTTATATTCTGGCAATGTTTCCCCAGTAATTAGTAGGAAAGCCCTATAGCAAAGACCCCGAGACATCTGTGTCCTCGAAGGCAAGTAGGGTGGGAATCGAAAGTACTCGCCTACTCCGAAGCCATCATTGAGGAAAGAGTCCAGAACTAGAGTGGGTGGCGGCAGCAGCTTTCTGGGCTCCTGGTGCTTACAGTGAGGAAGGGCACCGTGTGCCAATAAGTCTGGAAGTGGAACGGGAGCTGTACAGAGGAAGAGCTGGGCCTATGGTCCCACACTTTTGGATACTCTATTTCTCAAGTAGTTACATCCCTACTTCAGATGATTTAAAAAAAAAATTTCTGGAAGATGTACATCCCAAATTTCTTCTACCTTTTTCCTATAAATCACAGTTCCACATCTCTCATGCTGGTTGCCCTCTTGTCAATTGATATAGATGAAGTCCAGAACTGACAGAATCAGAAGTGTCAGAGCACACCTGAACTATTAGTACCTATTACTTTTGAGTGGATAATTCTGTCTACCCAGCTAATGCTTCACTGGTTTTCTGGACAGTTCCATTATTATATTGGCTATACTGATTATGGCCCATCAAAGCACTGATTTCTCCCTACTTCTCCAAGAATCTCTATTAAGTTCTATTGGGTCTTTTCAACAAAGCACTCACTCTGTTCAGCTCTTTCGAAATATTGCTTTTGTCATTGAACGTAAGTATTTTTTCTGGCTTTGTGGTATCTGAAAATTTAATAAGAATGAGAAGCTTTCAATAAGAAGCTTCACTATTCTGCCTTCTCAGTGTTCACAGATGCTCTAATTCTCAGTCACTCACCCTGCTTTTTCTGGAATAAGCCTTTTGTCCAAGCAAGTGAAAGCTGCTGACAGCCAACTGATGTTTCCATATCTGTTCCTTTTGAATATAGTAGTATAAAAGCTTATACCAAGTTACTATTTAAACAGTTCAGTTTTCTCCACATTTATAATTCAACTACCAGGAAGATTTCAAAGGACATGACTAAACGCTGGTGGTAGCATAAAAACTAAGACTGATTGTAGTTTAGGCTGTGTGTACAGAGCCAGGCTGCAAGCCCCGCTTGGCTGCTAGGGAGGAGACAGAGTTAGAGCTTCAGGTTGCCTGTTGCTGAGGCAAAGTCTGGCTTGAGGTACTGCTGGTGAAGGTCAGAGGCAGGAACTCGCTTTGGGGTGTGATGGGAGCTCAAGGCACACATGTATCCAGTGTTGGTCATGGGCTGAAACCAGACTCCAGAAAAAGCTGGGAGGTCCTCACCTGGGAGGTCAAGAGGCCAAAATTCTGGCTAAAAATTACCAACAAATCTAGTTCTCAAGATGACCAAAATCAGGGTTCTACTTCCTACTGAAAAAGCTACCTTTCTTTGTCTATTTTTAGGCTATTGACGCTTTTTAATTTGTCTTCAAAGAGCCAGGGTAGTTTTATAAGAAATATGAACATAAGTGGCAAATACCAATCATGATGTAAGCAGGGATAAAAGAAGTTGAATTCAGTTTCCCCTGAGTATTGACCCAAAGAAGAAAGATTAGGGCCTATCTTAGTGCCTGCTTTTAAAAAACACCGGGCTGATAAAGATAATTAGTTTTGTGTACCCTTAAAGTTAAGTTCTCTCTGCTCTATACTGGAGAAAATGCAAGTAACTGTAGAGAGAAACACATTGTAGAGTGAGGGCATTAAAATAAAATTTAAAAAATGGTTGAGAATTTTACTACTCTTCAAAGTCTGAACATCTGAGTTTGAATTGTAGCAAGTTGTTCCACTCTATAAAAGTGAAACTTTCTATATCAGGGGCTATATGCTGACTTGGCGGGTGATGAGGGAGTGATGGGGAGGAGGATTGGGGGAGAGGTGACAGACATTTTTGCTGTCTTCATTGCGGTGGTGATAGTTTTAAGGCTTCTTAGCAATGTCAAAGCTTATCAAATTGTAGACTTTAAATGTGCAGTTTTGTGTATGTCAATTATGCTTAATAAAAAGCTATTTAAAAAATAAGGCTTTCCCTTCTTGAGAATACCAAATTTGTTAAATTAAGAATTTATATGATTCTTCACATTAAGATGTAGGGCAAGATCTCAATAAAATGCCCTTACATAATTTCAGAATGAAGACAGCCTCTATTGATTTCTCACTTTACACAGATTGTAAACAATAGCACTTCAGTGGAACACTGATAATATATATAGTTCTTAAAGAATTGTAAATGAAATGTTAATGACAGTATAAGAAATAAATTATTATCAAATAAATGGAGTACATTTTATCTTTAAAAGGCAATGTTAGACTTTCATCTTGAAGTTTTAAAAAATGCTAGGTAAGCAGATGCTTTTCTCTTTAGCTTCTAAAAATACATTAAGAGTCTATGAATATCAAATGTTACTAATAGTGTAACGGTAATATATACATATTGCAGAGCCTTATAAAAATTGGTTTAATTTTGCAAGAAATAGTAAAGTGAATTCAGAGCTGCTACACAGTCAAAAACATCAAACAAATAATATCTGAAAAATACCAGCAAGAGTATAATTGAAGGTCTGGGTAATCATTTTGCTTGTGAAAGTTTCATGGGTAAACATTTCTCATGATATTATAAAGTTGGATGGCAAATGCAATGTTTAGATATAAAATTAAATTAAGATACATACAAACACATATAAATAAAATATAGTTTAAAATAAGCTGACAGATGAACCAGATTATTGGTATCTTTAGTAGAAAATGTTTTGAAGTAGAAAACTCAATATATCCTTTAGTTTCTGGCTTTAGAGAGGCTGACTGATATGAAAAGTTGGCACTTACTTTCCGATTGTATTGGGTAGCATTGTAAGTTGATTGTCATCTACTTTTAGAGTAGTTAGTTTTTTCAAAAGTCCTAAAACAGAGAAGAAGGTTGATTAATACATAAAAGCAGATTTATGACAGAAAATGTTATATAAAAGAAATCAAATGAATCACTTGTGTTGAATGCTTGGCATGCTAATTGGCCACACTCTGCTAATACACACTCATAAAACTGACATTGTGTAGTATAATTTTGACCTTCTAGTTGCAAAAAAATGCATACATCAATGACAGTTCAAGAATAAAAATGCAGAGAAATAAAACATACAGCTCCACATACACCCCAGTTGACACTAATACTACTACATTTCCCTTTTGTATTCTACAGCAAATGGACCAGTTGAAATTTTTCAAGCCAGCTGTGATTTAATATTTAATTAACTCCTAAGCAGTAATAACTAACATCCCTGTTGTGATACAAATTGAAAACAAATCTGAATTAAGCCCAGTGATCAACAAAAATGAATACTGAAGTATTGCAATGCAGTGGTTATAATTATGTTCTTGGAAATTTACAACGTATGACCTCATATTCTTTTTGGCACCATAAATCCTGCCTTGGATCAGCAATAAGCACAAACACTTAGAAGTGGCCAAGAATTTACGTTACAACTCTTTATCTTTCACTATCTGATTTACGGCCTCCATACCCTTAACGACTTGCTCTCTTCCCAGGGTTTTAATGAGCAATAGCCACACAGTAATTGAAGAACAGTTGCATTTGGCATAATCAACTTCCTTATCCAACCATAAAATAACCTACAATATTGATATGGCTTAAATAGTCCAAATCCAAGGGCAAAGCATTAACACTTAACAAATTTCATTTTACATTGGAACTACATACGTACACTATAGAATGCTTCATTCTGAAAAAAAAAAAAAAAATTGTTCTAATTGACATAGTAAGTTTCATGGTCAAATATGTTTTGAGAGATGCCAAATTAAACAAAATAAACAAAAAAAAAACAAAATTTAATTTTGTTTAATTTAATCCTAGTTTTTCTAGGAGGTTTTAATACACTAATGTGACTCTCCAGAGTTATTATGGAATTTGTGTGTGCGTGTGTGTGTGTGTGTGGTGCACAATATGTTGTCGAGCTAGTTTTTGGGAACATGTTTTGAGAAACTGGCTATAAATCATGCCCATATTTCTCAAGTGTTTTGAGGGTTCCTCAAAGGCATAGAGTAAGCCACAAAAAGTCTGAAATAAAGCTGTGGCTGCCCTTCACATTTCAGTATGTTCTATTACGTATTCTTCAGAAGCACTCAGAATCTCTACTGCAGTAGAGAGAAATGTTATCACTATCAGACTGTTATAAGTAAATACCTGGGAGCTGAATACATCAGCTTGAAAACAGCATCACCTGGGAAAGGGACAATTCACACAGCGGCAATTTATCACTGAAGTCTGAACATCCACTGCCATATCCATCTATGTTCAAAAGGTGATTGAATCATTTTAGCTTCTCTAGAGCGTATATTAAAATATCAGCCTTGGAAGTATAAAAGAACACCTGAGCTTGTTTTTCAGTTATGGAAAGAAAACAGGAAAGTTTGAATTATAACTAAGTTTTTTGTGATTTGGTAGCTTGGATCAGACGAGCGCCCTGCCTGCCAGTGGAGCTGGAGGTGGGTTGATGGTCTCAACATCATTCAATTGGGTCACAAGAAGCTTGGGAGTGGGTTACAGATGGCTGAGCAAACATCACAAAGTCAGGGTGCAAAGTACTTTCAGAGGATCATGGTCTCCAGGTCTTAAGTAATGCAGAGAAAACCTTGAGGCAGGTTAGGGCCTAAGGCTAAATGCTGATGTGACAGATTTTCCTGAAGATTGGAGTAGTGGCTCTCACAAGAAGCTTCTGTTAAGTGCATCTTTTTCAATATTTTTAAAGGTTGAAGCAATTTAGTTCCTGCTCAGCTCCAAGTCTGTGGGTTTAAAGGAATTTCACTCATCTGTGATGTGGCTATTTTGCCAACACTCATATTCCATCCAAGAGGATACTCTTTGGACAGAATCTGGAGCTTCTGTAGAATCATGACTGCTCCTGAGATGAAATTAGGTTGCAAGCCTCACCCTTGTTGCTCATGCCTTCCTCTGGCAGATAATATATTTATTGCAATTCTATATCATATGTGCTTGGACTCTTTTCTCTAGAGTAATCAAAGGTATTTTATCCTATTCCTTCTTTCTCCTTGTGCCCTTCTCCAAGTCTCCATCTCTTCATCCTATACTCCCAACTAAGAAATACTGAAGAGATAGAAAAAGAAGGCCTTTTCCTATAATTTTAACTATATACACATATATATGATCAGCATCAATATATTAAACATTAATTTACTAATATTTACATTTACGGATATACAATAGAACTTTGAAAGCAAATAGTTGTGCACTCATCAAATCTAAGATTATAATAAATATTATATTATTACAATAGTTGTTTACTATATGTCAGGTACTATTACTACTATCACTTAATAGATGATGAAACTGAGGCAAGATTACTTGTCTAAGGTCACACAGCAAGTAAGGTAGAAAAGCCAGAATCAGATCTCTAAGTAACCTAACTATAAAGCCCATGCCCTTAACCTATAAAGGAGTAAGATAAATTATTAAGCAAAATTTTTTTCTTTATTTTTATTTGTCTTTATTGAGTTTCTCTGCTATCCAAAGAAGCTGATTATTAAAACTCTCCATCTAGAAGAGGAAAAAGGTCCCTTTCATTTGCCCTGGAACCAGTACAGGAAAAGTGACTCAGCATACAGGGCTTGTTGTTGAGGATATCACTCCATTCAAATACCCTATAGCTGCAGAGGAACTAAAAAAGGCATGAAGAAAGTAAAGATTTTATTTTAGTTGCCATATCCCTCTGTTAATACTATGAAGATTCTTATCTTTTATTCTTTTAAATGTTGGTAGTCCAATAGATAATCCATGCTCCAAATAAGGAGTACACAATGCAATTCGCCATGCAATTATCACCAATGAACCAACCATTCTAGGGCCTCAGAACAGAGTTCTCAGTTTCCTATTCCAGATATTTAGTTTGACCAAGAAAGGGAATTCTCTGAGGAGAGTCAGTTACTCTACATCTATAATCAGGGACTGTGGCAACTCTGCAGATGTAAAAACACAAATTTCCCTGACAGGTCAATAAGTTCCAAAGATAGTTCAAGGAGTAAGCTACTACAACAGTTACTTTGAGAAGCATTCAGGTCATAAATGAAGGTGTAAAATATATAATACCACCTACCTATCCTAGTGTGTCATATGCCAATCCAGTGTCTAGCTTGATATTCTGTTACCCATGACATGCTGACTTCTTCAGACCAGAAGGCTAATTTCCTAGTTTGCTTTCTTAAAGGAAACTATTTTATACAAACAACTATATCATGTTAAAAATAATGCCAGCTTTTTTTTTTTTTTTTTTTTTTTTTTTTTTTTTTTGAGACAAGGTCCCATTCTGTCACCCAGGTTGGAGTGCAATGGTGCTATTATAGCTCTCTGCAACCTCTGAACTCCTGGGCTCAAGCAATCTTACTGTGTCAGCTTCCCTTGTAGTTAGGACTGCAAGTGTGTGCCACTGTGCCTGGTTAATTTTTAAATTTTTTTGTAGAATTGGGGACTTGCTATGTTGCCCAGTCTGGTAACGAACTCTATTGCCTTTGTAAAATCAAACTTTCTGTGTTCTGTTTTAGATGTGTCTCATAACCACAATATAGCTGAACTTGAAATTCTGGATCTTTTAACAGAATAAGTTTAATCCATTAAATCTATTACATTTGTTGTGACTTATGACAATTTGAATTTATTTTTACCATCTTATTTTATAACTTCTATTTTATCTTTTTTTACATTTTATTTTTCTTTCTTCCACCATATGAATATTTTCTTCAGAACTTTTCCCCTCCTCTCCTAGTTTGGAAGTATCGGTTTCATTTCTATTAAGTAGATACATTTACATTTTTAACATGTCTATTTAACTGAATATTTCATGCAAAGTTATGCAGTATTTCTAGCCTCTGTTTGAATAAGACAAGGTCCTTCACATTCCTTAATCCTGTCTAATATTGCTCTACCCTGTTCTTTATTTCAACATTTTAAATATAAAAGATTCATCTTTTACAAGCACTAATTATTTAGATATAACAATGTCATTTACCAAATTGAGTAATTTAATTAATTTAATTTACCAACTTAAGTTAGTAAATTTGGTAAAGCTTGCCATTGCTTTATGCATTCACTTCCTTCCTTCTGAGTTTTTTGTTTTCTGAGTAAAGTACATCTTTTAAGAGCAAATTCTCTTATTCTTGGTATATGTTCAAATATATTTGTTGTGTGCTCACTCTTGAATGAATGTTTAGTTGGGTATAGAAATCCAGTCTGCCTGTAATTAACCTTCAGTACTCTGGAGATATTACACCGCTGTCCAGAAGATATTGTCGCTGATGACAATGATGACTTCTCTAATTATTATTTTGTAGATAAGCTCTTTTTGTTCTATGGCAGCTTTAAACAATATTTTTCTTTGTCCATGCAGTTTCAGAATAATGAGCCAGTGCAAATTTATTATATTTATCTCTTTTAGCACTATGCATTTAGTATGATATATTAGTTGTGTATTTAATGCTGAAAAATAGTATCAACTGTTTTCTCTTTGAATAGTTCCTCTTTTCCATTTATTCTGTTCTGTATTTCTGGAATTCTGTATTTATTCCTGGAGAATGTAATGTTTTTCATTTTTTTTTTCATTTTTAGAATGCAATTTCTATTCTATTCCCTGTGTCTCTTAAGTCATCTTTAATATTTCTTATTAACAAATTTCTATGTGCCTGTTCTGTTCCTCAGCACTGTCTTCCAACTTACAAATTTTTTATCTGACTATACATACTTTCTTCATTATAGCTGTTGTATTTTAAAATTTCACTATGTGGTATTTCATACCTAATGTGGTATTTTAATTTCCAGGATTTATTTTTCAAAATGTATTTTTGAAAACTTTTTGGCAAATTAAAATTGTAAATAATTATCAGGTACATAGTAATGCAGTGGTATTACTTTAGAATGATTGAATCAAGCTAATTAACATATCTGTACATTTAATCATTTATTCCTCCTGTCTAACTGCAACTTGGTACCCTTTGACCAATATCTTCCTTTTCATTTTCAGGATTTTTAATTGATTATTTTTCTTAACCATCTGTTTTTAGTCATAGCTCATATTTTTGTTTGGTAAGTCATATTATTTGTATTTCAGCATTTTAAATATAAAAGAATCCTCTTTTACTGGCACTAATTATTTGGATATAACAACTAATTGTTATTCCTTTATCTATTTGAGGTTCTATACATACTTAAAATAATTTTTATATTGGTTGATAACTTTTATTTCCCTTAGGGTAAATTCTCCTATTTGGTTGAATTTTTGGTTGTCAAAGCAACATTAGTTTCCTTCAACATTTTTGTTTGCAAGCTCATTTGTGAAGGTGAATGTTTCCCCCTTCACTATGCTCACTTCTCCCTGTTTAGCAGTTTTCTGGTTACCTCCACCTGACCCCCAGGTTTCTGGAGTTCAGAACCAGTCTTATATTAGCAATGTTGGTGGTCTTATCCTTTGTGGATGCTGCAGATTCAGTCCAAGCCAGTTTGTGACTTGCCATAGTTTTCCGCAGTTAATTTTCTGTTGTTTCCCTTTTCTCTAGCTCTACATACTAGTTGCAAATTTTTTCAGTCCCTTTTCACAGAAAAGAGGTCCCACCTTAATCTTCTGTAAGTTCTGATTCCTCTGTTGTGCTTAAGGTCCTTCTATTTCTTATTTCACTGTAAGAACCGAACTTACAGCTGCTGTTTGTCGTTTGTAGCCCATCAGGCCTGGGGATATTGCTGGCTTTCCATTTTACCACAGGTTCAGGTTGATGTTCATTCTTCTTAAGCAAAGATAATTTTTTTTTTTAATCAGAATTTTTTTTTTCGGAGATGGAGTCTTGCTATGTTGCCTAGGGTGGACTTGAACTCCTGGGCTCAAGCAATCCTCTTGTCTCAACCTTTTGAGTAACTGGGACTGTTGGCACGTGCCATCATGCCTGGGTGAGTGTGGTTAAATTATTTTATTTACTAAATGTTCAAACAGCACATAGAATATGCCAGGCACAGTTCTTGGCACTGAGGAGTCAGTAATGAAGAAAAATACGTTCTTTGAATATATATAGTTTTCATATTTTCATGATATATTTAAAATGCTATGGGATGGTGGTTGAGTAGGGGTGTAAGGTTATGTATTAAGTTGCTCTGTCATCTTGACCAGTGGATGTTCTCTATAATCTTACTTCCTTACCTGTTACAACATAAACCAGTATGTCCTAAATTTGTCTGATCACAAGTCTCATCTATGATGTTTAATAAAAATACAGATCAGGGGGCTTGTCTCATTTACTGAATCAGAATCTTAAGAGACAAAGCCTAGAAATGTGAAAGTGTTTAATAAAACTCTCAGTTAAGACCCATGATTGAGCAAGTTAGAGAAATAACATTATAAAATATGTGATTTTGTAAATAAAAAGTCAACAATTCTAGAAAGAAAGAAAAGATAGACCACAATTTTGCTAAAACTAATGTTCTTTATCAGCCTCAAAGAATGGCTAAATAGAAGTAATAATGCATTGAAGAAAAATTTGGGAAATTGCCTCATCTTCAACTGGATTATCTAGGATATGGTTTAATTTTTAAAAGTTACACGTTCTGGAACTTAATAATGATTAAAAATTTACAACTAGTATGTGGAGCTAGGGAAAAAGGGAACAGAAAATTCACTGTGGAAAACTATTGCAAGTCACAAGCTGGCTTGGACTGGATCTGCAGCATCCACAAAGGATAAGAGCACCACATTGCTAATGATTCTGAACTTCAGTCAGTCTTAATAATGATTAAGTTCCAGAACATATAACACATCTGTTTCAAAGAGGCTAAAATCTATGTTACAAAGTTAAGTAATTTAATGATTACCCTTTTCATAGAGTTCTTTTATAAATACTAACAGCAAGATACCTATACAAAAAAGCTTACTCCTTATTTAAATTAGTCTTTCACTATTTTACTCATATAAATTTGTTTGTTTGTTTGTTTGTTTTCGGGACGGAGTCTCCCTCTATTGCCCAGGCTGGAGTGCAGTGGCGTAATCTTGGCTCGCTGCAACCACCGCCTCCTGGGTTAAAGTGATTCTCCTGCCTCAGCCTCCCTCCTGAGTAGCTGGGACTACAGGCATGCACCACCATGCTAGGCTACTTTTTGTATTTTTAGTGGAGACAGGGTTTCACCATATTGGCCAGGCTGGTCTGAAACTCCTGACCTTGTGACCCACCAGCCTCGGCCTCCCATAGTGCTGGGATGACAGGCGTGAGCCACTGTGCCCGGGCCATATAAACATTCTTAAACAAAAATGTATGAGTGCTTTTTATATACTAACAGGCAAATTATCTGATCTAATGAATCTTAACATGTTAAGGACATGTGACTTTTTAAAAATAATAGAACTAAGAAGACATTTTATGTTTATACTTTTTATATGTTACTCATATTATACCAATGTTACAACAATATTACAAATAGAATATAGCAACATCTTGTGGATGGAAGCTATTGTAATTCTATCATAATATAAGGATACACACATGATTATTAAATTAGTCTGAAGAAAACACACATATTCCTTATAATAACATTTTGCAACTTAGGAGATATAACAATTTTTAAACAATATCAATTTGGTAGGATCATTTTAACAGGAGAGCCTTCTTGAATTTGGAGACTAGAGTTAATATTTCACTTAAGATATTTGTTAGATACTATTTTATGATTTCCATAGCACATTTTAAAATTTATTAACATCAGGCTAACAGTATACTACCTATATCTATAGACAAACTATACTTCCAAAAAAGAAAATGGTATATTTGACATAAATATTTGTGACAAAACATTGTATCCTCACCTATAGAGTCAGGCAATTGTTGCAACATATTGGATGACAGTAAGAGGTCCTCAAGGGCTTCACATCCAGAAATGTCCATGTCAACTGTTTCTATTCTGTTTTTTGACATATCCAGGTATACCAACATCTTTAACTTCCCTATAGACTTGATGACATTGCATAAACTCAGGGTTAGTTGAGAAACTTTCACAAGACATTCTAAAGTTGTAAGAACCACTACACCATAAAGTTTATTTTAAAAGCAACCACAACAATAACAAGTGTTGGCAAGAATGGAGGAATTGTAAACTTCAAACATTGCTAGTAGGAATGTAAAATGGTATAGCCACTTTGCAAAACTGTTTGGCAGTTTCTCAAAATGACTCAACAATAAATAGGCTTATACCAGTATAGGTACACACCACTGATAATAAAAACATATGTAAATAAAAGAACTTACACAAATGGTCACAGATGCATTATTCACAATGCCAAACACTGGTGACAACCCAAATGTCCATCAGTTGATGAACACATAAATCAAATGTGGCATATACATATAATGAAGCATTACATGGCAATAAAAAGGAATAAAGTATGGATACATGTTACACAATGTATGAACCTTGAAAATACATGCAAAGTAACAGATGCCAGTCACAAAAGACCACATATTGTATGATTCCATTTATATGATATGTCCAGAATATGCCAATCCATAAAGATAGAAAGTTGAGTAGGGTTGCTGGGAGCTGGGTGGATGGGGAGTATGGGAGTTATGGCTAATAGGTTCAGGGTTTCTTTTAGGGGTCATGAAAATGTTCTAAAATTAGATTGTGGTGATGGTTGTACAACTATGTTAGTAGTCCAAAAACCAAGGAACTGCATATGGTATGTGAATTATATCTCAGTGCAGCAGTTAGAAAACACACAATAACCTTGAAGTTGGCACTGAATAAAATAAACAACTCCCAACTAAATAAGCTGCCATTGAAACAATGACATTGGCATGTTGATCCTTAAAACTTCAAATGCATAAGAAAGGTTTTAAATTATAATTTTGGAGATGACCCTATTAATCAGAGTCAATGTTTTGCTCATTCAATGGCCCTTTTTGAAGGGTCTACTATGTACCAGTATCTGTGTTATGTATTGAAGAACAATCAAGAATAAGACAGCTAAGTATGGGGACAGACTTGCCATGATGAAGACAAAGTTTTTTTAATCAATAAGGAGTTCTCAGTAATGAAGGAAACTTTTAAGTAAGAAATAATTATAATACCCTGTGACAAGTGCAATAAAAAAGCATGTAGTGAATGCCATAGAACAGGGAAGGACTGCAAATGGCCTGGAAGATGCTGCTTGTCAAAAGAAGAGAACCTGTACCTGGAAGGGAGAACAGCATGTACATTTATAAAGTGTGACAAAGCATGCTATGTTTGAGGAAGAGTGGGAAATTCAAAGTGGCTGAGTACAGTGATGAAGTAGAGATTACAGGGAGAAGCCAGCTGCTGAAAGGGTTTCTATGTCACGTGAAGAAATGTGAACTCTATTTTATAGGCAAGGAAAGCAAAAGGATTGTATGATGGGGAATGACATGAACAGATTTATGCTTAGAAGAAATAACTTCAGGGAACTTTCAAAAGCTGGAGTCGGCCGGGCGCGGTGGCTCAAGCCTGTAATCCCAGCACTTTGGGAGGCAGAGACGGGCGGATCACGAGGTCAGGAGATCGAGACCATCCTGGCTAACACGGTGAAACCCCGTCTCTACTAAAAAATACAAAAAAACTAGCCGGGCGAGGTGGTGGGCGCCTGTAGTCCCAGCTACTCCGGAGGCTGAAGCAGGAGAATAGCGTGAACCCGGGAGGCGGAGCTTGCAGTGAGCTGAGATCCGGCCACTGCACTCCAGCCTGGGCGACAGAGCGAGACTCCATCTCCAAAAAAAAAAAAAAAAAAAAAAAAAAAAAAAAAAAGCTGGAGTCAAGGAGATCTGTTAGAAGGATATAGAAGTATTTTAGCTGTTAAGGCAGCAGAAGTGAGGATGAAGAGGGGATGGACTCCAGAGTAAGTTAGAAGTGGAACGATTGGATTAGTAACTGATTTCTGAGGAGAAACCCATATCTTGGGGAAGGAGTGAACATGTGGGTGGGACACGGACTAGAGGAGTTAGGGCAGGGCAAAGGTCTTCTTTTTCCTTTTCCTTTAGGGCATGTTTTGTAAATAAATGTTCCACACATTTCAGTTATTCAATGAATGGTTCTTCTGTTTATCTGGTCTACCTGTGCATACTTTACCATCTCTAATCACTTGACAGAGTATAAATAAACAAATACACAATAAGCACATACATTTATTACATACACACAAGCTTGCACTTGGCACTATGCTATATATATATTATTTGATTCAATATTTTATATTTTTGCTACCCAAAATGTGTTCGGCAGACCAGCACAATGACACCATCTGGGAGCTTGCTAGAAATGTATAATCTCTGCCAGGCACGGTGGCTCACACCTGTAATCCCAGCACTTTGGGAGGCCAAGGTGGGCAGATCATGAGATCAGGAGTTTGAGAACAGCCTGACCAACAAGGTGAAACCCCGTCTCTACTAAAAATACAAAAATTGGCTGACTACGGTGGCGGGCGCCTGTAATCTCAGCTACTCAGGAGGCCGAGGCAGGAGAATCCATTGAACCCAGGAGGAGGAGGTTGCAGTGAGCTGAGATCACACCACTGAACTCCAGCCTGGGCAACAAGTGAGACTCTGCCAAAAAAAAAAAAAAAAAAAAGTATAATGTCAGACTCACCCCAGACCTGCTGAATCAGAATCTGCATTTTAACACATATTAAAGATTGGAGATTAAGTCATGTCACATGTTGGATTGCTTGGGAAGCAGAGGCAAAGACAGAAGTTTTTGAGAGTGTTTAGGATCAACGCCAGTAGAAAGGAAGAGACAGGAAAGAAAGGGAGCAGGATTAGGTAGACAAAGAAGTTGGGCTGTGATGAAGTCTTAAGAAAGTCTTTGGCTGGCACTTCCAAGATCACTGAACTTGGGATTGCCCTGAAGTTGTTCTGAGTAGAGAATGAAGGGCTGAGCCTTTATATACCTGCATTGATTGATCACTGGATGGAGGTCTCTGGGAATGGGGTTATGACCGTGGGTGAAGATATTCTCTTTAGGTGAGGTAATTTCTGAAGAAGGCTGGAGAGCTGCAAGCAGCATTTCCAGAAGCTGGGGGAATAGAGTAAATTCTTCAGCCCTGAAGAAGGATGCATGAGAGCATCTACTACAAGTAACACTCCAAAGTTATCCCATTAATATGGGGTGGAGCTGATTTCAAACTCAATTTTATCAGAATACAGGTTACAAAGCCCATTTGGAGGGCACATATCCTTAATTAACCCCGTGCAAATCTCTAGCTCTGCTCCCTCAGCTTCCCATGTGGGTGCAGAGTGTGAGCACAGGCTTGGAGTGACTAAATATTTGCTAGCTAGAATCAGAGTACTTTGGATGAGACAGAGTTTCTCCTCATGCTTGGAAATGTGTCACTTGGAAAAATACTGTCACTTTACTCATAGCTTTTCATCCCAAGGAACTATCATGTTACCTAAGTTCACCCTTCTTTTCCATTGAGCAATGAATGAATGATGTGTGTGTGTTTCTTTTTTGTTCCTTGATCATGAGATATCATGAGAAAACTTATTTTCTCCTTGAAGCTTCCTTCATTGCTATCTTCAGCATAATTTAATATTTTGGTGTGCAGTTCCTAAACATTGTTTTTGGAACAACACTTTGATGTTGAAAACACTGTATCAAAGCAATCATAGCCTGAGGACTGTAAAGGCATAAATTCTTACAGTCCTTGAGGATACTGAATGTTGATCTCACATCCTCCGGGCATAGAAGGGTCTATAGGTGAGCAGTGGACAGCAGATGAAAAGAGTAGAAAGCACAAGTAAAAGAAGATACTAGAGTTTGTTTAAAATAAATGTGAATTCAATACATGGTTTAGTCATATTTTGGTTGATTAACCTTAGATTGATGGTCACAAGATAGAACTATGTAAAAGACTAAATATTTGATCATTATCTATTTGCTTCTCTGATTTGTGAAAAACACAGTGGAAAATAATAGCCCAGACTATTCAAAAGTATTCACAAAGTATATTAACTTTATTATGATACATGAACTAAGAAAAAAGTGAATGTGTTTCTTTTCCCCATGGCTAATGATATTAAATGTTTTAATTTTTCTGTGAAACTGACAGACATAGGCTGGAGACTGCACTCAAGATGAACCATTCAAAGTCAAGTATTTTGGGGTAACTGAAAAGCAATTCTTTGCCAGCACCAACATCCAGAAACCCATGGCTATTTCAGGCAGGGAGGTGTAGAGTATTCCCACACAGCGTATAACAAAATACCAAGTGCAAGTACACAAAATAAAATAGGGAATCTATATAAAGCTAGCAGTACATATGAAAAATCTACTCTCGAGACAGACAAATTACGCAGCATTATATGCTTTATGGAAGATTTCATCCTTGCCATTCCACTTAAATAACAAACTTACTGAGAAATTTGGCATGTGAGTTGATTTGCACAGTGGATTTTGGGAATGTAAACATTGTGAAAAGTAAAATTCTCATTTGTACCTTCTATTGGTTCCATAGAGAGCCTTTGGGAGCTTTACAGTCAACAGCAGCCTCTGGCGCTGGTTTGAATTACAGCTCCACCATTTACTGGCTGTGTTATCTTGGGCCAGTTACTTTTTTTGTGTTTTAGTTTCCTCATCTATAAAATGGGGATGGTAGTAGAACTTACTTCATAGGGTTGTTGTAGGGATTCAATGAATCAATATTTGTAAAACAGAGAGAGAATGCCTAGCCCGTGGTAAATGCTATGTAATTTTTAACAAATAAATATATTGAAGAAGAGGTATAAACTTTCAGCTAGACATACATTCTGATTCTTCAATCTTTGCACAGGGATTGGTAAGTGTCTTACCTGTGTTGCCTCAGGATTTGTACATACCTTGACTATAGCACAAATCAGGCTTTGCTATGAGTAGTGAAATCCAGATCAGTTTATCCTGCCATGCGTGAGCTTCTCAAACAAATATATTCAAGGTCATTGAATATATTATCTTTGTAACCCTGACATTAGCATAGTTTCTGTTTCATAGAGCTTTATTGGTTCATGATTTTTAAATAAATCAGTGAATAATAGATGTGCATATTTTTCTGTTTTGTGTCTGTGATGGTATAAATATATCTTTTGATAAGAGCATTAATTATTTTTCCATAATCTTTGTTTCAGATTTTCTCCTTTATGTGGTCTTATGCTTGTTCAAAGACAGAATAAATGTCTTGTTCTTGTTGGTTTTGCTGTCATTTTAAGTAATTTTTAATGTCAATTCAAAAAAGAAATAAAACTGGTTTTGAGAATACACATCTAAACCTCTGTGTTGGCTGAAGATTTATTACATATTCACCTGCTGTGCCTACTTAGACCAATGCCAGGAGTTTGGAGTTGTACAAAACAATAGGGAGATTTGTGTTTGCGCTCGCTCTCTCTCTCTCTCTCTCTCTCTCTCAGTGTGTGTGTGTATGCAAGTGGCAAGGGGCAGTGTTTTATGAGAACATTCTTTTGTTAGATGGAAAAAGTAGGAATAATCACACTCAATGAGTTGACTGGTAAACCTACACTCAGGAGATACTACTGGGCTGGCCTTTAGTCGAGGAAAAAATTTGTCTTTGGTTTAACTTTCTGTTTTTAATACTGTATGATCCTTGCCATTTTCAAAAATTCACATGGGCTCTACTGAAAATCACCTGAACTGAGAGAGATTTTTGTTTTGTAAAAGAGCTCTAATAAAATGAATAAAAACCATTGTCTAGTTACCTGTAAGAATAAGGTTGATTTTGTAAAAATAAAACTTGGTATTATATATAGTATCTTGCTTTTTAAAAATATAACTATAAATTATTTCGGCTTTTAAAGAACAGTAAATGTGGGAAGAGATGACAAATATACGCCAAAGGGAATAAGAAAAATCTTTCTTGTATTTCGTACACCTATAACACTCACAAAAAGATACATAAAATACTAAAAAAAAAAAAAAAATGGTGAAAACAGTTGGTGACTGAACACTTCTAATGAGTGTTATTTTAGTTTGAAATACAAACACTGACATTTAAGAGCTGAGATTATGATCAAATACAACAAATGTATAACATAAATATTAGACAACATGGTAGAATAAAAACTTACATACCCCAGGTAACACTTGTAATGCATTATTATCCATCCATAACTCCCTCAAATTTTGTATTTGATCCAGAACTTCAGGCTGGGAGAGAGGTAGGAGGAAGGAGAGAGGAAAAGAAAATTATATTAGTTTTTACTTATCACAAATATAAGATGTAATTTCTTGGATCTTGAGCTTTTACTTGGGAATCTAGTGTTAATCATCTAAGAAATTCCACCTTTAATTGACCTCTAGCAAAACTGGTATTCCCTGACATAGCCAATTCGGAATTGATCTGGAATCAGTTAGAACAATAATAATAAAATTGAAGATCTATTACTCACATACATTGTGCCTGAATACCTTATAATTATTCTTTGGAGCACTGATTACACTCTATTTGATAAGCATCTGTCTTTGTCACTAGAGTATAAACTTTTAAAGACCTGGGGAATGTTTGTTTTGTAATCACTATATCCTTATATCCCTGTTGCTTACCATGGGCACATAGTAGCTTCTTACTGTGTGTCTATTAGTACCTCACATACAAACATCCATGCACACACAGGAGTTACAGAACTGTGATGAGATAATATTGGGCTGGTGCAAATGTAATTGTGGTTTTGCCATTACTTTCAATGACAAAAAAACTGCAATTATGTTTGCACAAACCTAATACTATGAGTAAGATGAGTAAGACCCAGTGACTTTGAAAAAATCAGTCCCCAAGCTACCACCTGAAGACCCATGGACTTTTAATCCTTTCATTTTGTCAATGAATAATTATTTGTTGAATAGTCGGGGATGCCTACTACATGTAATGCACAATGCAGAATGCATGGTCATATAAACCCCAGTACTTGCCTTGAAATAGCTGATGATTTAGATCTAGATCTAGGGGAGAGAAATATTTATAAACAACTAAAACACAAGGCAGAATATAGGAAAATACTTTAGAATATGTTTTTTAAAAAGTTCAGAGAAGGGACAGAGAGAATATGATCAAAGTGTAACATGTAGTATATAAAGAAACACTTTTTTTTCTCTAACTAGATGCTGTCTCTAAATTCTAACTCCAGGCAGCAGACTGTATAGAGAGAATAGAGGTTGCTATTGCTGCCAACATCATAACCTTCCTTCTGGTAGCCTAATTTCTCTCCAGAAATTATTCCCTTCCCTATTCTTAGGCCTTGTGCTTCCTTTGAAGCCCATTCCTTTTTTGTTTGTTTGTTTGTTTACTACTTCAGGAGATGATTAAGGCCTCAGCTAACTACTGCATTGTATCTACCTGGCCACAAAGATTGGTCCAGGGATGGGAACATGGCCCATTCAGAACACATACAAAGCAATGAATCTTTGTGACTTCTGGGGAAAACACTTTTGCTTTTCTCTGCTGGATATGAAACTGAAAGGGTGCGGCCCTGTGAACTTCACGCATGACAAAAAGAGAGCCTGTCTGAGGATGGAGCATTTCTACAGAAAGTAGAGCTAAAGGATAGATCCTGGTAAGATTATATAAGCCTGGAAGGCAGATTTTCTGTTTTTTGTTTTTGTTTTTTTCCAACTGAAAGAATTATTACTGAAACAACAAAATATAAATCTGTTCAATGAAATTTGGAACCTAATTAGGTTCCAAATACAAAAGCAGTACATTTTGTAGAATACTTGTAGAAAAGAATGGAATTATATCAAAGTTACCATGAGAATATTAGTAATTGTAGGTCAGTGGAGGTTATCTACACATCCTTAACAAATTAGGAGGGCTTAAGACTTCCAGATCTACTTTGGAGATAGCTCTGATTCCTTAACCTGTGCTTGCAATAGAACATGGTACGATTCTTGGGAGAAGTTTCCTTAATAACAAGGTTTGAAATTTAGAGACATGGCATTCTGCTGTGAAATCAAAGGCAACCATGAGGTAGTATGGAGGATGTGTGTGTGTGTGAGCATGTAGAAAAATACTTCTACTCTCACTTAGATCACAGGGAACAGGCAATGAACTGCTCTGCCTATATGTCAGGCTGGGCAAGGATGGAAAATATAAATCATGTGTAGGGAGCACACTCTGATATTCAGAGGTTTTGAGGCACAGGGCTGGCTAGCAACAGGCAGGTGAGTTGGAAAACATCAGCTATGTGTGGCTCCCCTCCCCTCCCCTCTCTTCCCCTTTTTTTCCCTCCGCTCCCCTTCCTTCCCCTCCTCTCCTCTCTGATGGAGTCTTACTCTGTCACCCAGGCTGAACTGCAATGGTGTGATCTCAGCTCACTGCAACCTCCACCTCCTGGGTTCAAGTGATTCTCCTGCCTCAGCCTCCCGAGTAGCTGGGACTACAGGCACAGGCCACCACGCCTGGCTAATTTTTGTATTTTTAGTAGAGACGGGGTTTTATCATGTTGGCCAGGCTGTTCTCAAACTCTTGACTTCAGGTGATCCACCTGCCTCAGCCTCCCAATTTTCTTTTTCTTTTTTTTTTTTTTTTACCTATGCATTATACACATGTAAGGAGAAGCAAAAGAGCCGCCCACTGGGCAAGGTTCAATAAAAGCTCATATGTATACAGTAAGACAGAGACTGATGTATAAACTTGTAACAGTAAACATTATTATTATCCAGGGTGGATCAGATTATGCTGTTTTAACAAATTAACACTGAAATCTCAGTGATTTAACACAAAAGGCTTACTTTCCACTATCCCTACTACTGTATGTTCAGCATGCATTTCTGCCCCATGATGTTGTGACACCATCTCAAGATTGTCAGGAGAGCCAAAGAAAGGGAATAGAGAGTGTGGAAAATTCACCACTGCTCTTAAAGATATTGGGCTGCAAGTGACATGCAGCATTTATGCTTATAGTTCATTGTCTAGAACTACTTATGTGGCCTCACCCTAAGTGCAAGGAAGGCTGGGAAATATAGAGGGAGGATGTGGATTATTTGGCAAATAGTATTGTCTCTGCCACACAGTGACACTGTATGAAAAAAAGAATAAGAAGAAAGGATACACAGCACTTCTATAATTTACTCATCCCTTCATTAAGTAAGATCTAATTAAACATTTTCTAAGTGCTAGGCATTACACTAGTCACAGTACATGGTATGGTCTCTGCCCTCAAGAAACTCAAAGCTTGTATTTTTTTAAAGGAGATAGACTTTGTTGCATAAGTGAAGGAGCATAATTAAAATATTTTTAATGGAAAGTGATTTTGGCAGATTGGTGTTCTGTATATATACTCTATCCTTTTTGAAAAAAGAAAAATAAAAACAGGAAACTTAACAGGGCTGGTAATGAAAGAAGTAATGAGGAATAAAAAGCAGCTGCTTCAGGAAACATTTAAAAGATAAAAATGGTAGGACTTGGTGACAGGATATGGGGGCGAGGGAGTGAGTCATGCACAAACATGTCTTCCAGTTTCCCAGAATGTGGTGATGTCACCAATGGAGATGCAGACTATTGGGGTGGAAGCAGATAAATGGGAGAGACTGAAATCAGTTTTGATCATAATTAACTTCAGGTTCCTGGAGGACATAGGTGGAGATTACCAGAAATCAGCTGGCTATCAAAAACTGAAGCTTAGAGAATAGGTTTCAGCTGGAGATACAACTTAGCAGTATCATGGAAGTAGAAACTCGCATGAATGAGCTCTCCATAGGGAATGTGAGAGGAACTAGAGTGCAGTTGACTGAGGACAGTACCTTAAGGGACACTAATACTTGAGGGCTGAAAACAGAAAGAGCAACAAGAAGGAATGGTGTCCAGAAGTGTAAGGGTGACTAGAGTCCAATGAATAGAGTTGTGTTAGGAAAAAGGAAGTGAACAAGAGCATCCTACTCAGGAAAGGTGTCCAGTGAAATAAGAGATCGAGGATATCCACTCCATTTTAAAAACAGTAGGTCACTAGTAACCTCGGTGATAGACATTGTGATGGTTAATAGTGTGAACTTGACTGTATTAAAAGAGCCAAGTGTTGATGTTGGAGGTGTCTGTGAGGGTGTTGCCAAAGGAGATTAATATTTGAGTCAGTGGGCTGGAGAGGGCAGACCCACCCTTAATCTGGGTGGGCACCATCTAATCAGCTGCCAGCTAATATAAAGCAGGCAGAAAAACATGAAAAGAGTAGACTGGCTTAGCCTCCCAGCCTACATCTTTTTCCCACGCTGGATGCTTCCTGCCCTTGAACATCGGACTCCAAGTTCTTCAGCTTTGAGACTTGAACTGGCTTCCTTGTGCCTCAGCTTGCGGAGGGCCTGTTTTGGGGCCTTGTGATTGTGTGAGTTAATACTACTTAATAAACTCCCCTTTATATATCTATCTATCCTACTAATTCTGTCCCTCTAGAGAACCCTGACTAATATAGACATTTCAGGTGATAACTATCTTACAGTGGGTTGAAGATAAATAAGAAGAAAATAGATACAATACAGGTAGAAATTCTTTATAAAGCCTGAACGAAAGGAGAGGAGAAAAGTTAAGGGGCTGTGAAAAAGCTGAGGGGTCAAGGGAAAGGAAAGCTGACATGAAGACACTGGCAAAGAGGAGCAGGTTAAAGATAGATAAGATGGTACCACAAAAAAAAAAAAAAAAAAAAAAAAAAAAAGGAGTAAATTCCAAGAGGGGCCAATGAAGAGAGATTGACAGCACAAGGGGAGGGGCTGACACTGAATCAAAGTGAGGCACCTCATTCGTTCAGACTGGAGGGAAGACTGCAGGGATGGTATGGGTGTAAGTTGGCATGGTGGAAGGAGGGCTGGTAGTTGAGGGAGGCATTTCTGAAGATCTCAAATTTTCTTGATGAAGTAGGAAATGAAGTAATCTGTTAACATAAGGGAACAAGAATTTTGTATACATCAGCAGTTGGGAAGAATGGTCCATACTGAAGAAGTTTGAGAGGAATCACTGAGAGCAATCAAAATATTATATCAAATCAATGATAACAATTATAACTTTTTTTCTGGGCCAGGAAGGGAATTGACAGTCTAGGAGAAAATAGAAGAAACAAAAGACTTCAGGTTTCCATAGGTCAGAGAGGAGCGTAGCAGGAGTGAGGGGACAGACCAAAGTGGAAGAAGGAAAAATTAGAATTTATGGTAGAATTTAGGGATTCGAGATTTCTAAAGTCGTTTTGGAAAATGGCAAAATTCAAACTTTAACTCTGGGGAGAGTTGGCTAAGGTACAAAGTATAAAATCTTGGTGCGTAGGTTGGGGAGGATGCTGCGGGAACATAAGGCCTTTCATGATTTCCAAGGATTTGGGCAACCTGTGATGCGCTGCATAAATTGCTCTCTTGGCTGTGTCAGGCAAGGTGGCAGAGAAAGATGATCAATCATACCTCTGAAATTTCTCTAATTCTGGGTTCTACTGGGGAATTTAGTCATCTATGGCTACTTGGAAAGGGATCACTGATTCTAATCTATATTTCTACTTTATTTTAAAGGATCTCATTTAATCTATTTAAGAACATAATAAGGTGATAATAATCCCACTTTATGGATATAGAATCTGATAACAATTTCCTGGGGAAAATGAGAATAATTTGATGAAGGTTGCATAACTGCAGATGATATAGTTGCTCAGGTCTTCTGGCTACAAAGATGACATCATCTTAGAGCTTAAAATTGAAATTCCAAAATAATGAAGAGAGTTGGTGATCACAAATACCCAATAAAGAAAGTAAAGCATATGCTGGATTTCTAAAAAAAGATATTTTTATTACTGGATGTTATAATAAAATGTACTACAGAGGAAACTTCAATAACCTCCTAATAGCACAGATAAAGCATAGCAGATCCATATATAGCCTTTCTGGAAAGAAGAAAAAATCACAACATAAAATGATACAATAGCATTTCATAATCAATAGATGATTTTAAAGTGGATCTTGGAACTTAACTAAATGGCTTACATCCAACCAACACATTGATCACATTTTTCTATGCTACTTAATTTAATCACAAAGTCAATTGTTTCCATTAAAAATGAGTGAATTAACTCCAGAATAACTTGGAATATTCAATGCTGGTGAAAGTGCTATAAGATGAGCACTCTCATAAATGGGTTTTGAGATTATAAACTGTAGTTTTTTTGGAAAAATTTTCAAATATGAATCTCACACCTCAAAAACTTTCATATCTACTTGTAAGCAACTATCCTACCTAAATAATCTAAAATATAGAAAAATCAACATAAAAATATTAATTACAGAATAATTAATATTAAAAATTTGGTCACAACCTGAATAAACAACAGTATAAGGTAAATTATGAAGAAGTAATATGTTGGTAAAATGAACAGCAATGAAAATGAATTATCTATTTTTATGTATGAAATATGATGAATAGATCTTGCAAACAACATTGTGTGAGTAAGCAAGTACAGAAAATTTATACAGCACAAATCAATTTACACAAGTCAAAAAAACTGCTATATACTGAGGAATACATATACACGCATTTTAAAATAGAAATATGGAATAGATGTACGCCAAATTCAAAGAAGTAATTTCCTTGGTGAAGGAGGGCTTGGAATAGGACTCGGAGGGGGAACATAGAAGATGTCTGCTTTACAGCTGCAGTGTTTTTTCTCTTTATAACAGAGAACAAAATCAAACACAAAATGGCTGGGCACGGAGGTTCATGCCTGTAATCCAAACACTTTGGGAGGCCGAGGCAGGTGGATCACCTGAGGTCAGAAGTTTGAGAGCAACCTGGCCAACATGGCAAAATCCTGTCTCTACTAAAAATACAAAAATTAGCCAGGTGTGGTGTTACATGCCTGTAATCTCAGCTGCTGGGGAGGCTGAGGCAGGAGGATCGCTTGAACCCATGAGGCAGTGAGCCAAGATGGTGCCACTGCACTCCAGCCTGGGCGACAGAGTATATCCTTTTCAAGGTGATTTTACCATGATTGATCAAAATGAGCTACAAAAATGGTTACACCAATATTAACACAAAGAAAATAAATATTTTGTATGACTGCAACAAATTCCAATAACTCCTGCCATGTATATGCAATTTTAGGCTGTTCCATTACTTTGTTTTTTATTTTTTTTTATTAAAATTTTTTTTCCATAGGTTATTGGGGAACAGGTAGTGTTTGGTTACATGAGTAAGTTCTTTAGTGGTGATCTGTGAGGTTTTGGTGCACCCATCACCCAAGCAGTATACACTGCACCTAATTTGTGGTCTTTTATCTCTCACCCATTTCCTACCCTTTCCCCGAGTCCCCAAAGTCCATTGTGTTATTCTTATGCCTTTGCATTGTCATAGCTTAGCTCCCACATATGAGTGACAAAATATGATGTTTGGTTTTTCCATTCCTGAGTTACTTTGCTTGGAATAATAGTATCCAGTCTCATCCAGGTTGCTGTGAATGCCATTAATTCACTTCTTTTTATGGCTGAGTAGTATTCACAGTTTCCCTATCTACTCATTGATGGGCATGCAGATTGGTTCCACATTTTTGCAATTGCAAATTGTGCTGCTATAAACATGCATGTGCAAGTATCTTTTTCATATGACTTCTTTTCTTCTGGGTAGATACTAAGTAGTGGGATTGCTGGATCAAATGGCAGTTCTACTTTTAGCTCTAAGGAATCACCACACTGTTTTCCATAGTGGTTGTACTAGTTTACATTCCTACCAGTGGTGTAAAAGTGTCTCCGTTCACTGTATCCAGGCCAACATCTAATAGTTTTTGATTTTTTTATTACGGCCATTCTTGCAGGAGTAAGGTGGTATCACATTCTGGTTTTGATTTACATTTCCCTGATCATTAGTGATGTTGAGCATTTTTTTCATATGTTTGTTGGCCATTTGTATATCTTCTTTTAGAATTGTCTATTCATTTGGAAAACACTGCTTTAAAGTTCATATGGAACCAAAAAAAGACCCCGCATTGCCAAGACAATCCTAAGCCAAAAGAACAAAGCTGGAGGCATCATGCTACCTGACTTCAAACTATAATACAAGGCTACAGTAACCAAAACAGCATGGTACTGGTACCAATACAGAGACATAGACCAATGGAACAGAACAGAGCCCTCAGAAATAATACCACACATCTACAGCCATCTGATCTTTGACAAACCTGACAAAAACAAGAAATGGGGAAAGGATTCCCTATTTAATAAATGGTGCTGGGGGCGCCCAAGATGGCCGAATAGGAACAGCCCCAGCCTCCAGCTCCCAGTGTGAGTGACACAGAAGACGGATGATTTCTGCATTTTCACTGAGGTACCAGGTTCATCTCACTGGGGCATGTCAGACCGTTGGCACTGGTCTGCAGATGCAACCCAACCAGCAAGAGCTGAAGCTGGGCGAGGCATCCCCTCACCTGGGAAACACAAGGGGGAAGGGAATTCCTTTTCCTAGCCAAAGGAAATTGAGACATATAACACCTGGAAAATTGGGTAACTCTCACCCTAATACTGCACTTTACCAAGGGTCTTAGCAAATGGCACACCAGGAGATTATATCCCACACCTGGCCCAGAGGGTCCCACGCCCACCGAACCTCCCTCATTGCTAGCACAACAGTCTGAGATCTAACTGCAAGGTGGCAGCGAGGCTGGGGGAGGGGCGCCCACCATTGCTGAGGCTTAAGTAGGTAAACAAAGCTGCCAGGAAGCTCGAATTGGCTGGAGCCCACCACAGCTCAAGTCTACAGAGGCCGGCCTGCCTCTGTAGACTCCTCCTCTGGGGACAGGGCATAGCTAAACAAAAAGCAGCAGAAACCTCGGCAGAGGTAAATGCCCCTGTCTGACAGCTTTGAAGAGAGCAGTGGATCTCCCAGCACAGAGGCTGAGATCTGAGAATGGACAGACTGCCTGCTCAGGTGGGTCCATGACCCCTGAGTAGCCTAACTGGGAGACATCCCCCACTAGGTGCAGACCGACACCTCACACCTCACACAGCGGGGTATACCCCTGAGGCAAAGCTTCCAGAGCAAGAATCAGATAGCAACACTCACTGTTCAGCAATATTCTATCTTCTGCAGCCTCCGCTGCTGATACCCAGGCAAACAGGGTCTGGAGTGGACCTCAAGCAAACTCCAACAGACCTACAGCTGAGGGTCCTGACTGTTAGAAGGAAAACTAACAAACAGAAAGGACATCCACACCAAAACCCCATCAGTACGTCACCATCATCAAAGACCAAAGGCAGATAAAACCACAAAGATGGGGAAAAAGCAGTGCAGAAATACTGGAAATTCAAAAAATCAGAGCACATCTCCCCCTCCAAAGGAATGCAGCTCATTGCCAGCAACAGAACAAAGCTGGACGGAGAATGACTTTGATGAGCTGAGAGAAGAAGGCTTCAGTCCATCAAACTTCTCAGAGCTAAAGGAGGAACTATGTAACCAGTGCAAAGGAACTAAAAACCTTGAAAAAAGAATGGATGTGAAGGAGAAATAAAATCCTTTACAAACAAGCAAATGCTTAGAGATTTTGTCACCACCAGGCCTGCCCTACAAGAGATCCTGAAGGAAGCACTAAACATGACAAGGAACAACAGGTACCAGCCATTGCCAAAACATGTCAAAATGTAAAGTCCATCGATGATAGGAAGAAACTGCATCAACTAGTTAGCAAAATAACCAGCTAATATCATAATGGCAGGATCAAGTTCACACATAACAATATTAACCTTAAATGTCAATGGACTAAATGGTCCAATTAAAAGACACAGACGGGCAAATTGGATAAAGAGTCAAGACCCATCAGTTTGTTGTATTCAGGAGACCCATCTTACATGCAGAGACACACATAGTCTCAAAATAAAGGGATGGAGGAAGATCTACCAAGCAAATGGAAAACAATAAAAAGCAGGGGTTGCAATCCTAGTCTCTGACAAAACAGACTATAAACCATCAAAAATCAAAAGAGACAAAGAAGGCCTTTACATAATGATAAAGGGGTCAATTCATCAGGAACAGTTAACTATACTAAATATATATGCAACCAATACAGGGCACCCAGATTCAAAAAGCAAGTCCTTAGAGACTTAGAAAGAGACTTAGACTCCCATACAATAATAATGGGAGACTTCAACACCCCACTGCCAACATTAGACAGATCAACGAGACAGAAAGTTAACAAGGATATCCAGAAATTGAACTCAACTTTGCACCAAGTGGACCTAATAGACATCTACAGAACTTTCCACCCCAAATCAACAGAATATACATTCTTCTCAGCACCACATCACACTTATTCCAAAATTGACCACATAGTTGGAAGTAAAGCACTCCTCAGCAAATGTAATAGAACAGAAATTATAACAAACTGTCTCTCAGACCACAGAGCAATCAACCTAGAACTCAGGACTAAGAAATTCAATCAAAACCGCTCAACTACATGGAAACTGAACAACCTGCTCCTGAATGACTACTGGGTACATAACGAAATGAAAGCAGAAATAAAGATGCTCTTCGAAACCAATGAGAACAAAGATACAACATACCAGAATCTCTGGGACACATTTAAAGCAGTGTGTAGAGGGAAATTTATAGCACTAAATGCCCACAAGAGAAAGCTGGAAAGATCTAAAATTGACACCCTAACATCACAAATAAAAGAACTAGAGAAGCAAGAGCAAACACATTGAAAAGCTAGCAGAGGGCAAGAAATAACTAAGATCAGAGCAGAACTGAAGGAGATGGAGACACAAAAAACCCTCCAAAAAAATCAATGAATCCAGGAGCTGGATTTTTAAAAAGATCAACAAAATTGATAGACCGCTAGCAAGACTAATAAGGAAGAAAAGAGAGACGAATCAAATAGACGTAATAAAAAATGATAAAGGGGATATCACCTCCAACCCCACAGAAATACAAACTACCATCAGAGAATACTATAAACACCTCTACACAAATAAACTAGAAAACCTAGAAGAAACAGATAATTTCCTGGACACTTACACTCTCCCAAGACTAAACCAGGAAGAAGTTGAATCCCTGAATAGACCAATAGCTGGCTCTGAAATTGAGGCAATAATTAATAGCCTACCAACCAAAAAAAGTCCAGGACCAGACAGATTCATAGCCGAATTCTACCAGAGGTACAAGGAGGAGTTGGTACCATTCCTTCTGAAACTATTCCAATCAATAGAAAAAGAGGGAATCCTCCCTAACTCATTTTACGAGGCCAACATCATCCTGATACCAAAGCCTGACAGAGATACAACAAAAAAAGAGAATTTTAGACCAATATCCCTGATGAACATTGATGCAAATGCTGGCAAACTGAATCCAGCAGCACATCAAAAAGCTTATCCACCATGATCAAGTGGGCTTCATCCCTGGGATGCAAGGCTGGTTCAACATTCGCAAATCAATAAATGTAATCCAGGATATAAACAGAACCAAAGACAAAAAACACACGATTATCTGAATAGATGCAGAAAAGGCCTTTGACAAAATTCAACAGCCCTTCATGCTAAAAACTCTCAATAAATTTGGTATTAATGGAATGTATCTCAAAATAATAAGAGCTATTTATGACAAACCCACAGCCAATATCATACTGAATGGGCAAAAACTGGAAAAATTCCCTTTGAAAACTGGCACAGGACAGGGATGCCCTCTCTCACCACTCCTATTCAACACAGTGTTAGAAGTTCTCGCTAGGGCAATCAGGCAAGAGAAAGAAATAAAGGGTATTCAGTTAGGAAAAGAAGTCAAATTGCCCTGTTTGCAGATGACATGATTGTATATTTAGAAAACCCCATTGTCTCAGCCCAAAATCTCCTTAGGCTGATAAGCAACTTCAGTAAAATCTCAGGATACAAAATCAATGTGCAAAAATCACAAGCATTCTTATACACCAGTAACAGACAAACAGAGAGCCAAATCATGAATGAACTCCCATTCACAATAGCTTCAAAGAGAATAAAATACCTAGGAATCCAACTTACAAGGGATGTCAAGGACCTCTTCAAGGAGAACTACAAACCACTGCTCAGTGAAATCAAAGAGGACACAAACAAATGGAAGAACATACCATGCTCATGGATAGGAAGAATCAATATTGTGAAAATGGCCATACTGCCCAAGGTAATTTATAGATTCAATGCCATCCCCATCAAGCTACCAATGAGTTTCTTCAGAGAATTGGAAAAAACGGCTTTAAAGTTCATATGGAACCAAAAAAGAGCCCGCATTGCCAAGACAATCCTAAGTCAAAAGAACAAAGCTGGAGGCATCACACTACCTGACTTCAAACTATACTAAAAGGCTACAGTAACCAAAACAGCATGGTACTGGTACCAAAACAGAGATATAGACCAATGGAAGAGAACAGAGCCCTCAGAAATAATACCACACATCTACAGCCATCTGATCTTTGATAAACCTGACAAAAACAGGAAATGGGGAAAGGATTCCCTATTTAATAAATGGTGCTGGGAAAATTGGCTAGCCATAAGTAGAAAGCTGAAACTGGATCCTTTCCTTACTCCTTATACAAAAATTAATTCACGATGGATTAGAGACTTAAATGTGAGACCTAAAAACCATAAAAACCCTAGAAGAAAACCTAGGTAATACCATTCAGAAGATAGGCATGGGCAAGGACTTCATGTCTAAAACACCAAAAGCAATGGCAACAAAAGCCAAAATTGACAAATGGGATCTAATTAAACTAAAGAGCTTCTGCACAGCAAAAGAAACTACCATCAGAGTGAACAGGCAACCTACAGAATGGAAGAACATTTTTGCAATCTACTCATCTGACAAAGGGCTAATATCCAGAACCTATAAAGAACTCAATCAAATTTACAAGAAAAAAACAAACAACCCCATGAAAAAGTGGGCAAAGGATATGAACAGACACTTCTCAAAAGAAGACATGCATACAGCCAACAGACACATGAAAAAATGCTCATCATCACTGGCCATCAGAGAAATGCAAATCAAAACCACAATGAGATACCATCTCACAGCAGTTAGAATGACAATCATTAAAAAGTCAGGAAACAACAGGTGCTAGAGAGGATGTGGAGAAATAGGAACACTTTTACACTGTTGGTGGGATTGTAAACTGGTTCAACCATTGTGGAAAACAGTATGGCGATTCCTCAAGGATCTAGAACTAGAAATACCATATGACCCAGCCATCCCATTATTGGGTATATACCCAAAGGATTATAAATCATGCTGCTATAAAGACACATGCACACGTATGTTTATTGTAGCACTATTCACAATAGCAAAGACTTGGAATCAACCCAAATGTCCATCAGTGACAGACTGGATTAAGAAAATGTGGCACATATACACCATGAAATACTATGCAGCCATAAAAAAGGATGCATTTGTGTCCTTTGTAGGGACATAAATGCAGCTGGAAACCATCATTCTCAGCAAACTATCGCAAGAAAAGAAAACCAAACACTGCATGTTCTCACTCATAGGTGGGAATTGAACAATGAGATCACTTGGACTCTGGAAGGGGAACATCACACACTGGGGCCTATTATGGGGAGGGGGGAGCAGGGAGGAAAGGCATTGGGAGTTATACCTGATGTGAATGACGAGTTGATGGGTGCAGCACACCAACATGGCAAAAGTATACATATGTAACAAATCTGCACATTTTGCACATGTACCCTAGAACTTAAAGTGTAATTAAGAAAAAAAAAAGGATGAGTTCGTGTCCTTTGTAGGGACACAGATGCAGCTGGAAACCATCATTCTCAGCAAACTATCACAAGAACAGAAAACCAAATACCGCATGTTCTCACTCATAGGTGGGAATTGAACAAGAGATCACTTGGACACAGGAAGGGGATCATCACACACCGGGTCCTATTGTGGGAAGGGAGGGGAGAGGGATAGCATTAGGAGATACACCTAATGTAAATGACCAGTTAATGGGTGCAGCACACCAATAAGGCACATGTATGCATATGTAAGAAACCTGCACATTGTGCACATGTACCCTAGAACATAAATATTTAAAAAAATTGTCTATTCATGTCCTTAGCCCACTTTTTTGATGGGATTTTTTTTTTCTTACTAATGAGTTTGAGTTAATTGTAGATTTGGCATATTAGTCCTCTTTCAGATGTATAGACTGTGAAGATTTTCTCCCACTCCGTGGGTTGTCTGTTTACTCTGCTGTTTCTTTTGCTGTGCAAAAGCTCTTTAAGTTTAATTTAGTTCCAGCTATTTATCTTTGTTTTTATTGCATTTGCTTTTGGGTTCTTGGTTATGAAATCATTGCCTAAGCCAATAACTAGAAGGGTTTTTCCAACTTTGTCTTCTAGAATTCCTATAGTTTTAGGTCTTAGATTTAAGTCCTTGATCCCTCTTGAGTTGATTTTTGTATAAGGTGAGAGATGAGGATCCAGTTTCATTCTCCTACATGTGGCTTGCCAATTATCCCAGCACTATTTTTTGAATAAAGTGTCCTTTCTCCACTTTATCTTTTTGTTTGCTTGGTCAAAGATCAGTTGGCTGTAAGTATCAGGGTTTATTTCTGAGTTCTCTATTCTGTTCCATCAGTCTATGTGCCTATTTTTATGCCAGTACCATTCTGTTTTGGTGACTATGGCCTTATACTATAGTTTGAAATCAGGTAATATGATGGCTCCAGATTTATTCTTTCTGCTTAGTCTTGCTTTGGCTACGTGAGCTCTTTCTTGTTGCCATATGAATTTAGGAGTTTTTTTCTAATTCTGTGAAGAATGATGGTGATGTTTTGATGGGAATTACTTTAAATTTGTAGATTGCTCTTGGCAGTATGGTCATTTTCACAATATGATTCTACCCATCAATGAGCATGGAATGTGTTTCCATCAGTTGGTATCGTCTATGATTTCTTTCAGCAGTGTTTTGTAGTTTTCCTTTTAGAGGTCTTTCACCTCCTTGGTTAGGTATATTCCTAAGTATTTTATTTGTTTGCAGCTATTGTAAAAGGGGTTAAGTTCTTGATCTGATTCTCCACGTGGTCTCTGTGGGTGTATAGAAGAGCTACTGATTTGTGTTCATTAATTTTGTATCTGGAAACTTTGCTGAATTCTTTTATCAGTTCTAAGAGCTTTCTGGAGGAGTCTTTAGGGTTTTCTAGGTAAACACTCATATCATCAGCAAGCAGCAACAGTTGACTTCCTCTTTACCAATCTGGATGCCGTTTATTTCTTTCTCTTGTTTGATTGCCCTGGCTAAGTCTTCCAATACTATGTTGAAGAGGAATGGTGAGAGTGGGCATCCTTGTCTTGTTACAGTTGTCAGAAGGAATGCTTTCAACTTTTCCCCGTTCAGTGTTATGCTAGCTATGGGTTTGTCATAGATGGTTTTTATTACATTGAGGTATGTCCTTGTATGCGGATTTTGCTGAGAGTTTTAATCATAAAGGGATGCTGGATTTTGTCAAATGCTTTTTCTACATCTGTTAAGATGATATGTGATTTTTGTTTTTTATTCTGTTTATGTGTTGTATCACATTTGTTGACTTGCGTATGTTAAACCATTCCTCCATCCCTGGTATAAAACCCCCTTGATGACGGTGGATTTTCTTTTTGATATGTTGTTGGATTCAATTAGCTAGTATTATGTTAAGGATTTTAGCATGTATGTTCATCAGGGATATTGATTTGAAGTTTTCTTTTTTGGTTATGTCCTTTTCTGGTTTTGGTATTAGGGTGATTCTGGCTTCATACAATGGTTTAGGGAGGGTTCCCTCTTTCTCTATCTGGTGGAATAGTGTCAAAAGGACTGATACCAATTCTTCTTTGAATGTCTGGTAGAATTCTGCTGTGAGTCTGTCTGGTCCTGGACTTTTTTTTTTTTTTTGTGGATAATTCTTTTATTATCATTTCAATCTTACTGCTTGTTATTGGTCTGTTCAGAGTATGTAATTCTTCCTGATTTAAGCTAGGAAGGTTGTATCTTCCCAAGATTTTATCCATCTCCTCTAGGTGTTCTAGTTTATGTACATAAAGGTGTTCATAGTAGCCTTGAATGATCTTTTGTATTTTTGTGATGTCAGTTGTAATATCTCTCGTTTCATATCTAATTGAGCTTATTTGGATTTTCTCTCTCCTTTTCTTGGTTAATCTTGCCAATGGTCTATCAATTTTATTTATCTTTTCAAAGAATCAGCTTTTTGTTATATTTGTGCTTTGTATTTTTTTGGTTTCAATTTTATTTAGTTCTGCTCTGATCTTGGGTATTTCCTTTCTTCTTCTGGGTTTGGGTTTGGTTTGTTCTTGTTTCTCTAGTTCCTTGAGATGTTACCTTAGATTGTCTGTTTGTGCTCTTTCAGACTTTTTGATGAAAGTGTTTAGGGCTATGAACTTTCCTCTTAGCACTGACTTTGCTGAATACCAGAGGTTTTGATAGGTTTGTCACTACTGTTGCTCAGTTTGAAGAATTTTTAAATTTCCATCTTGATTTTATTTTTGACCCAATGATCATTCAGGAGCAAGTTATTTAATTTCCATGTATTTGCATGGTTTTGAAGGTTCCTTTTACAGTTGATTTCCAGTTTAATTCCACTGTGGTCTGAGAGAGTGCTTGATATAATTTAAATTTTCTTGAATTTACTGAGGCTCATTTTGTGGCCTATCATGTGGTCTCTCCTGGAGAAAGTTCCATGTGCTATTGAATAGAATATATATTCTGTGGTTGTTGGGTAGAATGTCACGTAAGTATCTGTTAAGTCTATTTGTTCTGGGGTATAGTTTAAATCCATTGTTTCTTTGTTGACTTTCTGTCTTGATGACCTGTCTGTTGTTGTGAGTGGAATATCAAAGTCCCCCACTATTATTGTGTTGCTGTCTATCTCATTTCTTAGGTCTAGTAGTAGTTGTTTTATAAGTTTGGGAGCTCCAGTGTTAGGTGCATATATATTTAGGATTGTGATATTTTCGTGTTGGACAAGGCCTTTTACCATTATATAATGACCCTCTTTGTCTTTTTTAACACTGTTGCTTTAAATTTTGTTTTGTCTGATGTAAGAATAGCTACTGCTGCTCGCATTTGGTGTCCATTTGCATGCAGTGTCTTTTGCCATCCCTTTACCTTAAGTTTATGTGAGTCCTTATGTGTTAGGTGTATCTCTTGAAGGCAGCAAACGGTTGGTGAATTCTTATCCATTCTACAATTATGTATCTTTTAAGTGGAACATTGAGACCATTTGCATTTAATGTTAGTATTGAGATGTGAGGTACCATTCCATTAATCATGCTATTTATTGCCTGTATACCTTGGTTTTGTGTTTTAAATTGTATTTTTGTTTTATAGGTCCTGTGTGATTTATGCTTTGAAGAGGTTCTGTTTTGATGTGTTTCCAGGATTTGTTTCAAGATTTAGAGCTCCTTTTAGCAGCTGTTTTATTGCTGGCTTGATAGTGGCAAATTCTCTCAGCATTTGCTTGTCTGGAAAAGACTGTATCTTTGCTTCATTTATGAAGCTTAGTTTTGCTGGGTACAAAACTCTTGGCTGATAATTGTGTTGTCTGAGGAGGCTGAAGATAGGGCCCCAGTCCCTTTTAGCTTGTAGGGTTTCTGCTGAGAAACCTGCTGTTAATCTGATGAGTTTTCCTTTATAGGTTACCTGGTATTTTTGCCTCACAGCTCTTAAGATTCTTTCCGGCCGGGCGCGGTGGCTCAAGCCTGTAATCCCAGCACTTTGGGAGGCCGAGACGGGCAGATCACAAGGTCAGGAGATCAAGACCATCCTGGCAAACACGGTGAACTCTCGTCTCTACTATAAAAAATACAAAAACTATCCAGGTGAGGTGGCAGGTGCCTGTAGTCCCAGCTACTCTGGAGGCTGAGGCAGGAAAATGGCATAAATCGGGAGGTGGAGCTTGCAGTGAGCTGAGATCCGGCCACTGCACTCCAGCCTGGTTAACAGAGTGAGACTCCGTCTCAAAAAAAAAAAAAAAAAAAAAAAAAAAGAAAAGAAAAGAAAAGAAAAGATTTTTTCCTTTGTCTTAACTTTAGATAACCTGATGACAATGTGCCTGGTTGATGATCTTTTTCCAACGACTTTCCCTGATGTTCTTTGAGCTTCTTGTATTCAGATGTCTAGTTCTCTAGCAAGGCTGGGGAAGTTTTCCTCAATTATTCCCCAAAATATATTTTCCAAACTTAGATTTCTCTTCTTCCTCAGGAACACTGATTATTCTTAGGTTTGGTCGTTTAACATAATCCCAGACTTCTTGGAGTCTTTGTTCATATTTTCTTATTCTTTTTCCTTTGTCTTTGTTGGATTGGGTTAACTTGAAAACCTTGTCTTTGAACTCTGAAGTTCTTTCTTCTGCTTGTTCAATTCTATTGCTGAGACTTCCCAGAGCATTTTGCATTTCTATAAGTGCATCCATTGTTTCCTGAAGTTTTGATTATTTTTTATTTATGCTATCTATTTCATTGAATATGTCTCCCCTCACTTCTTGTATCATATTTTTGATTTCCTTACATTGGGCTTCATATTTCTCTGGTGACTCCCTGATTAGCTTAATAACTAACCTTCTGAATTATTTTTCAGGTAAATCAGGGATTTCATCTTGGTTTGGATTCATTGTTGGTGAGCTACTGAGATTTTTTTGGAGTGTTAAAAAATCTTGTTTGTCATATTACCAGAGTTGCTTTCCTGGTTCCTTTTCATTTGGGTAGGCTCTGTTGAAGGGAAAAGTCTAAGGCTCAAAGCTGTTGTTTAGTTCCTTCTGACCCATGGGTGTTTCCATGGGTGCAGTACTCTCCTCCTTTCTCTAGGGATGTGGCTTCCTGAGAGCTGAGCTGTAGGATTGTTATCTCTCTTCTGGATTTAGCCACCCAGCAAGTCTACCAGGCTCTGGGCTGGGACTGGGGGTTATCTGTACAGAGTCCTATAATGTGAACCATTTGTGAGTCTCTCAGCTGTGGATACTGGCACCTGCTCCAGTGCAGGTGGGGTGGGCGGTGTGAAATGGACTCTGTGAGGGTCCTTACCTTTGGTGGTTGATTAGTGCACTATTTTTGTGCATCTGGCATCCTGCTGAGAGGTGGCGCTTTCAAGAAAGTATCAGCTGTGGTAGTATGGGCAGAAACAGGTGGTGGGTGGGGCCCTAGAACTCCCAAGAGTATATTGCCCTTTGTCTTCAGTTACCAGACTGTGTAGGGAAGGAACATTGGGTGGGAGCAGGGCTAGGCATGTCTGAGCTCAGACTTTACTTTGGCAGGTCTTGCTGTGGCTGCTGTGGAGGATGTGGGTGAGGGTCCCAGGTCCCACGGAGTTATGTTCCCAGGAGCATTATGGCTGTCTATGGTGTGTCATGCAGGTTGTCAGGGAAGTAGGGGAAAGTGGCAGTCAGAGGCCTCACCCACCTCCCACGCAATTCAAAGGGCTAGTCTCACTCCCACTGTGCCCCTTCCAACAGCACAGAGTCTGTTTCCAGGCAGTGGGCAAGCAGAACTGAGAACTTGCCCCAGGCTACCTGCCTCCCAGCTGTGAAAGTAGGGCTTTCTTTCTTCCCCAACTTGTGGAGTCTGCACGCCACATTCACACCCTCCCCTGAGTTCTGGCCAGGAGACTTCTTGGATCAGTTCAAATTGTTACAAAGTTCAACTGGAGGTTTCCTTCTCCCTGTGGCCTTTGCCCAGTGCCTCTGGCAGCCCTGCTCAAGGACTCCTGTGAGGCCAGGCAGAAATGGCTTAGGGATTTTCCCGCTGTTTCCTCTACCTCTGTATTTTGCTCAGCTCTCCAAATTGACTCAGCTCCAGGTAAGGTCAGAATCTTCTTCTATAATCTAGACCTTCAGGTTCCCTGGTGGGTGTATGTGCTCATGGGTGGATGATCTCCCTTTCCCATTTCACGGTTTGGGCACTCACAGTATTTGGGGTGTCTCCCAGGTCCTGCAGGAGCAATTCACTTCCTTCAAAGGGTCTGTGGGTTCTCCTGGCTTTCCTAATGTATTCCTGCCCATTTATTTGACTATATGAATTACTATTATTCTACTAATTTGGATGATAGAGTTTGATTGTATTTATTTTTATACCTATGGGGTTAAGATGACATGAGGTTAAGAGAAATGTTCCTAATGAAAAACATAATCTGCCATTTATCTAATTTTGTCAAAGTAAAACTAGTAAAATACAACAGAACTTTAAATTTTAAAATTGTATGAGATTACATGGTAGATACTGCAATTTAAAAAACTGGTTATTCCCAGAAGCAATATACAACTGGAAGGCAACAGAATGAAACCTGTTTTAAAATTAAAATTTTAATCTGAATTAATGAAGGAGAAGGTGTTTACTCAAATTAATAAATGCAAATTGGCCAATAAAATTTTTAAAGCTATATTCTCTAACCAAAGTGACATAATTATGATATTTCATTGAGATATTCCAGTTATTACATTTTTTTCTAAATTTTGAGATCATCAATATTTCAGAGTATAACTTTTTATTTCTTTTTAATTTTACTATTTTTGTTTAATAACATTTAGATTTTGAAATCCACCAAGGAAGCATGACTTCATTTTAAGAAACTTTCTTCCATTTTTACTTAAATCTTTTATTTAACAATATACTTGGTTTATTACTAGCCCTTTAGTTCTCACAAGTGGGAAATCTTTTATTCATGAATTTCATAGTACCTGGTTGAAATTGTTTCTGATACGCAAAATTAGATGACTAAAATTGTTCGCCTTTTGATAACAACCCTACTTGTACATTCTCCCAATAGTAATGTATTACATGACTTGAGAGACTGTTTAGCTTCTTCAGTTAATTTCTTTGGTGATGACAAGGTTAGCACCATAAGGTCTGACCCTATTTTCAGTTTACATTAAATTCATGTTTTTCAAATTTATTTCAGAAGCCCATCACACTAAAATGTTCACAAATTTTTGAAATTAAAAAAAATTAATTACTCAAATTTGGGTGATATTTTGGAAAAAATGTTTAAATTTCAATAATTATTGAATGAATAAATAAGTAGATATTCTTAATGACAATTCATGATAAAATGTACTGCTAAGAAGATGTGATTGATTTATAATTAATTAAAACACTTTAAGCCATAAGCCCTTATGAATATTTTAATAGAATATGAGCATAATATATTCCATTTAAATACTCAGAGGATTGTATTAATGGCCCAGAGGAGAAAGCTACAGATGACATGATGTTTGGAGGGAATGACAATACATGAAATGACAAAATTAGTATCCAAGATGATCTGAAATGTTGGAAGACTGGATAGCTCAAACAAAATGAAGTTTAATAGGGACTAATATAATGTCCTACCATATGTTTCCCAAACCAATCACAGAATTACAGCACCAGAAGCAGAAGCACATGTGAACAAGAATGTGGATTTAAGTCAAGAGTAAGCTCAGGGTTCATTAACACATTTGTTTATAAGTGAATTCATTCAGTCAAGAATTACTACCTACTCCATGCAAGGAAGGCACCATAACTGTCTCTGAGAATATAATTCAGACTGATAGGATTATCCTCAAATCTTTTCTCTTAATGTCCTGTTTTATATACAGCAATTACTCCACACATGAGCTATAATATTTTGTTCTTATCTAGATGCCCAGGTATAACGGTGTCTGCATCAAACCAGAATATCTGGAAACCATGCCATAAGAGAAATAGCAAATGATTCAAACTGTTTAAACTGAAGAATGGACTACGTAGGTGTCAAAAACATTCTTCTTTGAATATCTGAGGGCTGTTGTAAGAAAGTGGGGCTAGGCTTGCCTCTCTTTATCCCCAGTTCAGAACTAGAAACGATGAGGAAAGTCACAGGAAGTTAAGTGTAAGTGAGCAACAAACAAACAATAACATTTTCCCAATTAGATCTGTCTAAAATGAAATAATCTAATTTCCTTTGAGAAATAGTGACTCATCTATCAATGAACATGTAAGATCCTAGAAACTATAAATAGAATAAAACAATAACAACAAAAAAAATCTAACTTCTATTGGGTACTTACTACAGTAAGGCACTTTTCTAAGTGTTTTTATGTAGATTGTTCTCATTGAATCTTCACGACTGTCCAACGAGGGGGACAGCATCCCTGGACAGACAGTACGCATAATAGTTAAGAGCATGGTCTCAAGCTGGACTGAGTTCAGGTCCAGGCTTTGTGACTTACTTGCTGTGTGACTTATCTTGGTAATAGGTGAATGACAGTAGTATAGCCCACATAGGAGGATACTGAGGATTAACTGTGTTAAGGCATTTAAAGTTCTTAGGACAGTGACTGGTTCTAAGTGTTAGTGCTCAGTGCTCAATGGGCATTAGCTACTATCTCTATTTTACAGAGATTTAGGCATAAAAAGCCAAATGAATGTGCCCAAAGTCATACAGCTAATATATAGGGAGGGCAAGAGCCTGGTCTTGGTTTTGTAAAATATGATGAGTAAGGTTCAAAAGTAGAGGAGTCATTCACACCTAGCATGATGTTACTTAGGCAGGAGGCCTTAGAATGAAGGTAGCATAGGAGATCAGATACTAAAGACAGACTTTAATTCCTTCAATGATTTTATTCAGTTAATCTTTATTAAGGGCCTATCATGTACCGAGTAGTGGAGAAACAGCGAACAAAATAGACAAACCCTCATGGATGTTACATTCGGTATTTTATGTTTCCTGGGCTGGGTTCTACAAAATGTTAACAACTGGACAAAAGAAGTAATTCGGGTTTCATGATCTGCACTTTAATGCATTACCCTCCATCTATACCACAAGCTTTGGTGACTTCGTTTGAATCTAAATTTAAGAGTAAAGACGGTGTAACACATGTACTCTCATCTTATAATTCAAACTTGTCTTATTTTTTTCTCCAAAAAACAAAACAAAACAAAACAAAAATCCAAACACTGTGGCTACTACCTTCCTCCATCTTGTATCTACACTGCAGCCTGTGGGCTATTTCAGTATAATTACTCCTGCCTGAAACAGTCTTCCCGTTATCCAAAGAATACAAAGCCCCCACTAGGCCTTTGCCATATCATACAAAAAGTCTCTTATTTGACCCCTGTTTACTTCTTGGGCTCTCCTTTCACTATACTCTCTAGTCTTAAGGAAAACTCAACTGTCTGCAGTTCATAAAGGCATCATGCTTGATCTTGCAATCTGGTCTTTGCAAATGTATTCTTTTTCTTTCTTTTTTCTTTTCTTTTTCTTTTTTTTTTTTTTTTTTTTGAGATGGAGTCTCACTCTGTCACCCAGGCTGGAGTACAGTGGCCAGATCTCAGCTCACAGCAACTTCTGCCTCCTGGGTTCAGGCGATTCTGCTGACTCAGCCTCCCGAGTAGCTGGGATTACAGGCATGTACCACCATGCCCGGCTAATTTTTTGTATTTTTAGTAGAGATGGGCTTTCACCAGGCTGGCCAGGCTGGTCTCAAACTCCTGACCTGGTGATCCACCTGCCTCAGCCTCCCAAAGTGCTGGGATTACGGGCATGAGCCACCGCGCCTGGCCCTTCTTCTTCTTCTTCTTCTTTTTTAAACTTTTAAGTTCAGGGGTATGTGTGCAGGATGTGCAGGATTGTTACATAGGTAAATGTAATTTACCTATGAGCATTTGTTGTACAGATTATTTCATTCCCCAGGTATTAAGCCTAGTAACCATTAGTCATTTTTCCTGATCCTCTCCCACGTTCCACCCTCTGTCCTCTAGTAGGCCCCAGTGTGTGTTGTTTCCCTCTATCTGTCCATGTGTTCTCATCATTTAGCTCCCACTTATAAGTGAGAATATGTGGTATTTGGTTTTCTGTTCCTGTGTTAGTTTGCTAATGATAATGGCCTCCAGCTCCATCCATGTTCCTGCAGAGATGATCTTGTTCTTTATTATGGCTGCATAGTATTCCTTGGTGTATATGTACTACATTTTCTTTATCTAATCTGTCATTGATGGGCATATAGGTGGATACCATGTCTTTGATATTGTGAACAGTGCTGCAATGAACATACGTGTGTATCCATCTTTATAACAGAACAATTTATATTCCTTTGGGTATATACCTAGTAATGGGATTGCTGGGTCAAGTCGTAGTTCTTTCTTTAGGTCTTTGAGGAATTGTCACACTATCTTCCACAATGGTTGAACTAATTTACATTTCCACCCACAGTGTATAAGTGATCCTTTTTCTCCACAATCTCACCAGAATCTGTTGTTTTTTGACTTTTAAATAATAACCATTCTGACTGGTGTGAAGTGGTCTTGCATTGTGGTTTTGATTTGCATTTCTTTAATGATCAGTGATGTTGTGTTGTTTATTCATGTAATTGTTGGATGCATGTATGTCTTCTTTTGAGAAGTGTCTGTTCGTGTCCTTTGCCCACCTTTTAGTGTTTTTTTTTTTTTTTGTTATAGATGCTAGATATTAGACTTTTGTCAGATGCATAATTTGCAAAATTTTTCTCCCATTCTGTAGGTTGTCTGTTTACTCTGTTGATAGTTTCTTTTGCTGTGCAGAAGCTCTTTAGTTTAATTAGATCCCATTTGTTAATTTTTGCTTTTTTTTTGCAATTGGTTTTCGTATCTTAGTCATGAAATCTTTGCTCATGCCTATGTCCTGAATGGTACTGTAGCCTATGTTTTCTTCTAGGGTTTTAATGGTTTTGGGTTTTACATTTAAGTCTTTAATCCATCTGGAGTTGATTTTTGTATACGGTATAAGGAAGAGCTCTGGTTTCAACTTTCTGCATATGGCTAGCCAGTTATCCCAGCACCATTTATTAAACAGGGAATCCCTTTCCCATTGCTTGTTTTTGTCAGGTTTGCTGAAGATTGGATAATTGTAGGTGTGTAGTCTTAGTTCTGAGTTTTCTATTCTGTTCCATTGGTCTATGTGTCTGCTCTTGTACTAGTACCATGCTGTTTTGGTTACTGTAGCAGCCCTGTAGTATAGTTTATGGTCATGTAGCATGATGCCTCCAGCTTTGTTCTTTCTGCCTAGGGCGGCCTTGGCTATTTGGGCTCTTTTTTAGTTCCATATGAATTTAAAATAGTTTTTTCTAGTTCTGCGAAGAATGTCAATGGCAATTTAATGAGAAGAGCATTGAATCTATAAATTGCTTCGGGCAGTGTGGCCATTTTAGTGATATTGACTCTTCTTATCCATGAGCATGGAATGTTTTTCAATTTGTTTGTTTCATGTCTGATTTCTTTGAGCAGTGGTTTGTAGTTCTCCTTGTAGAGATCATTCACTTCTCTTGTTAGCTGTATTCCTAGGTATTTTATTCTTTTTTATGTCAGTTGTGAATGGGAGCTCATTTGTAATTTGATTCTCAACTTGACTATTGCTGGTGTATAGAAGAGTTAGTGATTTTTGCACATTGATTTTATATCCTGAGACTTTGCTGAAGTTGCTTATCAGCTTAAGAAGTTTTTGGGCTGAGATAATGGAGTTTTCTAGATATAGGATCATGTCATCTGAAAACAGATTTGACTTCCTCCCTTCCTATTTGAATGCCCTTTATTTCTTTCTCTTGCCTGATTGACCCGGCCAGAACTTCCAACACTATGTTGAATAGTAGTGGTAAGAGAGGATATTCTTGTCTTGTGCCAGTTTTCAAGGGGAATGCTTCCAGTTTTTGCCCATTCAGTATGATATTGGCTGTGGTTTTGTCATATATGGCTCTTATTATTTTAAGGTATGTTCCTTGAATACCTAGTTTATTGAGAGTTTTTTTTTAACATAAAGAGATGCTGAATTTCATTGAAGGCCTTTTCTGCATTGATCGAGATAACCATATGGTTTTTGTCTTTAGTTCTGTTTATGTGATGAATCACATTTATTGATTTGCATACCAGAAACTCTGGGACACAGCCAAAGCAGTGTTAAAAGGGTAATTTATAGCACTGAATGCTCACATAAAAAAAAACAACAAAGATTTCAATTTAACAATCCAACATCAGAACTAAAAGAACTAGATAACCAAAAGCAAACAAACCCCAAAGCTAGCAGAAGAAATAATGAAAATCAGAGTCAAACTGAAGGAAATAGAGAAAGGACAAACCATTTGAAAGATCAACAAATCCAGGAGCTGGCTTTTTGAAAAACTTAATAAAACAGATAGCTCTCTCGCTTCACTAATAAAGAAGAAAAGAGAGAAGAATCAAATAGATACAATAAAAAATGATACGGGGGGTATTACCACTGGCCCCACAGAAATACAAACAATCATCATAAATTATAAACACCTCTAAGCACATAACCTAAAAATGTAGAAGAAATGGATAACTTCTTGGACTCACACACCCTCCCCTAAGACTGAACCAGGAAGAAATTGAATTCCTGAACAGACTAATAATGAGTTCTGAAATTGAGACAATAATAAATAGCCTCCAACCCCCAAAACCCAGGACCAGACAGATTAACAGCTGAATTCTACTAGATGTACAAAGAAGAGCTGGCATCATTTCTGCTAAAACTATTCCAAACAATAAAAAAGGAGAGACTCCTCCTTAACTCATTCTATGAGGCCAGCATTATCCTGATACCAAAACCTGGCAGTGAACAACAACAAAAGCTTCAGGCCAATATCCTTGATGAATAGCAATGCAAAAATCCTCAACAAAATACTGACAAACTGAATCCAGCAGCACATCAAAAAGCCTGTCCACTACAATCAAGTAGCCTTCATCCTCAGGATGCAAGGTTGGTTCAACATACACAAATGTTGTTTTCTAAGCCCATTCACCTGATCCCTGATTGGGTTAGGTTTCCTTCCTTCTGTGTTAGTATCCCTACTGTAGCATTTTGCCTATATATACTGAGCTCCTTGAAGCAGGGGACTGTATCTTGTTCATCTCTGTGTCTCCAATTCCTTCCAAGATAACTCGTGCATGCTACTACTCCAAGAATTCCATCTAAATTGAAAAAAATAAACAATCTATGTTCATAACCAATCTATTCTTCTTCTCCACCTCAGTAACCTATTCCGAAGATAACACTTAGATTTGCCATCACAATGATCTATATTACCTTTGAAATCTCAATTACAAATATACCACTGGCTGATCATCACCTCCTATACTTTCAGTTCACTTATTACAGTATCCTAGAATTCCTCTGCCACAGTTATTGATATATCACTGATATGCTAAATTTACCTTCTCTCTATTTACCTATCTTTCCTTCCTTCCTAAGCTGAGATTCTTTAACAGTCCATTGTTATGAACAATTTCTTGCAAATATCACTTAGCAAACTGTTTCTTTTGTTACGTTTCCCTAGTTGAACTTAACATTGGTTGAATCCAGCATTCTGCCTTTTCTGCAAATGCAGGAAGATTTGTTGGAGAAAATCACGGTTTGGTTGACTGCTTTAACTTTAAATTTCCAACAAATACCTGAAAAGGGGATTGAATAATGCTTGCAAATTTGCTACTTTTTCCCAACTTGCTTTTCAACTCTCTGAGACTATTTCGTAATTCTTCAGTCTTGTCAAAAGTATCCTCTTTTTACCACAGCTCATCACTTACCTTATTATTTACTGAAACAAACACAAACAATAATAGGTAGATTTACTCCAAAGGTAATAAAGCTTGAGCTTCAGGCTCCTCACATGCATAGTTAGAGAATTTGCAAAGGAATATATTTTAAGACAATTGGTTAAGACTGCTGTATTCTGCTACATTCACTTTCTCTTCATCATACTTCCTCTGGCATAATGTGGCATATTTAGGATCTGGCTTAGTTGAAGTCGAATTGGGGATACAATTAGTCTGAATTTAGTGCAATACATTTATGTGTTTTGCAGTCACTTCAGTAGTTTTCTCTCACTAACTACCTCTGGCTCTCCCAAATTTGCGTTTCCTTCCTGTCCATCTGAGATCTAAATCTCTTCTTGTCTTTACAGGAACTCTAGATCTGGACTTACTTCCTACACACTTTCAACCTCTGCCTCTACCAGGTCACCTTCAGCAGCACACAAAACATGCTTTAGTTACTTCCATGATTAAAAAAAATACTGTTTTTATAGATGCTACGGCTCCTTCCATCTACTTCCCTATTTGTTTGCTGTTTTTCACAGGTTCATAGTAGAAATAATGTGCCCAACTCTTTGCCTTTGCTTCCTTATCTCCCATTCACACTTCAACTGACTCTGATAGGGCACTGAAAACTGCTCTTGTGGAAGTCTTTACGATCTCCATTTTGGAGCTAGGATCCATAAAATACAGCTACATAAGTCAGACTAAATACTTAGCTAGTGAAGTCAGCCAATAAAGGGCATATAGCAAATTAGAGAAGAAAACACAATTTTAAATGTCGAAATGCAAAACTTACATTAAAGTCCAATTGATTAAAGGAAGTTTTATGGCTGTAAATATTTTTAAGATATAGAGAAAATTTGAAGTTGCCAATGCAATATTTCATTTTAGAATCATTAGATGACATATAGGTGTTCACTAACATAAATTATAATTACAGTAAATTATATAGTTTCTACAGTATATCTATTTTCTCTCTTATTAATATTTGGAATATTGAAAATACATATATATATATATTTTTCACATGCATCACATTCTATCATTATGCATTCCTATGAGCTAACCTCTGAAAATATCCAAAAATGTTTCATTTCTTCTGGAGTAGATAAATATTTTTTCCAATTTAGATAGTTCACAGAATGGAAAACAAATAAGGTCATTATTTTTTATTGGCAAACCAGTAACCTGAAATTTCTTTTTACTGATAATTCTAGAACTACTGTGAGCTTTTAAAGTAGAACTTGCATCTCTGAATCTCTGGTACTCAGCAGTGTGCTTGTTGCAAAAAATGTTGGCAATAACATTTGAGGGTCATAAAGATGTACTGCAAAACTGAAACACCTTCTGAAGCAGAAAAGACTACCTCTGTTCAGTATGATTTCAATGTAATTCAAAATTTGAATTATTTGAAAGTTGGTAATCAATATCCAGTATAGGATCATTCATTCTCTACTAAACTACATAATACTCAATTACCTGAACAGAAAATAAGAAAAAAATTATATCACCAATCTGTTAAACAGTGAGCATTTTATCAAATGAGAAGTTAAGCTGTCAAGTGTGCATGCATTATCTTTACTGCCTGAAAGTCAGCAAATGATAAGGTAGATAGTCTGCTTTTTATGTCAGTACCTTACGTTTGTTCAATGGAAGTGAGAATCTATATGAAAAAAATTGTAAGTCTTTCCAGGTAAAGACCATTTGGTTGTGTGCTTGGTAAAAAAAAATACCTCATTAGAGGCAGGCAAGAACCGAGTCATAACAAAAACCCATTCATATATCAGTTCCAAAGTTATCCTGCTTTCAATTTGTGGTAGATAGAAAATGCTAAACTGAGTCATCACCTAGCTTCTACCTAGTGGATACCCAGTGAATGCTTCATAAACTTATGTTAAACGAAAAAAGAAGATTAGTGTCATCAGCAGAAACCTTTAATTTTGCTATGCTTTAATTTACCCATTAGAGAAGTAGGAATGCTTATACTTATCCTACTTGACTTCACTGCATAGTAATGTTATGTAGAGTAATAAAATCTCGTGTGTTACATATCATGGGCTTTTAAACTGAATTTTGAAAAAAATGCAAATTTTTAAACACTATTAGAGTTAGATGGATTATTTTAAGTGGAAAGCGAGTTATTCACTTTTCATATTTGTTTTATTTTATTATTCCTAAATATATTATAGATAGTTTTATTACCCTGAATGTGTTATATCCTATTTTTACAATACATTCTAATTTTTATTCTTCAGTTTTATACTTATTTTCAATTAGGTATCAGGTTAGAATAGAAATGATGTAACTGTTGCTGGATATTTATTATATTTATTTTCCATATCCTACATAAATAATATAAACTGGTAAGAGACAATTTGTAACATTCTTCAACATCTATTCCCAAACCTGACTACTCAAATATTAATAACATTAATAAACTAAACTTAGTCAGAACTTAAAATACTTCTCATTATTACTGTTAAAACATGTAATATTTATCCATAAGTATTCTAATGGTCCACTCCTGAAAATTTAACAAGTACTTACCAAGCACCAATCCCATATCCAGCTCTGTGTTATGGGATATATGAGTGTGGGCATGGAGAAGAGGGAAACTCAATATTACTATAATATTATCTCAGACAAAATGTTGATATAGATTAATGGACAGAGATATGTAATCCAGAGTTAAATACTATGGTAAAAATTATACTAGGAAACAGGCAAAAGGAAAAACAAAAGAAATTGTATAAAATAATATTAGCCTACCTGACCAAACACTTTATAATAACTAGTGAGAGAGTAAAGTCAGCTACTTCTTTGGTCATATTTTAATGTCATTGTTTCCACATTCCACAACTGCTCTTTAAGAGTCTCAGCTTTACTTTTCTCTGCATAAATTCTATCATGTGAACTACATCAATAAATTAGGTATTTCTTATTAGTCTTACACAAAAGTTGAATGAACTGTTTGTCAGGGTATATTAATTTGTCAATGTAGTTCTACATCAGTACACCTAAATTATTTTTATGATACTGTGTTGATTTTGTTATTAACCCTCATTTGAGGGCTAATTGCTGCTGTGTAATTTAGTAAAATTATAATATTTATTGGCTCAATGTACAAGGTCCAAGGTTATGTAATTTGGAATTAGATGCTCAATTGTTTTGCTTGTCACTGAAAAAAAAATTGCTTAGTTTCATCAGACAAAATTTTCATTTATATTACAGATAAGCAATGAGTTTTAAGGTTTTAATTTTAACCAAATGTCTTTTGTAAACATACCAATTTCATCAAACTGATTTGGATTTACCAACTTTAAACAACATATTTCCTTATCTATATAATCTTCCCTAATATTTATAAACTTGGAAGTCCCGAAGAGTTGTCTTTACACACTTTCACCCTAGCCACCTGCCCTTCCATTCCCATTTTTGTGACTCCCTCTCAATCTGCATGGCAGCCACAGTGGACTCATCATGCTCTTTCCTGCTTCCTCTTCTGCCTAAAGCACTCCTCCTCCTTCTCTTAGCCTGGTTAATTTCCACTTCTTCTCTAGATTTCATTGCAAAATCATTTCTTCAGAAGTCTTCGTATGTTAGGCCAAATCTGATAGAAGCTCCTCAACACTTGGCATAGCTGAAATTTTACATTCCTGAATACACATAATTAATATTTGTCTTCCTCACTAGACTATGAACTCACTAAGGGCAGGGACATCTCTGGTTTTACTTTTTTTTTTTTTTTTTTGAGATGGAGTCTTGCTCTGTCTCCCAGGCTGGAGTGCAGTGGCTGGATCTCAGCTCACTGCAACCTCCGCCTCCCGGGTTCACGCCATTCTCCCGCCTCAGCCTCCTGAGTAGCTGGGACCAGCTGTCCTGAGTAGCGCCCGCCACCTCGCCTGGCTAGTTTTTTGTATTTTTTTAGTAGAGACGGGGTTTCGCCATGTTAGCCAGCATGGTCTCGATCTCCTGACCTCGTGATCCGCCCGTCTCGGCCTCCCAAAGTGCTGGGATTACAGGCTTGAGCCACCGCGCCCGGCCTTTGGTTTTACTTTACTCTTGTAAAATGAGAACCTGAAAAAGTGATCAATACAAGTATTCATCCAACAAATGTTTATTGAGTACTTATTATATATCAAGTGCTACGCTCAGTGTGTGGCATATAACAGAGAACAAAGCAAAGTCCTGGGCTGTATTCATTCATCTAAGAGTTGTTGAATGAATGCAGAAATGAATAATAATTTGATCTTAATTATTCTAATCAATCTTTCTTCTCTCTTCCATGTAAGAATGATCTTCAATTTGTATCATGCACATAGTGCTTTGCTATGAACATCTTGTGTACAGCTTTGCAAGTAGTATATTGCCAGTAACTATTTATCAGATCAGTGAATGAGTAAATGTCCAAGTGAATTCATTATAAATGTATAGGTTGGTGCTGGCAATGTCATAAGACAGAAGGAATATATTTTAACTACAAATTTACTGTCTTTTTTTGTAACAAGTTAATATTTTTTTCATGTGTGAACAGAATGCTTTTCTTAAAAAAAGGTTTCTTTATAATTATTGTGGTTATCTTATATTTGAATTCACATTACCCAGTCAGTAAGAGATTTTGCTAAAAATGTCAATTCCTATCAACATGATATGAAAAAGAAGTTGTTGAGACTTTAGCTTATAACATATGCTTTAGTCTATTTTTTCTTTTTCATATGGATTTGTGAACAGATGTTTGGGCAAGTTAATTCTATACTAAGTCTTGTGTTTCTACATGTGCCATGAAGGTGGATGCTTGCCAAATCAGCACCGTGGACCCCTTGTCTGTCATTAATCACATCAAAACCACTTATTTTTGCTTTTATTAAATTAAAACAAAAATGAAAGCTCTGCTAACAAATGTTTGTTTTATACAGTGGGGAGGCAGCCTCATCTTTCATTCCTCTGCCACAATAATCTCTTGCTCTTGTTAAACTAATTTAATCATCAATCCACAGAATGCTTGTGTTTCTTCAACTCCTTTCCTTTGATTATGTCAATCTCCTTACCAAGATGCTCTCTCCCCTCCCCACCTATCCAAATCCAACTCATTTTTCAAGGCTCAGAAAATTCTGTGCCTTAGGGAAAGCTTTTCTTAATTACCCCAGTCATAACTCACCCCATTAACATAGACCAATTCCACAGTGTTTGAGAAACTACTATGTTCAAATGGCTGGGCCAGGCACTTAGTGGAAATACATGTCCTTCCTTTAAGATGCTTAAAGTTTAAGAGAGAGAGAGAGAAAAGTAAGCATGTATTCAACAAATTCTATACTTATTAATTGGTGACCATTTTCAAATTTATCAGATAAGAGTCAACTAGAAAATTTGATAAAATGCAGGTTCCTGAACTCTGCACAAAACTCACTGAAACAGAATTTCTACAAATGTGGCCTAGAAATAAAAATCTGTAACAAGTGTTGACGGCAATCTGCGGATGATTCTTTAACACACACTGCTTGGACACAGGGGTCACTAGGATGAATGCTCTTCAAGGAGCTCCTTAAGGAGCTCCCATTCTAGTTAGTGCAGTTGGTTAATCCCAATACAGATCAAATATTACATAATTATTACATGTAAAAAAATGAAAAGGCTTGTGAGATGGTTTCAGGGACAACAGGAAAGAGCCAATAGCACTTGATGCACTGAAACCACAGTGGGTTCCCAAAGGTTAGAATCCTATTATGGGCTCTATTCACCAAACAGTAGAGGAGGGAGAAGGGAAAGATGTGTGCCATGATTATGCACCTCCATAAACAGGGACAATTAAGACATAAGGCAAAAATAATGGGTGCAGTACAGATCTCTTTGTAGAGGAGATTCGAAGAGGGGAAGATTATTTATAGCTAGTAAAGTCAGGGAATTTTGGAGAAGGTGCTGTATTTGAGCTGTTCCTTGAGGAAAGGATAAGATTTACAAACTATAGTATAGAGTTGCTGATGAGAAAAGCAAGGGTATTCCAGAAGGAAGAATTAATAAAAGCAAGAACACAGAGGTAGGAAGCATGCTGCACATATGAAGGACAGCAAGCAGTTCAATTTAGGTTAGTAAAGACTATGAGAAGAACAATTGTCCTTGTAGTGGTGGATTTAAGGAAACACTCCAGAAAGGTAAACTGGGCCAGATCTTAGGAGACCTTGAATACTACACCACAAAACAGCATTTATTCCTTGGACAACTCATTTGACAATTTTTTTTTTTTTTTTTGCCTTATGTCTCTTACAAACATACTTTTCCTGAAGGTATGGGCAGGCTTCACATTTCTTTATAAGCCCTTCGGAATGTAGTGCAATGCCTGGCAAACAGTAGGAGTTCAAAAACTTTCTGTTGACTGATTAATGGAGGTTGTTTTGTTCTCATAAGGAGGGCTCCCACAGCATGTAGGAGGACCACGCACCACTAGGGTTTTCTCTACTTTGTTGGCACTAGACTAGAAGATTGTCACTGTTAACAGTCTTCTAATCATTCTATGAAGACACTGGAGGTGCCTGAACATGAAGAATGCAGTTCTAGTTCACTGAGAAGCTTACTATAGATGTATGTTTCTTTTTCATTTTCTCCACATTAACTGTAAATATTTTCTTAAATTTGTACTTCCATCTTATTAACATAAGACAAAAATCTGTACTTGGAATGGAAAAAATAATAATTGCCCTGCAAAGTCAACTGTTTGAAAATTTAAGAAGTAACAACTGATTTCTGTAGTTTTAATTGGCTATAAATTTAAGGAAGATTTTTTTTCAGATTTAATGATCTGGCTTTACAAATTCAACAGTGTGGCTGTGGAATAGAATTGTTAGAGCTCTCATGGAGAATGTCATGACTCCTAATCCACCCATATAATAAATACATATGTCTAAGGCATTCAATAAATGCATTTGCACAAGGAATAAATATTTACTAAAAACATCATATATTTGACAATATTCTATAAGTTCTGGAATATACTGGTGAACCACGGAGATAAACTGATTGATTTTGTGGAACTTAAATTAGATCTAGTAGTTTGGTTCAATTGTTCAGAAACAGCAATAATAATTAGTTATAGTATATAACATCTTAAACTTTGTAAAACTTTTACGTATTTGTTATTTTCCAGAACCCCTTTTTCTTCTGATTCTGTATATTTTATTTTCTGTTTTTATCCATTTTCATAGGGTCAGTTTCATCAGTGATTCTCAAATATTTATCTAGCTCAGACACATTTAATAAGTTTCAAATAGATATTTCTAACTATCTTTTATTAATTGATAATAATTTATGTTTTTTATTTTAGATTAGGGGGTACACTTAAAAGTAAATTCATGTCATGGGGGTTTGTTGCACAGATTATTTCATCACCAAGGTATTAAGCCTAGTACCCAATAGTTATCTTTTCTGTTCTCCCTTCTCCCACCCTCTTTCCTCAAGTAGACTCCAGTGTTTGTTGTTTCCTTCTTTGTGTTCATAAGTTCTCAACATTTAGCTCCCACTTTTAAGTGAGAAAATGCAGTATTTGGTTTTCTCTTCCTGCATTAGTTTTCTAAGGATAATAGCCTCCAGCTCCATCCATGTTCCTGCAAAATACATGATCTTATTCTTTTTTATGGATGCATAGTTTTCCATGGTCTATGTATACTACATTTTATTTATCCAGTCTGTCATGGATGGGCATTTAGGTTGATTCCATGCCTGTGCTATTGTGAATAGTGCTGCAATGAACATTTTCATGCATGTGACTTCATGGTAGAATGATTCATATTCCTCTGGGTATATACCCAGTAGTGGGATTGCTGGATTGAATGGTAGTTCTGCTTTTAGCTCTTTGAGGACTTGTGATACTGCTTTCTACAGTGGTTGAACTAATTTACACTTTCACCAACAGTGTATAAGTGTTCTTTTTTTCTGCAACTTTGCCAGCATCTTGTTATTTTTTGACTTTTTAGTAATAGCCATTCTGATTGATGTGAGATGGTATCTCATTGTGGTTTTGATTTGCATTTCTCTAGTGATCAGTGATATTGTGGTTTTTATTCATATGTTTGTTGGCCGCACGTATGTCTTCTTTTGAAAAGTATGTTCATGTCCTTTGCACTCTTTTTAATTTTTTTTTTGTAAATTTGTTTAAGTTCCTTATAGATGTTGAATATTAGACCTTTGTCAGATGCATAGTTTGAAAATATTTTCTCCCATTCTCTATGTTGTTTGTTTACTTTCTATCTTTTAGACATTTCCACCTGTGTGTTCCAAAGGCAGTGTGTTCAGAACTGTTTCATCTTTTTCTACTCAATTTCTTTGTCCTCCTATATTTCAATTCTAACATTATGCCCAAAGCATCCCGAGTACAACTAAAAGTAACATAGCAGATTATTTCTCTCTTTTATCCATCTCCCCTGTGTTCTTTCAGTTCTTTATTTTTTGATTCTATCATTTTCCTCCTCTGTTTCCACCTCAGTTCTGGCTGTATCATATTTCCAAAACTATTATAATAATTTTCAATTATCATTGGTTTCAGTCTGTTTCTATTAAAATTTTAGCACTTACCACAATTTCTGACACTTAGTTTACAATAAAAATGCTGATTGATTAACTCATTTTTCATGTCAGAGCAAATTTTAAAATGTAGACCCTAATATATTATTTACCTGCTTCTAATTTTTGAGACTATTTGTCATTCATAGGATAAATACCAAATTCTTAGCATGGCATTCAAAGACTCTGGTAGTCTTACTTTAGTTTAATTTTTCTAATCTTGCCTCCCTTTATTCTACAAAATGATCTGTAACTCCAGCCTATCTAATTTTGTCAAGCTTTCCAAGCCTGGTCTTCTGTTGTCACTCCTAGTGTCTATGAGTTGTTCTCTCTTCCCTATTTACCTTTCATTTATTTCTTTACCCTGGACCTCTCTGCCTTTCCCCTCAAAAGTCACTCTTCAGTTCTCCTATATTATCATCCATCCATCCATCCATCCATCTACCCATCCATGTGTCTGTCTGTCTATTAATTGTGGTACGTTCATTTTCAATTACTATTATTAGGCTTGGATTTCTGAATGGCAAAATTTGTGTTTTATTAAGTTTTGTATTCTCAATTCTTGAGAATAGCTACATAAAAATGTGGTGAATGGACAAACAGCAAGTTGATTCAGATTTTCTTCCACTGAAAACAAGTGAAAGAAAAAAAAATGCTGCTGCTAGTGGACAGAAAAGAAAAAAAATGAAGAGGCCATAAACACATAGAATTTTGTAGAAGAAACTAAGTAGATTAAATTAGATTAAAAAAAAAATCAGGGTCAATTGCCTGTGGTAACACAAACCAAAACGAGTCCCTCTGGGATGTTAGAACTGCTTGGCTTTTTAAATGAGTTCCAAAAGTTTATATAAATTAGTAATGCTTTTGGAAGGAAAAATTTACTATCTATTAAAGTAAAATATGCATACCCAATGATCCAGTAGTTCTACCTGTAAGAATCCATTCTTTGAAAGTATATGCGTATATACATAAAAAAGTTGTTTATGGCATTGTTAAAATACCAAAATATCGGAAACAACAAAGATGCCCATCAATAGGTTATAGATTAAATAAAAGAATACAACTAATAAAAGATGTACAATATTTAAATTCTCTCTCTCTCTTTTATTTTTCTTTGGGACTGGGTCTTGCTTTATCACCCAGACTGGAGTGCAGCCACACAATCACCGCTCACTGCAACCTCTGCCTCCCGGGGTCATGTGATCCTCCCACCTCAGCCCCTGGAGTAGCTGGGACCACAGCTGGCTAACTTTTTGTATTTTTAGTCGAGACAGGATTTCGTCATGTTGGTCAGGCTGGTCTCAAACTCCTGAGCTTGAGTGATCGGCCTCCCAAAGTGTTGGGATTACCCGTGTGAGCCACTGTGCCCAGCCTAATATATTTTTTAAGTGAAAAAGATGCACATACATGTAAATGTGAATGCATAGAGAAAGAAGTGGCATGGTAGACATTAAACTGTGCCTACCTCTGGGGAGTGGGACTGGGAGATTGGGGAAGGGACCATTCTTTTTCCTTTTTTTTTTTTCCTGTATTACAACTACTTTTGTAACTAAAGAGCAATATAATCAGCTTAACAATTTAAACAAAATCTCCAGACTTGAAACAGCAGGGGCTGAGAGCAAAACAGGCCATAGTTAGTCCATAAGGAGAGACTGAAAGATTTCTAGACAGCTATGGCTTAGTACTTAGAGTTATCTCACTAGCTGAGAATTCTCATTAAATGTCTGCTCCCACTGACTTCTAATATGAATAATAGAGTCAGATATAGAAGGAGGCAGTGTTCTACCTAACTTCAGGTCAGTACAATCAAAACAACACTGAAAGTCTATAATGTGCTTGTCCCCATCAGTAATTCTTCATCCATGTCTTGCTGTCAAGTAAAGCTTTAGGCCTTAAGAATCCTATATCAATGGCTGGAGGAGATGGTGGGTTGGGGAGCTCTCTTCATTTGGAACTCAGCTAGAGTGCCTCGTGAAAGTAGCTGGCACATCAATCACAACATTGATTATTTAGTCGTGCAGAGGAGGCTATGAATTGGGAATTGGTCACATAAAGAAGGGCCTTCTACTGCCATCCACATTTCTTGAAGGACCCAAATGATATGTGCTTGTTTGTAAATCTGCTTGCTCACTCACCATAGACAATATCTAGCACTCTGCTTGAGTACCTAGGAAAAGTGGGGTAGGGGAAAATACACCGGATTTAGAAAATCCACCGGAAATATAACTGTGTAAAATGTGATTACTTTACAGTTGGAGTGGTTCAGCTAAGGGAGTTTACCACTATACTTGCCTTACAAGAAATGCTATAGAGAGTCCTTCAAGTTGAAATAAAAGGACACTAAACAGTGACACAAAAGCATATGAAAGTATAAAGCCTACTGTTAAAGGTAAACATACCAACAAATACATAGTATCTAATTCTGTAAAAATCTCCTGCTTATCCACAGTTTCACTTTCCATAGTTTTAGTTACCAGTGTTCAACCATAATCCGAAAATATTAAATGGAAAATTCAAGAAACAAACTACTTATAAGTTTTAAATTGTGCACTGTTCTGAGTAGCATGATGAAATCTCACACTGCCCTGCTCTGTCTCTCCTGGAATGTGAGTCATCCCTTTGTCCAATGTATTCATGCTGTACACACTACCCACCTGATTAGTTACCTAGTAACCTTCTCAGTTATCAGGATGACAGATCACAAGAAGAGTTAGTATGCCACAATAAGATATTTTGAGAGGGAGAAATAGGGAGAGGGAGGGAGAGAGAGAGAGAGAGAACATTTGCATAACTTTTTTTTATAGTGTATTGTTATAATTGTTCTGTTTTATTAATGGTTATTGCTGTTAGTCTTTTACTGTGCCTAATTTATAAATTAAACTTTACTATAGGTATGTATATATAAAAAATAGTATATATAGGTTTGGTACTATCCACAGTTTCAGGCATCTGTTGTGGGTTTTGAAGCATATCCTCTGCAGACAAAAGGGGGAATATTGTAGTAGTGCATAAACCATTGTTAAGTCTGGTACAGAAATGAAAAGGTAACAGTATATAAATATTTATTTACTGTTGCCTGGCCTATTCACTTTAGATTTAAAGACAAACATAGGATAAAAGTGAATGAGTGAAAAAAGATATTCCATGCAAATGGTAATGAGAAGACAGCAAGACTGCTAATGTTTATATCAGACAAATTAGACTTTAAAAACTGTCAAAACAGATAAAGAACATTATATAATGAAAAAGGGGTCCGTTCACCAAGAAGCTATAACAATTATAAATACATGCAAACCCGATATCAGAACATCTAAATATATGATGCAAATGTTGACAGAATTGATGGGGGAAATAGAAAGCAACACAATATGAGTAAGGGACATCAATATTCTACTTTTGACAATGGCTAGAACATTCCAGATCAATAAAAAAAAAAAACCCAAAACAGGACTTGAAAAACCCTGTATACCAATGGACTTAACAGATATGTACAGAATATTCCACCCAAAAATTTTTTCTCAAGGGCACACAGAACATTTGTAAGTGGGATTTATCTCTGGAATAAAGGGATGGTTCAACATGTACAAATCAATATTTGAAATGCACCACATTAACAGAATGAAGGATAAAAATAATATGATCATCTTATTAGATGCAGAAAAAGTATTTGACAAAATTCAACATCTTTTCATGATTAAAAACTCTTAACAAATTAAGTATAGAAAAAATGTATCAACATGCTAAAGGTCATATATGACAAGCCCACAGTTAACATCATGCTTGACACTGAAAGACGATAATCTTTTCTTATAACATCAGGAACAAGGCAAGAATGCACACTATTACTACTTTTGTTCAACAGAGTACTGGAAATCTTAGCCAGAGAAATTAGGCAAGAAAAAGAAATAGTAAGGCATGCAAATAGAAAAGAGATGTAAAATGTCTCTGCTTATGGATGACATGCTCTTATATATGGAAAGCCCCAAAGGTTCCACCAAAATTAGAACTAATAAACAAATTCAGTAAAGTTGCAGGATACAAAATCAACATAAAATTCATAGAGTTTTTATACAGAAAAATGAACTGTCCAAAAATAAATTAGTAAAATACCATTTATGATAGTATAAAAAATACTTAGAAATAAATTTAACCAAAGAGGTGAAAAATGTGTACATTGAAACTATAAAATGTTGATGAAATAAATTGAAGAAGATAGAAATAAGTGGAAAGATATCCTGTATTCATGGATTGGAAGAATTAATATTGTTATAATGCCCATACAACCCAAAGTGATCTGCATATTTAATGCAATCCCCATACAAATTCTGACATTTTCCACAGAGTTAGAAAAAACAATTCTAAAACAAGCATGAAATCACAAAATTTCACAAACAGACAAAGCAATCTTGAGCAAAAAGAACAAAGCTAGAGGCATCATACTATCTGATCTCAAAATCTACTAAAAAGTTATGGTAATTGAAACAGCATGGTACAGGCACAGAGAACAGACATACAGACCAATGAAACAAAACAGAAAGCCCAGAAATAAAACCACATTTATACTAATGAACTGCTCTTCACAACAATGGGAAAAGGATAGTCTCTGAAAAATAATGTTGGGAAAGTTTGATATGCTAAAGTATGAAATTGGACCCTTATTCCACCCCATATACAAATATCAACTCAAAATGGGTTGAAGACTTAAGTAATGTACGTACTGAAACTGTAAAACTTCTAGAAGAAAATACAGAGAAAAGTTTCTTGGTATTGTTCTTGGCAAAGACTCTTTGGATATAACCCAAAAGCAGAGACAAAAGAAGTAAAAATAGACAAGTGGGATTACAGCAAACTAAATCTTCTGCAAGTCAAAGGAAACAATCAACAGAGTGAAGAGACAACATATGGAATGGGATAAAGTATTTGCAAATTATCTATCTGATAATGGATCAATATCTAAAATATGTGAGGAATTAAAAAGACTCAATAATAGTAAAACAACCTGGTTAAAAAACAGGAAAGAACCTAAAGAGTAATTTCTTAAAAAAAGACATACAAATAACAAACAGGTATATGAAAAAATGCACAACATCAGTAATAATCAGGAAAATGCAAATCAAAAACACAATGAGAAATCACCTCACACCTGTTAGAACAAGCACTATCGAGAAAAAAATAATAAGTTTGGCAAGGATGTGGGGAAACTGGAACTCTTATATACTGTTGGTGGGAATGTAAAATGGTTTTGCCATTATGGAAAACAATATGAAGTTTCTTCAAAAAATTAAAAATAAAACTACTATATGATCCAGCAATCACGCTTTTGGATTCTTATCCAAAAGAACTGGAATAGAGACTTCAAAAAAGTTTGTCCTTATGTATTCACTGCAGCATTATTAACAAGAGCTGGGATGTGTAAGTGACCCAAATGTCCATTGATGGATGAATAAATAAATGTCCTACATGTCCACTGATGAATGAGTGGATCAACTGATGAGTAACATATATATGTAATGAAATATGATTTGGCCTCAAGAAAGAAGAAATTCCTATCATGTAGAAACATGGATGAACCTTGGAGATATTTTGGAAAGTGAAATAAGCCAGTCACAGAAAGGTAAATACTGCATGATTCTGCTGAAACGACGTATCTGAAAAAGTCAAACCCACAGAAGCAGAAAGCAGAATGGTGGTTCCAGGGGCTGGGGAGAGGAAAACCAGGAGTTGCAGTTCAATGGCCAAAGTTTCATTTATGCAAGATAGAAAAGCTCTAGAGATCTGCTGCACAACATTGTGCTTATTAGTTCACGATAATGTAATAGCTATTGAAAAATTTGAGAAGAGGGTAAATCTCACATGGTGTGTGTGTGCGTGTGTGTGTGTTTACCATGATTAAAAAAAAAAAAAAAAAGAATTGAAAAAAACCCTTCGTTTTTTATTGTTTGCTACTTGGAATTAGAAATTTCATTTTTTAAGCTGCTTAGGTCTCAAATCTTGAAGTTACACTTAACTACTTTCCCTCTTATTCCTGATATGTGATCTGTCAAGAAATCCTGTTGCTTCTACCTAGAGGCAGGTTTATCTTGAAGTTAACGAAACTTAAGCTTTAAAGCCCTTATTTGCATGAATTCCTTTCTAGATCCTGGGAGGCAGCCTGGAAAAGTGTTCACTTGGCCGTATGTTTTTGGAATATTTGCAAAAGTAAGATTGTTTTATTTTTTAAGATTTAAAACATTGAAATATAATTCATATATCATAAAATTCACCCTTTCAGAGCATAAAATTCAGTGGTTTTAAGCATATTCACAGAGTTGTGAACCATCACCACTATCTGATTCCAGTATATTTTCATCATTTCCCAAAAAACCCATACTCATTCTCCCCATTCTCCTCTCCCTCTGGACCCTGGAAAGCACCAATCTACTGTTTGTCATTGTGGATTTGTCTACTCTGGACATTTCATATAAGTAAAATCATATAATACATGCCTTTTGTTTCTGGCTTCTTTTAGTTGGCATAATGTTTTCAAGGTTTAACAAAGTTGTAGCACATATCCAACCTTTAATCATTTTTTTTTGTTGCTGAATACTATTCCATTGTATGGATATACCACATTATGCTCATCCATTCAACAGGTGATGGACATTTCTATTGTTTCAACTTCTTGCCTCTTACCAATAATGTTGGTTTGCATATTCATGTATGAGTTTTGCGTGAACACAGCGTTTTCAATTTTCTTGGGTATTGTACTACACTAGGGCTGTCCAATCTTCTGGCTTCCCTGGGCCACACTGGAAGAAAAAGAATTGTCTTGGACCACATATAAAATATAGTAACACTAATGATAGCTGATAAGCTTAAAAAAAATCACACAAAAATCTCATAACACTTTAAGATAGTTTAAAATTTGTGTTGGTCTGCATTCAAAGCTGTCCTGGGCCACATGTGGTTCACAGGCCAAGGGTTGGACAAGCTTGGAGCAGACTGAATAATGACACCCCAAAGATGTTCACATCCTAATTCCAAGAGCCTATAAATATGTTACCTTACATAGTAAAAGACATTACAGATGTGATTAATTTAAGGATCTTGAGATGGAGAGATTATTCTGGATTATCTGAAAGGGCCCATTGTAATTACAAATGTCCTTATAAGAGAGAGGCAAGGGGGTCAGAGAGGGTAGAGAAAATGTGATGATAGAGGCAGAGACCAAGGCGATGTGAGGAAGGGGCCACATAAGGAATGCAAGTGGCCTCTAGAAGCTGGGAAAAGAGAAGAAATGGATTCTCCTCTAGCACCTTTAGAAGGAGTGCAGCCCTGATGAGACCTCGATTTTAGGACTTCTGACCTCCAGAACTGTAAGATAATAATTCTGTATTGCCTTTATACACTGAATTTGTGGTAATTTGTTACCATTCAGAAATAGAAAAGTAACACAGGTATACATGTAGGCCTGGAATTCTGGATAAAAGTAAGATATTTTAACTAGAATTTCTATTTTGCTTCCCCTCTGTTGCAATTTCTCTCATGTCCTATGGTGACTGAATGGCCCCAGGCATTCTGAAAAGCTTGCTAAAAGAAAGTTGTATAGGGATACCCTTAATACAGGTTTTGTGGAATATGTTTATATGATTTGCAATAATTTCTGTGTGTACTTAACTTGTGTTAGCAAGCCAGCCATTTTATTTAGAAATGGCTTCTGGAAATCCTCCTACTGCCCATTGTGCCCACTCACCTGACCATCAAGACATGAAGGTGCAGGGCCAGGGGATGTACTGAGACATAAACCTGTTCTTTGGTTCCTGGCACCATAAGTACGTAGGTGGTGGAGGAAAAAGAAGGTTTGAAATATATGGAGGCAAATGTTTTCCCAAATTTGACAACAATCCTAAAATTTTGCAAGGCATATCAATGAAATTTATCAATGAAAATTATAAGCATTTCCAAACTATCAATATTAAAAATCATGTTAGAGGAAAGACTGGATCATTTTTCTATTATCTCCAAAGAAAATACTACATGATGTTTGTCATGTGGAAAGGCTGTCAAAGAGCACGAAACCAAAATGTAAGGGGGAGGGAAGCATTATGGATGTGTGCTATTATGTTATTTTCCTGGATTTTATGATGTCAGCATTTTGTCAGCTTTCAAAATTATATTTTATGATTTTTATTTGTAATTTAAAATGTGTAGTCTCTTTTTTCAAATTCTGAATAACATTCCCTTTTGAATCTAATTATGTATATCTAATTTTGTATTAATTTTTGATAGAAGGTGTTCCTAATTTACAAAATTCAGATCCTACCATATCTTCTTCTAGCTACACTTTAAAAATGTACCCAGAAATCAGTTTCTTACCACCTCTATTGCTACTACCCTAATCCAGCATGCTAATATTTCCTGCCTGGATTACTGCAATAACTTCCTAACTGGTTTCCCTGACTCTATCTTGACACTGCCTCCCCCATCTATTCTCAACATAGTAAAGTTGTCCTGATAATGTAATTAATTAATATGACCTAATGTAATATAAAGTAACATAATTTGATGTGAGTCAGATCGAGGTTCTACTTGCTCAACCCCTTCCACAGAGCTTCCCATTTTACTCAGCATAAAATCCTAAATCCTTAAAATGTCTTACAGGATTCTCTCCCACTCCACAAATTAACTTCTCTCTCACTACTTTTCTCACTTGGTCTACTGCATCCTTCTGGGCTTCTTACTGTCCACAGCAAGAAGTCTTGGTCTCATATCAGGTGTTGGTACTTGTTGTTCCCTCTGCATAGAACTATCTTCCAGCCAGATATTTGCATGGGCTCACTCCCTGACCTCCTTTCAGTTTTTACTAAAATGCTACCTTCTGAGAATGAAGCTTACCCAGCCAGACTAACCAATGATATCTCCCTACCCCATGTCATCTTTTCCGTTCTTTATATTTCTCCTCAGTGTTTTTACTTTTAGTTTTGGTTTGTTGTGAAACTTGAAATCAAATAATATTTGTTTTCTATTAATTCAATTTTAGGCAATACATCCAGATATTTCAATTTCAGCATATAAATGAAGATTTTAGTTTGATTTACTTTAAATATAATTTTTCTTAGTTTTTTTGGGGTGATTTACAACTCCTATTCACAACTCAAGTATGTTTTTGAGTTGTGAATAGGAGTCGTATATACGGTTTATTCCTTGGTTGTAGAATACTTTTATTTTCTTTGTAAAGTCTGACTTTTTTTATTTTTGCAGGGGGCAATTCTTTGTAAAGTCTTGATTATACATTTGAACTCCTATTTAATATGCTTTACTCTGGTTCCATCAGGGAGCTTTTAATTAATTTACATATTATTCCCCCTTCAATTTCTCTGGTAGAAACTGTTGACAGAATCACCAGGGTATTTGACTACATGGAGATACATGCCATTCTCAGAAAAATCCATTTATGGAAACGCAAACTGAGCTAATTAATTTCATTCATAGTGCCCAGTCATGATATTTCGGTAATGAGAAATGGCAATGAGGGAAAAGCTGCTTCCTTAGAAAACAGAAGCAAAGATGATTTATTTTACTGCTAGCAAAGGGAAAATTCAAGAGCAAGAAAAGGAGTTTCTTTACTTCTATGTATGACAGTGGAGTCTGCTTATTAAAGCCATAGGTCAAGAGATGTTGCATTGATAAAAGTGGAGACCCCAAGTTGATCCTCCTCTGAAAGAAGTATCTCTGTAATTAGTTTCAGTCAGAAAGTTCATTTTAATTGAACGATTCTTCAAGAATTCCTTTCAAATTTCATAGTTAGTGGGACTGCAGATTTATTTATTTATGTACACAAATGCATATTTGCATGTGTGTATGTATTTATTGGTCACAATTTCAAATTTTGTAATTTAAAGTTTCATCAAGAAACTCATTTGGAATTATGTCTCAAAGTAAATTGGGATTGATACTTCAAAAGACAGCTAAGTATGGAATGACTGCTTTTCAGATAAATGAAAGCATTTTCTCTATCTCTACTATTGTTTAGAGTTAAAAATCTGTATTTACATAGGCATGATTCTGATGATGAGAACTGACTGATCTGTTTGCTTTTAAAATCAAATGTTTTGTCTATAAACGTCAAGTACCAGTTGGGAGCTGGGTACTCAGCTAGGTGCAAGGAAAACTTTCTGGAGAAAATGATGTCAAAATTGAGTCACAAAAATCAACACTTCTCTTGTCTATTGTTTTCAGGACACAGTACTGACTTGCTGTTTATTAAACGGTGGCTTTTCAGCTGTGAGCTAACTCTTCTAATTTCTACTTTGTAATTCTGGGGTTAGCCACACTGCCGTTTTGACAAGGTGGCTCCATGTTAGGCTCTAACAATTGAGTGTCCTGGGGAGAAGCTGCAGGAGGAAGAGGGACTTGATGTTTTTATTTATGTTCAGCTTCTCTTTGCGCTTCCCCAGCAAGACTTCACTGTGGTGACACTAGAATTCAGTAACAGCAAGTGTTTCCAGTATGCATGTAGTTTTCTACATAACTAGAATCAGCCTCTTCATGTCAGAGACACCAGCACTAGCCTGTGGGTGCCCCTCCTGAGAGATCGAAGACCCAGCTTCACCTTCTCATAATTCCTTTTTCAGTGTCCCCACTTTGCTCCTTCAGTTCTCTCATACACGATAAACCATCTTATGTTAAACTTTCTTTGTTAAATAATCAGTATAGTTTTCACCTGCTGACAGGACTCTCATTGATACAGAAATTGACATGCCCCCAATAACTTCAAAAATAAGTTTCATTTTTCAAGTTTCTTTTGATGTATTAATAACTTCTGGCAATGTCTGTGATATATCTATACAATCTATGGCCTTAGTGGCTTTACAAATGCAGAAAAATGGAGGAGTAAATTAGCATGTTTCAAGTGTTTTCCTTAAAATTGGGTGACCAGTTATATAACGACAAATTGTATTTTATTATTTTGCTCTTTTTTAAAAGTGAGTACAACTTGAAGAATAAATCACACAATTTGATTAGTAGGTGTGGCAAACCTATGCTGTAATTGCTTATAAGGAAATTACTGGCTATGTAAATACAGTGCTTGCCTCAGGTATATATGCATTTTAGGTAATTAAAAATGAGCACAGCTTGAGTGAACTAGGGAGGTGAGACTATTGGCTGCCATGCTTTTAGTAAAATGAGTTTAATTTAATTCCAGTCAATTTTAGTTATAACGAAAACATTAGCATAAGTGCTCAACTGTCTCAAATTTCTATGAAAACACATCATATCACTTATTTAGCCCAAAGCATCTATTTCTTGTCAACTGTACCATTCAGAATATCTTTATTCTAGGAATTTTTATTTAATTCATTTCTTTGAAATTTTTGTTTGACTCTTTGAAACAAAGTGAGTAAAGCCAACAGAAACAAATTCCACTTAAACATTGAGATGAACAATTCTCACTTATTATAATCTGTAGCCTTACTAAGCATTTAAAATGGTGATTTGTAGGGTGCAGAATTTTTTTTTAAAGCTTTTCTACAAAGAAATTTTACAGAATACAAGTCTTCTAATATAGTCCGTGGATGACTGAATTTACGAAATGTTTTTATAAAGACTGCCTGATTTACTGTTTCGAATGTTAGTTAAATTGATACTACTTATTTCCTGCTGAATTTTTGAACTTTTAAATTCAGTCCAACTTTACATTGTGTTTAAAAAATTAAATATTGGGCCAGGTGCGGTGGCTCATGCCTGTAATCCCAGCACTTTGGGAGGCTGAGGCGGGCGGATCACGAGGTCAGGAGATCGAGACCATCCTGGCTAACATGGTGAAACTCCGTCTCTACTAAAAAAAAAAATGCAAAAAATTAGCCAGGCGTGGTGGTGGGCGCCTGTAGTCCCAGCTACTCAGGAGGCTGAGGCAGCAGAATGGCATGAACCTGGGAGGCAGAGCTTGTAGTGAGCCGAGATTGCACCACTGTGCTCCAGCCTGGGCGAAAGAGCAAGACTCCATCTCAACAAACAAACAAACAAACAAATAAATAAATAAATAAATAAATAAATAAATACTGTTTTCTTTTTCACATAGAGTAACTTATCTTGCTCTTCAAATGTTTTTGCTGCTATCATTTAGATGTTGTGTTTTTAAAATATTTTCTTCTTTAATCCAGAAATTGAGTAGCCTATAGTTTAGAAATATCTTTGTGAGTAACGAGTATATTAAGTAGTTAAAAAACATTAAAAACACTCTCAAAATAACCTCATCATCAAGTCTCCAAATTCTGGGGGGATTAACACTGTATAATTTTATGTAAAAAGATAAAAAAGCCTCTCTTTAAGGATATGAAAGAAATATTTTAAAATTTCCCCTTCTCTGATTGATTCCTTTTTCAGGAAAAAATAAATAAAATAATTAATAAAATTAGCTAGTGATTCCTAAGCACTTATGGTTTTATATTCATATTTAATCCAAATTCCAGCAGGAGAGACAGAGCAAATAAGTAAAAGGAAACATTTAAAGGGACAGGGCTGATAATTTTCCAAAATGGATGAGTAATATGAACCTACAGATAAAGTATGCAAGAATAATGTATACAAATCTCATAATGAGTACAGATTTTTACAAATTCCAAGCAGGAATGAACCAAATAGTTTATATAGAAGGTCATGATCATGATTAGATCATGATCATGTATGTATTTCAGAAATGCAAAAGTGGTTTTACACTAGAAATTTTGTATTAACAGAAGAGAAAATATGGAATATCAATAAATACAGACAAAGCATTCCACAGAGTTTAGTACTTGTTCATGCTAAATTCTCTTAGTAATCTAGAAGCAAGAAGGGATGTTATGAACCCGATATAGAATATCTATACAAAGCTAATGGTAAAGAGATTATTAATGACAAAACATTATAGGTGTTCCCATTAAAATCAGGAATCAGACAATGATAGTTGCTTCACTTCAACATAGTACTAGTCACACATAAAGCAAGAAAAAGAAATCGTGTTTAAAAATTGAGGTTCAAGAAAACAAACTGTGATTATTTATAGACTATTTGATTAGTTACATAGAAATCCCCAAATAACTTATAAACAAATTATTCATTTTATTAAGAGGGTTTAGCAGATAGCCAGATATAAGTGAAAAAAACCTGCAATAACTTTTCATGATAGCCAAGACATAGAATCAACCTCGATGCCTATCAGTGGTGGCCTGGATAAAGAAAACATGGTATATATTCACCACGGAATACTATGCAGTGTTAAAAAAGAATGAAGTCATTTCCTTTGCAACAACATGGATGCAGCTGGAGGCCATTAACTTAAGCAAATTAATGCAGGAACAGAAAACCAAAATACCACATGTTCTCACTTATAAGAGGGGTCTAAACATTGAGCACACATGGACACAAAGAGGTAAATACTGGGACCCTACCTGAAGATGGAGGGTAGGAGGAGGGTGAAGATTGCAAAACTACCTGTCAGGTACTACACTCACTACCTGGGAGATGAAATCATTTGTACACCAAACCTCAGTGACATGCAATTTATCCAGGTAACCTGCATGTGTACCACCTGAACCTAAAATAAATTTGGAAGAAAAAATAAAAACCTGCAGCAAGCAACTGGAAACTATAATTGCTGAAGAAGCACATTTATAACTACAATTTCAAAATAATGTACTTAGGAATAAATTAATTAAAAATGTGTGAAATCTTTTTCTGAAGAAAATTATAAAACTTACACATTAAAATAGAAAATAAATGAAGATTATGTCATGTTGATGCCTAAAAAAATGTGATATGATAGAAATGTCAACTCTTTATTATCATTCCAATAAATAATTGAGTTATAGGATCAATGCCATTGTAATCAAGTCCTAACATTTTTTCTTTTTGACAAACTTGATAAACCAATTCTAAATTGATACAAAAAGTAAATGTCCAGATGCCTAAGTTTGAGACACTTTCCCTATTCACTGTCAAAACTTATTGTTTGTGCTAATTACAATCATGTAGCTTTTGTACCTAGAAAATGAGGAAAGTAACTCATGAATATATAGAAATCATATTTTGTTAAGAGGTGATACTCATCTCCACGTGGAAAGGAAGTGCTACTTAATAAATGGTGCTTGGAAAGCTGAGTCTCTGGAAAAAAATACACAGTACACAGTATAAATAATGAAGCCCCCCACAGAAACCAATTAGGTTATGAAAAAATGTTTTGGCTTTGAGAAGGAAGGACGTCCTAAGCAAAACAGAAAATGTGCTATACACCAAAAAGTATACATTTTTTAATTTTACAATTAAGACCTTCTATCCATCAAAATATACCAGGTAGAAAATGAAAAGACTCTCCAGAGACTGTAAAGAAATAACTGTAGTACCTACAGCCAACAAAGGATTAGTATGTGAAATATATCAAAGATCTCCATAAATCAACAAGAACGGGACTACCAATAGAAAAATGGGCAAAACCACATAAACTGGCATTTACAAAAGAGGAAATGCAAATTGCCACAAATATATGAAAAAATCATCAATCTCATTAGAAATCAGGGATAGACAAGTTAGTTTAGTGTTTATTTTGTATCCATTACTTGGCAATCTTTCTAGTTTAGCTACAAAGAAAGGTTATATATTACAACGCCTGTAATGAATCTAGATTTTGAATTTGATAACCATGATTTAAAATAAAATAGAATGCACACCATAATTCCAATTTGGTAGGTAGAAATATCTGTGCAGACACGTATAACCAGTATGTATTATGCCACACTTATAGTAAAATTTTAAATCTATTCAAGCACTCCCTGCTTGAATAGCTCAGGATAAGGAAATTGGGTCCTTCTTGAAATAGTCCTGCCCAGTTATTCTTTTTAGGAGTCCTTTGTGGGGCTTTGGTGGGGGCAAAGGGGAGATGCTGCTCCAATAACCATTGTGCTCCCTGCCTTCCTTCCCTGCTACCCATTGCCACTCTGTGGTCAGTGGGTCCCTGCCCATGCTGCTTTCTTTGAATTCCCAAACTCTAAACCACATACAGACTACTTCTCACTTAGTTTGTTAGTCTCCTCTGGGCTGGGCTCTTCTTTCTTTCTGGCTTACAAAAAAGCACATTTTGCTTCTTATCACTGACTTTTCTTGATGAAGGCTCCCATGGCAGAGTTGTTGGGGCCTTCAGTGACACTCTCCTTTATAGAACAGCCCTCTTCTTTCCAGCACAGCCTTTAAAGGCTGTTCTCCTTTATAGAACAGCCCTCTTCTTTCCAGAGGAGAGAGGCAGTGAAGGAGGCTTGCAGCTGTAAGCTGGGTCTAGATTAGGGGGAGGGTTGGCCATGGTCAGCAAAGAGGATGATCCTAAGGGTTGATGTCATCTGGTTCCATACATTAGCCTAATAGTGTTCCATCTCTGACCTGACCCCAAATAATACTTGTTTGTCTTCATTAAAGAAAATGAGAGTAAAGGGAAGAATATACCAAAAAATATTAATAATGGTTATATATAGGATGAGATCATGAATTATCCTTACTCTCATTTTTTCACTTTTGAGCTTTCTATTTTTTAAAAATCGAACATTTATTCATTTTATGTTGAGCAAACAATTTATGAAAGAAACAACAAAAAACTCCCCAAAAATATCTATTATGTTCTCAGAACTTTGCCTAATATCTTCTGGGGATAATTGCTGTTAAAAATATAAAATAATTCCTTTTGTTTAGAATTTTTCATTATTACAAATGCTTCCATAAGTAGATATTTCTACTCTGAATCTTATTTGGGACATTTACACTGCTTCTCAAGCAAGCCAACTTCTGTTCTCATTAGGCCTTCACGTTTTATTTTTAAAATTATAGTCATCTACTCTCCACATTGTCTCTTTACCATGTCATGCAAAAATAAATCATCTCATGATAATCTCGTATGGTGTCAGTATCTAGCTACAGAATAGAATTTGATCTCCTCTCCTTCACATGACATTGTTTCTAGAGGTCACTTATCAGAGCAAAGTCTCTTATTTTCTCATTAAAAATTGTTACTGTTACAACAGCAGCCAGTTCCATGCATATGACTAGTAAGAGAAAACTATGATTAAAAGTGAGTAACATCAGAAACGTAAAGTTTCCCAGTTATACTCTTCAAATACCTAAGCACTATCAAATAAAACCTCCTAGAACAAAGGCAAAAGTAAGAAAAAAACAGAAAACAAAATAGAAAAAGAGATTAATTTTGTGCCTAGCATGAAATACTGGCATATCACAAAATAAAAGTTTTCTGCTCATAGGATTTCTTAGATACCATAAACCATACACTACTGAAACAATTTAAAATTTACTTTTAGTACATCTAGTTTTGAAAAATAAACCCATCTTTTTCATCATTGTTGACTCAAATCTTTACAGTAAAATACTGATTCACACATATTCATATGAAACACTTGCAGAATAATATACCCGACAGAATTGAAACTCATTTAACATACTGAATGTTTGTTGTAGATTATCTAGCATGAAATTCTCTCACAAAGCCTTTAAGATAGAGGAGATTGGTGCCCTTACTATATTGATAAGGAAGTTGGAGAGTGAGCTATAGACCCAAAGGTACCTAGTTAGCTAGTGATGAAGTTGAAACAAACCTCAGTTTGTCTGAATCCACTGTCCATGTTTTTCAATTATTAGACTGACCTATATGTCTTAATAAAAGTGTGAGCAGATCTTAGGTCCTTAACAACTTACATAAAACTACTAGTTTTGCCACTATCTGTTATTTACCACCCTCACCAATCTCTCTGCCTACATTAATAAATATCTCCTTTAAAAATTCCTGAGGTACATTAGGTTATATATTTACGAGGTACTTTTGCCTCAATATGTGTGTTGAGGCCACCCTGCAAACTGCTTTGTAACAACACTGGGTGCATACAAAGCAGAGTAAACTTGACAGTGTAATCTGATAGGCAAAGAAGTCTCTGGAGTTCAGCTTTACTTGGCGTCTCTCAGTTTGTATGTTATGTGGACTCTCGGAGCCAGTAGACAGGCCATGGGGCCACTACTGGGGTCATGGCTGGTGAGGGCCCTTCACAACACAAACTGGGGATGGACTGCTTATCCTGTGCTGGAGGGAGGACAGGGCACAGTCTCATTCATTTATAGCCAGTGAGAGCTGAGTATAGCAAGGCCCAAAGAGTAAGACAGCCAATGCTCCCAGAGAGTTCTGTCTGAGCCCGAAGACCTGACTGCAGATTCAGAACAGAAGATTTAACACAGGAGGCAGCATCAGCTGCAGACAGCAGCCCAGAGACCAGCATGTGCTGCCAGCCTACTTCTGAAAACTAGCTTGAGGCCAGAGAGTCCTTACTGCCCAGGTCACGAAGAAATTTAGCCTCCTCTGCACATACTCAAATTCCATCTTAGGGAGGAAAGCAGGGGATGGAGAGAGGAACATGAGAGACTAGGAACTTTTATGCAAGAAAGATGAAAACAACCTAAAAGGACTATCTAACTTCTTAAATCAGATTAAACGTAATCACAGAAGAATAAAACTCAGTTTTTATCGTTAATAAACAACTGACAGAGGCTGGGGTAATGATCATATTAGCTATGGTTGAAGTAAAACAAATTAATTTTCTTTGTGCATTCAAAATACACTGTGAGTGAAATCCTTTCACCCTTGCACACTGGCATTTATTAGAATATCTTTTGCCAGATCCTGTACCTACATTATCTCATTTAATTCTCACACAAGCCCTGTGTGAGGGAGAACATTATAATCCCCATTTTATATATGAAGAAAATAAGGCTAAAAGAGGTTATGCAACTTGCACAAAGTCACATAGCTAGTAACAGACCTGGGACAGGAAATGGATTGCTTACTTAAATGTTTTAAGTTTGAAATAGTTAAAATACACTTTAGATGAATTGAATTTTTTGAAATTTGAAGATATTCAAGTGGAAGACTTCTGGATAGAGAAAGCTAAGTCATCTTGTAAAGAAGTATATGCTTTCTGATCTGCATTTGAGATTCTGGTCTTCAAGCAAATTTTAAATAAAATGGATGCTTAAAAGGAGGAGGCAGAATTCTGCCAGTCTTGCCAGCAGTAAGGTAGTTCACTAGAAAGACGCTTTAATTACAGTAAGAACCAGAACGCCATTGGTGACTTACTTCTCTCATGCAATGGCACCAAGAAGCCTCCAAAGCAGGTTTTCAAGGTATGGTCTTTGCAGTTAATCAAGTCTGGGTTTAATCCCCTGTTCAGCCACATAATAGCTATGTATGATGGTGACCATTTTAAGCTCATTTCCATAAGGTTAAAATGGCAACATGTCTAATCAGGATTAGAAGAGATAACATAGGTAACATACTAAGCATGGTACCTGCCACATAGTTGGTGCTCAAAACTATCAATCTGTTTCTGGCTCGATTCCATTTTCTTTTCCAAAAAGTGAAAGCTAACAATAACTTCCACTTTTTTATTTTTACATTTAGCAAATACAAATGTGCAATCGAGTTAATACCTTGGTTTACAAAGACAGAGCAAAAGAAATAATCTCCTGGAGTGTAATTATCAAGTTTAGAAAATGAATTTGCTTACCAGCTCACCGAATTCATTATTGCCTAGGTCAAGTCTTTCCAACTGGGCCAGTTTGTGCATTGACCTACAACAGACGGAGGAAAACACTATTGTGAGGCAGTGCATGATACATTGCTCTAAAAGACATTCCAACCACCTTCCTGTCAGATTTACCTGATTGTGCAGTGCACAAAACTGGGGGTACTCTTCAGCAAGAAGTAAATCTCAAATACACAAAACCTATGCAAACTGCCATCTGAAAAGCTTTAGTAGTTTACATAATCTATAGCATCTGTTCCCAAATGCCAATAAGGTTGGCATGCAGGGCTGGCTGCTTAACAAAAATCCAAGAAGCTTATTAAATATCTACACCAGTGGGAGGTGTAGGGTGGGGTCCCACTTCAATATTTTTAAGAGTCACTATAGGTTTGGGAATCAATGGTTGAAACCAATTCTCAGCAAACCACTCTAAAACCTCATAATATGGCACCATTTCATCATCAGTCTTATTATTTTCTATTCTCTTAAATAAACTTCTGTTATAGACAAATTGTAGTAATTGTCTCCCAAACATATTGACTTGAAAGCTGCTATAGCTATTAATAGTTGTTAAACTGATACAGTTTTGGTCTGTGACCTGACCCAAGTCTCATCTTGAATTATAATCTTCATAATCCCTGTATTGAGGAAGGGACCTGGTAGGAGGTGATTGGATCATGGCGGTGGTTTCTCCCATGTTGTTCTCTTGAAAGTGAGTGAGTTCTCATGAGATCCAAAGGTTTTATAAGTGTTTGACAGTTCCTCCTTCACATGCTCTCTCTTGCCTGCCGCCATGTAAGATATATCTGCTTCCCCTTCCGCCATGATTTTAGGTTTCCTGAAGCCTGCCCAGCCATGTGGAACTGTAAGTCAATTAAACCTCTTTTCTTTATAAAGTATCCAGTCTGGAGGAGTTCTTTATAAGTGTGAAAACAGACTAATACAGAAACCTTGGGCAAGAGTTGGTGTCAAAGGTTCAGGGAACCCAAGTGCGCTTCACATGCAGTCAGCATTTCTCAAAGCACTCTCAAGTAAACGTACGCTATGAGAAAATATAAAATCTCTGAAAGTTTTTTTTTAATGTCCCCACTAATCAGAATTCTGTCCTTAAGTCCTGCCTATATAGGAATTCTTGAGACACCATTGACTGAAATCTTATAAATTTTAGTTTTATCACATTTAAAATGGATATAGAAATTACTTTACAGGGCTTTTATGAACCTTAAATGAAATATTACTGCAATCCGGACACTATCAGATACTCAGAAATGCAAAAAAAAAAAAAAAAAGGGTGTACTCTTTCTTCACTCAGCAACTATTATTGAGAGAGTATCATGTGCTGATCTGGGGTATGGCAGAGAACAAAACAGACAAAAATTCCTCCCTCAAAGGACTTTACATCCAGTGGGGAAGAATGAGAGCAAACAAAATAATAAAATAAAATAAAACAAAATAATGTACTAAAAGGTTACAAGTGCTACAGAGAAAAGTTAAGCAGAGGAAGTAGATGGGGATAATTCATATAAGGATTTAATTTTTGGTAGGATGATCAGGTAAGGCCTCAATGAGAATATGGAATTGGAGCCAAGGCTGAAAGAAAAAGAAAAAGCATGCTAATATGGAGATTCTAAAGCAGGGACATTTTACTTGCTTGAAGACATCCTAGGAGACCAGTATGACTAAAGAAGAGAGAGAGGGGGAGGAATAAAGAGATGATGTAATGGGGAGTTGCGTAATATGTGATCTTACAGCACAATGTAGAGACTTTGGCTTTGATTCTGAGTAGGATGGGGGGTCACTAGTAGGAAAGGTTTTTATGAAAGATGTTTCTGAAATGAGTATCTGTGATTGCAGGCTTATAAACAGACTGAGGGGAACAAGAGTAGAAGCAGGAAGATCAAATAGGAGGCTAATGTAATAAGTCAGATAAGAGGTGATGGTGGCTTGGACAAAATCCATTTTTTTCTTATTTCTTATTATAAGAAATTTATGGCCACAGTGGTGGCCATAAATAAAGCAATGGCAAAAGTGTTGAGATGTGGTTGGGTTCTGGATATAGTTAAGATGAGAACTGAATGTCTTGATGAGTCAGCTGTGAGGAATGAGAGTTGAATGTGACTAAAGGTGTGTTTTGGTCTGAACAACTAGAAGGATGGAGTTGCAAGTGACTGATGAGGAAGACCAGGTGGAGCAGGGTTTTGGGTAGACTGGAAGTTCAGTTTTAGGTGTTCAGTTGGAAATTTCTACTCTAGAGTCAACTAGAGATGTTAATCATGCAGTTGCATAAACAAGCCTAGACATCAAGAAAAAAGTCTAAGAAAGACATAATTTGAGCATGGTAGCATAGAGTTGGCTTACCAGCTCACTAAATTCATTATTGCCTAGGTCAAGTCTGGGCCAGTTTGTGCATTTACCTATAACAGTTGAAGAAAAAATACTATTGTGAGGTCTTGAGAATATGAGATCATCAAGGGCATAAATGTAGATGAAAAGAGAACAAGTCTCAATGGATATGAAGAATAAATAAATAAAACTGAAAAGTGACTAGGGACATAGGAGAAAAAATAAGAAGAGTGTAAAGTCCTGGAAGCCAAGTAAGAATAGTATTTCAAGGTGGATGCTATGACCAATTGTGACAAAAGCTGCTGATAGATCTGAGAACTCACCACTTAATTTGACAACATGGAGATTAGTGGTAATTTTGAGATGATTCGTTTTAGACGTTTTAATCTTTTGCTAATGCTCTTTCTTCTATTCAATTTGCTTTTACCCATTTATCACTCAAAATCATTTATTCAATAACAAAAATGTATTGATTTTCCATTTTCTTTCAAGTTTCAGGGTTTTAAAGATGAAAGGTGTTGTCCCCAATATTAAGTAATTCATAATCAAGATAAATTATAAATGGAATGAATAATTTCTACCTAATATGGTATTTGCCATAAAAATCATACATGTAGGTTGTTAAAGAACAAAAAGAAGAGGTACTTTTTCAGTAGGGAGGTAGGAATAGAAAATAGAAGGCTTTACTGAAGCTTTACTTTGGAGGAGCTGATGAGGTTACAGAGTCAGGGGAGATGGTCATTTCAGGAGAAAACGTCAAAGAGGTGAGATGGAAGTCCATTCAAGGAATTGCAGGTTAGTAGGAATAGTAAGAAATAATGTGCCAGGTGTGTTGGCTCACACTCGTAATCCCAGCACTTTGGAAAGCTGAGGCAGGCGGATCACCTGAGATTAGCAGTTCGAGAGCAGCCTGGCCAACATGATGAAACCCTGTCTCTACTAAAAATACAAAAATTAGCCAGGCCTGGTGGCAGGTGCCTGTAATCCCAGCTACTCAGGAGTCTGAGGCAGGAGAATTGCTTGAACCTGGGAGGCGAAGGTTGCAGTGAGTCGTGATAGCACCATCGCACTCCAGCCTGGGGGACAAGAGCAAGACTTCGTCTCAAAAAAAAAAAAAAAAGAAAGAAAGAATGTAAAAATTGGTAAGAAATAAGAAAAATGATAGGAAGTAAGAAATAATATGTAGGTAAGCACTAGATCATGAGGTTATCTCCTGTGTTAAGCCAAGGAATTTGAGTTTTAGCTTGAAGGCAATGGAAGGCTTTAAGGTTCAGGTAGGAAAAATATGCCAGGTTTTTATTTTAGAAAGCTCACATCAGCAACTTGGAATGACGTGGGGAATGTGGAGAGGATATGCTAGCCATAAGGCCAAATAACAGACTGTCTTGAAATTCATGTGGGATATAATTGGGGTCAGAAATAAGGCAATGGCAATATGAATAATGTGGTGGCGGATAGGAGAGATGCTTTGGAAAAAGACATGACTTGATTAATGATGATGACTGATTGGATGTCAGATGTAAAGGAGAGGAAAAAATTAAAGATAGGCTCTCAGTTGAATAGGAGTGAGAGAATATTAGAATGGAATAAATCTAAGGTGGAGATAGGTTGAATGTAATGGATTGTATTTTAAATACTATATTGGCTTTGAGGTGAATGCAAGACACTTATATTAGGAAAAAGTGTGTGTGTGTGTGTGTGTGTGTGTGTGTGTGTGTGTGTGTGCGCGTATGTGTGTGTCTCTGGAGCTCAGGCAAAAAGTCTTCACTGGAAATAAAGACTCCAGGAATAAAATCTTATCTACTCTACCTGAAAACGAACTCTCCTTTTTAATCCACATTCCATTTTCTTCCTTTTGCACCATTTACTTGGAGTTTACCACACACTTTCTTGAATTGTTAGTTTTTTCAAATCTATCAGTCTCCTTTCTGCCCCCAGATCTTAAAATATGTTTCAAGATGCCCAGAACGTCCTGTGTGGGACCACCAGCAGTCCAAAGATAGTTGTGAAACCTTGGCCAATGTTGTAAGAATATCTGCTACACCTCTCACTAAATCTAGACCACTGAATAGGTGCTTCTAGGGCAAGGGGGTTGGGTAAGAGTTGGGGCCCAGGAGGAGAGAATTAGATCGTCTTCTGAGCCTGGGAATATGGAGTGGCAAACAAACAATAAGCACCAAAGTATTGCGGGCCCAGAGGAAGGACCAAGTAGCCAAGTGTGGCAAGTGAGTAAGAAATACACATAGGAAGAGTAGGTCACCTGCTTTTGACTTGACTGTATAGTTCTAGGCAACATGTATTCTAGTGAGAACCATAATGAGCTAAAGACCAGAGGTCCTTTGGCAATTTCCAGGATTCTATGAATTCTGTAGTTCTCACTGATGTCCGAGGAGGGTATGATATAAAGCTGAGAGTAGATTTTTTGCCAGTCCAGTGGTTGAGGCCCAAGACAAAACTAATTTCATTAAAAGAAGAAATGAGTGATATCTTATGCTTCAGTGTCTTAAGGAATATTTTATTAGTATTAGGACTTATCTTTTTATAGGTTAAATATTAATGATCTCTTAAATCCCTTGTATAATAGTGTTTCCAGACTCCTAAACACACCGATTATTCAATTTAGATCTACTAAAATTTGCCAGCGTTTACTTTCCAAAACAGAGCAGGCCCAAATCTATCTGGCACTCTTGGTGTTTTTTTTAGTGGTTCCGGATTTAATTGGGGGTGAAAGGGTGCTGCACAGTGGCTCAGAGGGCCCACAGCTGGGCCCACAAGTGTTTCCTTTTGCTACTGAACAGAGAAGCGTGGCTTGACTAGAAACAACTCTGGGCCCTTGCATCTGCCTCCAGGACCTGGTGGGACATGGGGCGGCTCTGCTGACCACATCTTCTCTTTGGAACACCCCTCCCACCACACTGCCCTGGGTCTGCGAGCCTTCCACCCATGCTGAAGTCAACTCCTTAAGGGAGAGTCTGGCGGTCGCAGCCCCAACTGGGGATGGACAGGGAGTGGGAAACCCCAGGGGCCCCAATCTAGAAGTCTCCCTCCCAGCCATTTTGGGAACAATAAATACTGTGTGACGGTGGCAGGGAGTGGAGGTTTCGGCCACTGGCCAGCAGGCAGCGGGGGAGCCGGCAGCGGGCCCAGCCACCCTGCCCCGCCGCGAGGCCAGGCCTGGGGCCCCAACCCTCACTCCGTGTGGACAATGACGTGGGTGCCAGAATCCGTGAACACTCCCGCTCATCTCCCCCGTCCACCGCGCAAACCAGGCGTCTTCAAATGGCTTCTGCATCTGACCTTTGCTGAAGGCACCCAGGTCTCCCCCGACCTTGGACGAGCTGCAGTCGCTGAACTGTGAGTCTAGAGACTCAAAGTCCTCCTCTCCTGCCTTCATCTTCTGAATGTAGCCGCTGATCAGCTCCAGGGCCGCCTCCTTGGTCTGGGTGATCTCCTGCCGCCAGGTCGAGGGACGCCTTGACTGGCTTCGCCAGCAGGTTCGAGCAACAGACGCTGGCGGGCTCCCACCGCCAGATTTTGCCGCCACTGCTGCTGTTCCCGCTGGGCTGCTCCCACTGGCTGGCGTTAGTGATATGGTTGAAGTAGTACATTCAGCTGAGGGGGCGGCGCATGCGCTTCTCCCAGCCAGGCAGCAGCTTCTCGTCCGCCATCTTCCCTCCTCATGCTCTTGTTTTTGTAAGTAAAGTTTTATTGGAACACAGTCATATTTATTTGCTAACGTGTCTAGCAGATACAGTTGGCTGCTTGTGTACTACAACCACAGAACTGAATAGTTGAGACTGACACCCTATAAGCTGCAGAGCCGGAAACATTTCCTATCTCTGAGGGCCGGGTGGCACTTAAGACAATGTATTAAAAAAAAAAATTATTTCTTACTTTTATGTTAGTGTAGTTTAAATTTGATCGATTCTTATTCCACCCCTAAGTCTTTTTCTATTGCTTTTGAAACCTTTGGTTCATAACTTCATGCCCAGGAAACTATATTTTAAAATTTATAATGTAGCTTTCTGCTATTCCTTTGACATTCTTTTGAATGGGCAACAATTCTTTTCTTTTGCTTGTTCTGGGGGAAAGAAAAGCTGTCCCATAGGGTTTTATGACCCATTTCCTGAAGCTTATTTATTTTATTTAAAATACCATTTCTTCCATTTTAATTTTATCTCATTTTATTTATATGACCCTAGTTTCCATCAGTTTTCAATTATTATCACTATAGTTTCATTCTGTCATTACATTTTCTACTTTTGAAGTTGTGTTTCTGCTGTTTCCCTACATTTTGTACCTTTAAAAATTTATATTCTTATTTATGTTTTTAGAGATGGCATTCAGTATTATTTGCTATATTTCACTCTTCTAAGTTTGACTGTCTTCACTTACCCACAAGATTTTAGACAGTCCATAACACAGTTTATTACTTTTCTTGTTCATGTGCCAGTTGCTAAACTATAATCATTCTGTCGAATTGTCCAAAAAAAAGTTCCTTTAGATGAACATATGTAATAGGGTTTTAATTTAATGAGCATACAAACAAGTAAGATTTTCTCAAAAAAATAAAATAGAACTCATGGTGATTTTATGTTAGTAGTGTTCTTTGTGAGCAATCATTCATTCATTCATTCCTGTAATGTGCTTCTTTGTGGCAGGTGCCCTGTGGGTACTGGAGTTACAAAGATTCCAGAGACGCAGGGTTTCTCCACCTCAACACTACTGACATTTTGGACAGGTTAATTCTTTGACATAGGGGACTATCGTGTGCATTGTAGGATGTTTTGCACATCTTACACAGCCTCTACTCTGAAGGGCTTATTTTCTAAATGGGAATGACCTTTAAATGAATAATTACTTCATAGAATGATAAGTGCCACGATAAAAGTATGTATAGATTGCTATAGGAACAGAAAAGAAGGAATAACGAAGAGTTCAGTAATTAGGAATAATTTTAAGAAGTGACATTTGAGCTGGTTTTTAGAGAAACTTGTTATAAAAATCACATGTACTTGCAAATGTAAAGAGAAATAATGAAAATACTGAAAGAGCAATTCTAAAGTTGAGATATAATCAACAGATTTTTTTGAGATTGTAGCTCGAGATAGTGTTAGGCACATAATCTTATATATGTAATACATCCTCAAAGGATGTAAAAGATTTTGGTCCAAAGTGAAGAAGCTCTAAAAATTCCCATTAGAGTGTGTTGCAGGAAAGTCTATTGTCCTACTCTCATGAATGGAAAAGGAAATTTCTGGAATGTAGTGTTTCTCAACCTTGGCACGACTGACATTTTGTATGAGATAATTGTTTGTTGTGGGGGATTATCTTGTACACTGTAACATGTTTAGCAGCATACAAAGTACCCACTAGATATAAGCAGCACTCTTTACAGTTGTTACCATCAGAATGTCTCCAGACATTGTCAGATGTCTCCTCTCTTTACTGATTGTCAGAAAAGTAAGCACCTTACCTCCATTTGTTACCTCCTTATGCTACTAGGTGGGTTCCCACGTGGCTTTCCCTTAGCTATTCAAACTAGCTTACTTGAGGAATGCCCTCATTGGCTCTACTCCTTCTTCGTGAAAGTAAGTAAGCACAGGTGGGTCTGGGGCCTATCTCCCTTTCCCCACATGGAAGTCCATGGGTGTGATTTCCCTATACAAACAGCTGAACTTGAAGATATGATCATTACTGTAGGTCAGGGAGCAAATATTAGGACTTGATCACAAGTTTGGCACACATTCTCCATCAGTAATGCTAACTATTTGAACTTCATCCCTCTGAGCCAAATATTTTGCTGATTATTTAGACTCATTTGCATATTAACTCAGTTATCTTAAGGAGAAAAGTTCTAATAAAAATGGTTGTTGTATTAAATATTTACCAATCTGTAGTCACATTATACATGTAAAATGGTTGAAATGTGTAAAATTTCTAAATCGTTACTTTTATTATTGCTGTTGCTCCTGCCTATATGTTCTTCCTGTAAATCTTCTCATAGCCAGTCCCTTTTCCTCATCTCAGCTCATATGTTAGTCCATTTTCCACCAACCAAAATAAACTATCCTTCCTGCCTTCATTTTATATATTACCCTATTTTATTTTCTTATTAACGACCACTGAAAATATCTTAGTTTTTATTTGTTTACTTGTTGTTTTTCCCCCTCTGTTAGATTTAAAGTCCATTAGAGCAGGAACTTGCCAATGTTATTCACAACATAAATAGCTTCTCAACCACTGACGGTTAAATGAAGACATTTACACAGGCATGAATGAATGATTCTTTACCAGTAAGAAGCTGGAATTCTAGAATATTTACAAAGAGAAACCACTCAATTTCTATCAAGCATCTATAATTAATTGATAGTTGCCAAGGGGGCAGCTACAATTAATTAACAGTGGTCAATGAGAAATCCTGATAGGCCTATTTTAATGAATAGTATAATGAGGATACATTAGTTCACTTATCATGGAATATGCATAGAGCTAAAGGCAGATAAAGCCAAAGTGCCCAATCTCTGTATGTTCAAATCTTGTGTTAACTTCCTGACATTTTCAATAATAGGTTTTTAAAAAATTCAAATAATAAAAGAAATACTAGGTGAGATGTTTAGGTAGTTTTTACTTCTCTGAATATCTGAAGTGCAACAACAAAACTATATATATATAGTAGCTAAGACAATGGACCCTGGACTCAAACTACCTGGGTCTGAATCCTGGTTCCACCACTCACTAGCTGTTTGACTTTGAACAAGCTAAATAACATCTTTGAACCTCAGTTTTGTCATCTATAAGAATGATAATAAGAATCCCTATGTTATAGGGTTATTGTTATGATTAAAATAGTTAATATAGGTAAACCATGTAAATAGTGCTTGACACATGATAAATACTCTCTGTGTTAGACATTAAAATACTTAGGGAAAGCTTTCAGAGTTTGAAACAGCTTTAGAGATTGTCTAAGAAAGTGATGTCTACAGTTTTTCCAAGGATTTACAGGTGTTGCATGATTTTTAAAAAATTTCAGATGGCCAGTACATTTTGGCAAAGCTTGTTGAAAAAAATGTTAAGCTTCTTATTGGCAGGACTTCTCAGACAAAATATACAAATGTTCGTTGTGAATTTCTAACAGATGGAAATAGTTTAGACTATTTCCTGTTTATGTAACCAAGGAATTTTTTCTTTTTTTCTTTCCTGCAGGACATTTCTTAGACTAGACGCACACTTTGCCAGAAGTTTTGTACCACAACTTCATTTCACAGAAGATGAAACTGTTCTTATGTATCTCAGTCTGTGAAATCATTTATATACTTAATTTATGAAAACACAGGCCTGGGTATATTTAAATGGGTTATTATGAGTATTTAAATTAGATTGGATCATCCTCATTTGTCTGCTTGAAACTCTGACCTGTTAGGCTCTACACCTGCGCTCCCAATATTCACTTCAGGCTCTCCTTGCATTTATGATTATTTTGGACATAGTTCTCTGGCTTAGTGTCACATTCCCCTTAAAGACGATGTGGTTTTGCCATTTGGCCTTATGCACTGTAACCTCAGCAAAGGGAGACACTCCCTTCTCACTAGATGAGAATTGGTGCCTTGCTCCATATCACACAGAAAATTAGTGACAGTGCTGACACAGGATCTTCATCTCTTTTTCCAGTGCCGGCCAGTCATCTGAATCTGGCCTGTTTTGTCTGGCTTGACCATTGTTTAAATATGAATGTTTTTATGAAAAATATGTGCTCTACAGTTTACTACATTCTATGCCAGGAGTCAGCAAACATTCTCTGTAAAGGGCCACATTGCAAATGTTTCAGGCTCTGCAGTCCATATGGTCTCTGGCTGTACTCAATTCTACCATTGTTATGTTACATGATATGTTAACAAATAGACATGGTTTTGTTCCAACAAATCTTTATTTACAAAAGCTGACGTGCCAGATTTGGACAAGACATAGTCTTATCAACCCTATTCTATGCCTGTTCTTAAAGTCTAATATTTAAGTTCCAGACCTTGAATAAAGATATAACAGATAAATTAAGGATTGAGAATATTTATTATTATAAAATTGCCACTAGATAACTATTTATATGTGTTTATTATTTGAAATCCTTAACAATTTATATGTATGTATTATTTCAAATAATGAGGAATACTGCTGGAATCTAGAGACATTTGCTCTCAATATTGTCATCTTGGTTGCATTTATTAAAATTAAGTCCTTCCTATTATGCTATCACTTTACAGCATTTATCCAATTGCAAAGTTGGAAAATACTCCAGTTGAAGCAGTGATGGAATTTATGCAATATTTTGGTACATCTGTCACTTTGATAAAATTGTAAAATCTATGATTTTCTTTCTATCAGATTCAGAGATTTTATCCATTTAAATGTATGATTACCTCTGAAGCCACATAAATTTGGCTGGAATGTTGTTTTCCCATAAATTTCCAGTGCAGTAACTTGGATTTGCTGACTCAGGATTCTGCAAATTTTTGGCATGGACTTAAGCATTCCAGTTTTTAACTTGTTTTTCAAATGTGCTCACTCTTTCCAATTACTGGCTATTCATGGCACAAGGACAGGAAAACTTCTCCCAGTTATTGCTGTCTGATGTCTCTCTCTTAATGAAACTTAAAAAAAGAATTTTTTCACTTTGCTTAGTCTGTGTCCTATGTTTAATGGACATTTGGATTTTATGATTTAGACCTGTCAATTTTATCACATAATCATGTTCTTCTCTTGTTATTAATTAATCTCTTTGAATAAACTACACATTATAAAATTTTAGAAATAAATTGCTCTTTACAGCACAGTTACTGAAGACTGCAAGGCCCAGGATTTTATATTCTTCAAAAATGCAAACTCAGGACGGGCACAGTGGCACACACTGGTAATCCCAGCGCTTTGGGAGGCCAAGGTGGGTGGATCACCTGAGGTTAAGAGTTCGAGACCAGCCTGGCCAACATGGTAAAGCCTCATTTCTACTAAAAATACAAAATATTAGCCGGGCGTGGTGGTGGGTGCCTATAATCCCAGCTACTTGGCAGGCGAAGGCAGGAGAATTGCTTGAACCCGGTAGGTGGAGGTTGCAGTGAGCTGAGATCGTACCATTTCACTCCAGCTTAGGCAACAAGAGTGAAACTGCCATCTCACACACACACACACACAAATAAATGAATAAATCGATAAATAAAGGAAACTTGTGGAACACTTCATTATGAGAAAATGTAATTTATTGTTGTTATAAACCAGGAAACATTAAATACCTAATGTCTGATGGCAGGTAAAACATGATTTCTATGATCAAATGTTTCTTTTAGTTAATACTATATCTTAAACCAATGTCACAGCTGTGATTGCTATGTGCTTTTCAGCATTTCAACTCAACTTCCCTCAAGAACAACAAAAAGCCAAACTGGCTTCTGGCATCTTCCAAAAGGATATGTGACCAAATTAAACATTTATTATTTTGTAAAAGAATATTGGGAAGACCTGATTTTTTAAACCACTTTGTTAATATTTATCAGTTAAGTTATTCCTCCTTGCAGTATTTAAATTATTAGGATAAAAATTGAAAATATATAATTTGCATTAAGCTGTCACGTATTTTGAGGATTTCCTTAGGAAATATTTTTT